>NC_081352.1:8250790-8279763 GCF_029784015.1 Lycium ferocissimum
CCTTCCATTTTATTTCATTCAACTTTCACTTCCAATGCAAATTCTACAATGTCGACAATTATAATATCGCTTAAAACTTAACATAATCACGTTCCATGTACTACGCGTACACTGCAGCCACGCACTATATTCACCCACACTTTGCAAACTTCCATTTTTCTATACTTTCCTCGTTTGCATACACTACAACACATTCAAGCCTTCATGTAATTAGAGGAAGGAATTCTTACCTTTTCTCTTCAACGCCTTCTTCACCTAGCCAAATCGTCCAACCAATGAAACCAAAGCTCAATCTTCGAAACAACTACGCCAAGTCGACAAGGGACCTTGAATTGGTATGATTGTCACGAAAACAACCTTGGAATTAAGATTAAAGGACTTGGGATTTTCTTTTTTTTTCCTTGGGTTCGTAGGAAGGCTGTTTGGTACTCTTCTTGGAAATTTTTTTTGTTTTCTTGAATTTTCTTGAACCCTCCTTGTTCTTAAATTAATGAATTGGTCACATGCACCTCACACGGCCACAACATGGGTATGGGCCAAGCCAATAGATGGCCGGCCACCCCCTTTTCTTTGGGCCTAGTTTTCCAATTTTTGTTTTAAGCCCAATTGATAATTGATCGCTCTCGGAAATTCACGGGTCTAATTACAAGATTCCAAATTTGCCCTTAACCTTCCTTAATATTTCCGCGTCATTATTTCCTTAAACATCTCATACACACTAGGTAAAATTCAATTAAGGCCTTATTTCTTAACATTCCAATTATTTCCAATTTTTCCGAATACGCACAAAATGCGAGGTATAACAAAGTGGCTCCAGCTTTCTTCAATCCAAAGGGCATTACATTGTAACAATAGTTATCAAAATTAGTGATAAAGGAAGTTTTCTCTTGGTCCTCCGGGTGCATCCTTATTTGGGTATACCCGAGGTAAGCATCGGGAAAACTCATTACTTCATGACCGGCCGTGGCATCGATCATTTGATCGATGCTTGGGTAAAAGAATCCTTCAGACACGCTTTGTTAAGGTCTTTAAAATCTATAAGCATTCCAAATTTGTTGCCCTTTTTTGGTACTACGACTACATTTACCAACCAATCCGGATACCTCTTCTTTGACAAACCAGTTTTGGACTTCAGCAATGGGCCACTTCTTCTGGCACACCGGTGGAAAACTGAAGTCCAACCCTAGCTTGTGTATTGCCATGTCCGACGGTATACCTGTTATATCCTTATGTGACCAGGCAAAATAATCAATGTTGTGTCTCAAATAATTAAGTATTACCTCTCTGAGCTCCGGGGTCAGCCCCGTGCCTAGATATACCTTTTGTTCAGGTTGATCCAGATGTAAGGCAACCTGTTTGAGCTCCTCAGCCGTAGACTTAGTGGCATCTGAGTCGTCGGGAGGCTGAAAGTATCTTGGGACTCCGTACCCATCTTTAACTTCTGTCGGTCCCACATTGTTCTTGTTTTCCGATGGAATCTGTTGGACTACAAATAATGTGAGTTCTGGATCCTATAATTGCTATTAAATAGGTACGATTGAACTTTCAACTGCTACAGGTTCCTCGATGATAAAAATCTCCCTGGACGTCTGTTTCTCCACCCAGATCTACCTGATCCCCTCTAGGGTAGGGAATTTGAAAAGCAAATGCAATGTTAAAGGGACAACCTTCATGTCATGGAGCCAAGGCCTCCCAAAGATTGCATTATATTGCATATCGCCATTGATTACATATAAATTTGTTACTTTAATGATCCCTCCGGCTTCCACTGGTAAGTCGATCTCGCCTTTGGTAATTTCACTAGACATATTGAAGCCGACAAGGGTCCTTGCTACTGGTATGATTTTCTCCAATAGGCCCATCTCCTCTACTGCTTTCCAGCGAAGAATACTGGCTGAGCTCCCTGGATCAACCATCACATGCTTTACCCGACAACAACCAATAAATACAGTGATAACCAAGGCGTCATTGTGAGGTAAAGTAATGCTCGCTGCATCCTCATCAGAGAAATTAATCAAATCCTCCTCTGGGAAGTCCCGAGTCCTTTTCTCCCGCATTACTAATATTAATCAAATCCTCCTGTGGGAAGTCTCTAGTCTTGTAAGCGGTGAAGCTAGTCCCAGTAATCATGGATATGCCAAAAATCATGTTAATGACATGAGGTCGAGCGCCTGATGCATATTTATCTTCGTCTGCTCTGACTTTACCATAGTTATTTTTCACCCTTTCACTGCGATACTCCCGAAGATGACCCCTGGCGAGCATGTTAGCCACTTCCTCCCCGTGGTGTCTGGAATCTGTGGTTTTATGCCCTGGGGTCCCATGAAACTCGCACCAAACCATCTGATATCTAGTACCGGGATCTAACCGCAACGGTCTAAGAGGGCTTGATAACGGATGAGACTTCAGTACAGATACCATTTGAGCTTCACTAATGGTGAAGTTGTAATCTGCGAGCTTAGGATACTCTGTCCCCTTCGGAGCGGTCCCAAATGGATTACTCTTGGCCTGCAACCCTCAACCGTTCCTCTCGAGGTTCTTTTTCTTATTCACATATGGTATTTCTAACGATTGGTAGCATCACCCGCCACTGGTCATTTCCAGAGGTGGGTATGGTTTGAAACGATTATTTGACTACTTTTGATCTGGCCCGAAGCCTTTGTCCGTCTTGGCAGGGGGATTTACCGAGGAAGCCTCCAGTAAGTCGTCTTCAACCTGGATCATTGACTCGTATCTGTTGTGCACGTCCTCCCACGTAATAGCTTGGAATTCCAGGAGGTTTTCTTTGGGCTTTCGGGAAGCATTTGAACTTAAGGGGTTTAATCCCTTGGTGAAAGCTTCAGCTGCCCACTCGTCCGGTACCGCAGGCAAAAGCATACGTTCCTTCTAGAATCGTGTAATGAAGTCTCGGAGGTGCTCAGGTTCTCCCTGTGAGATGTGGAAGATGTCCGCCTGCCTCGTTTTCACCTTTCTGACACCGGTGTGAGCTTTGATGAATGAATCGGCCAACATGGCAAAGAAGGTAATTGAATGCTCCGGCAGTTAGGAGTACCATGTCATAGCTCCCTAGGCTAGGGTCTCGCCGAATTTTGTGATTAGGACTGATTCGATCTCTATCTCCTTCAAGTCGTTGCCTTTCACCGCCTTTGTGTAAACCATGATATGCTCCTGTGGATCACTCGTTCTGTTATACTTGGGGATATCGGGTATCTTGAACCTTTTTGGGATCAACTCCGAAGTGGCTTCAGGTTTGTACGCTCGTTGAATATACTTCCTTGCATCAGGGCCTTCTATAAGCGGGGAGCCCCGGGAATTTAGCTTCTTCTCGGCCTCCTTAGAAGTTTGATCTATTTTCCCAGTGATCTCTCTCACGAACCGCTTGACTTTGGCTTGGAAAGGATCATCAGGGGCGGTCTCGGCTGGGGGAGACGACTCTCCGTTCCTTCTTATGATTTGTCCGCTATTATTGGCGGCAGTGTTTGCACCGGTGGGAGTGGTAGGGACTCCGCCGGGAGCTGTGACTTTGACCTGTGGATCGGACGCGAGAGGCGCGATGGTCTGTCTCATCTGATCCATCTCTTCCCTCATCGAGTAATATTGTTGCCTCACGACCTACATCACCTCTGTGTTAGTCTCATCTGTAGGAATGCTGTCCTCGGTGGTACCATGATCTTTCTCCCTTTATGTTGCATCCCATTTGGATCTTGAGGATGCAAACCATCAAATGGTGCTTGGAGGGGCACGCCATTCGGACCCAGCTGAATGTTGTCTGAATTGTTTTCAGTATTTGTATTGTCCTTTGCTCCCTTCGTACCTGGAATGGATACTTAGAAAAACACAAAACTCAAGAAAAGTTAGTAAGAAAAATGATGGTCACAGTGACAACCACAACTGTCCTGGACCCACGGTGGGAGCCAAACTATTTACCTGAAAAGAGGTTCAGTTGAATTTGTGTCGTGGTCAAAGACACGTGGATCAAATGACCAGTAAATCAGTAAAGTATGCAAATACATTGGACTGAAATGAAATAAAGCAAAGCAGGGTTAAGGATAGCCTGAGCCTCCATTGAACCTGGTGCTAGTTCCTCCGGCCAAGCTTGTGACAGATAGCTTATCAAAATAGAAAAGAACTTTAAAATGGAGCAAGTGTATATGGGAGTTGTGTATTCTATTAAATTTCGTGTTTACACTAGGAATGACAATCCCTATTTATACTAAGAGCTAGAAGCACTTATTTCATGTATTATGCCCCCTGCCCATAATGAACATTAATTGAGTAATAATAATAAGCAATAAAGAGGACCATTAAGCCTAATAAAACCCGAAGATAACGTTCACCCCGATCTGTAACGGCTGCCCGTTGAGCTCTCCTCCGGAACTATTCCAACAGCCTTCCGGACCAAACAGTACCTCCGGTACAATGAAATGCCTTCCTGTGACACTAAGTGCTGACTCATTCTTGACTTATCCTTTCAGCCACGTGGCTTGACGGTATTGGTCTAGCTATGTTGTACGAATTTAGCCCAATATAGGAACTTCCCTGAAAATAGAAGTAGAGGAAATAACATTACAATTGAAGATTTGACAGAATGCTCAATTTATACTCCATCCAAAGGCATGATGCTCTTAAAATTCCATAAGGTGGAGGATTTGTGAGAAATCACCAATAGAATTATGATACATCAACAATGTTTTTCCACTGCAAAATAATAATAAAAAAACCACTTAATGTGCTAAAATAACTTAAGTTTTCCTTTGCCCATATGCACTTTCCCATGCTTCACATAACATGCTGCTTTTTGAGTCCCTATCAAACCAGAACACGAGTTACCAACCTTCATAGTGACTGTAAAGTAAAGATAGTGCAGAGAAAAGTGAGGAGGCCAAGCGCAGTTAAAAGAAAATCCATGGCGCAAAAGTAATCTCGAACAACTACACGTAAAAAAAATGGCAAAGTAAAAAATGTGAAAAGAAACTTTGGATGATAAATAAGGATAGAAGGATTGGAATATTTCTGAAGTGGAAGTATGAAATGAAACAAAAATGGCATGTGATAGCCATAGAAACTTGTCAGTCTTATCATCGAAATTCATCAATGCAAAATTAATACTAAGGATTAATATACTGTCGGTTATGAAAGACTAAGAAGATGTACCATTTCAACTTCCATATTAAGTGGTGAAACTTTTTCAGTTATTAGATTAATTGGGTCCGAAATGTTTTGGCTGTTATAGAGAATTGCTGTTATAGCCTATAAAAACGTTTGCCGTTTAAATAATAGTTGGCTGTTATAGGCAAAAAAGATGCATAAAATCTATTTTTTCAAACCTCCCTATATCAGCATCGTTGGGTCTGAAATTTTTTGGCTGTTATAGAGAATTGCTGTTATAACCTATTCATTTAAATAATAGTTGGCTGTTATAGGCAAAAAAAATGCATAAAATCTATTTTTTATTTTATTTTTTAATGTTGTAAAAAAAAAGCATATTGTTTAAATTTTTAATCTTAAAGATATACGAGACCAAGACGAAAATGCTCCTTTCTCTCTCCTCTCCCATGCAAACCCTAACCCTACTGTAGCCTTTCATGGATGCTCCGGGCACTGGTCAGCCGCCAATGTTGGCTGGCCAGTCATCAAATCCTAACTGCCAATCACAATTCCCACCTTACATCTACCACAAAAAATACCAGCATCTTCTTCTTCATTCACGCCTAGTCTTCCTACAAACCCTAATCCTAATAGCTTTGTTCAAACCCTGCTGCATGCCACAGAGTCATCTTCACTTTTGCAATGTGAACTTATTCCACATAAGAAAGTAAAGTATGTTGATGGTATTCCATATGTGAAATGGACGAAGAGTGAAGTAACTCGCATGGAACTGATAGAAAACTTGCAATATGCCATTGTTGGTAAGTTTTCATATGGTTGGCCTGAATTAGAAGAATTAAGAACCATAATTTGTACAGGGCAAATGCATAGTAGGGGTTTTCAGAAATAGGCATGTTTTGATTCGTTGTTCATTAATGGAGGATTTTAGTACTATTTCTTCCAAATGTTCCTTTTGGTTGAAGTCAAAGGATGGATATAGCTACCAAATGAGGCCTCTAATCTATGATTCTAATTTCAAAACAGATGAGGAAACAACCATAGCCATGGCTTGGATCTCGTTTCCAAATCTTTTGCCTACTTACTTTGTGAAGGAGTCATTGTTTACCTTGGCATCTGCTATTGGAAAGCCTTTGCAATTAGATTTGGCTATGGTTAACAAAACCAGGCCTAATTGTGCAAGGGTTAAAGTTCAGGTAGATCTACTTGCTGATATGCCAAAGTTTGTGATCATTGAACATGAGGACACGAAGGCAGTCAGGGAAGTTAAAGTGAAGGCAGTACATCAAACTTGTTTTGTTTAGCAACACCTTCATTATGCTTATCAGATTCCACTTGCTTCTGCTCCTTTGACTAGACAAGTTTTTATTCATCTCCTTCTGGTTTTTAGTAACCTTGTTGATATTCTCCCCTAGATATGTCACCACAGTCCCACTAGATAGAACTTTTGGTATAAATCTTTACGTAGTTCTACCTCTATATCTTCTATTTCTATGATTTTGCCTTTCTACCACAACTTCTCCTTGATCAAGCACCTGTTGCTTCAGATCATCATGCTTCTCCATTAGATTATCAATGGTTGACTCTACATTATTTGCCTGCACCAGTTCTGAATGTAACACTCTACTATCTGCACTAGAGTGTCCGTGTAATATGCATTCAGTACAATATTTAGGCAAGAAGTCATATTGGATCATTGAACATAAGGACACGAAGGCAGTCAGGAATTAGCTATTCAGGTGGTGGATGATGATGATGATGATGATAATAATAACAATAAATGGATTCGATATCCAATCCCTAGTAAAAAGGATTTATAGGATCGAATCCATAATGCTATTATGATGATGATGATGATGATGATGATAATAATAATAATAACAATAAATGGATTCGATATCCAATCCCTAAAAAAAGGATTTATTGGACCGACTCCATAATGCTATTATATTTTCCAAATTTGATTTGAAATCGAGATATTGGCAAATTCAAATTGCCGAAGCAGATAAATATAAAACTGCTTTGAATGTCCCTATTGGGCAATTCGAATGGAATGTTATGCCATTTGGATTAAAAAATGCCCCTTCAGAATTTCAAAAAATCATGAATGACATTTTTATGCCTTATAGTAATTTTATCATTGTTTATATCGATGATATTTTAGTATTCTCAAATACTATCGAAATGCATTTTAAACATCTTGATTTATTCAAGAAAATTATTATACAAATTGATTGGTTATATCCAAACCAAAAATGAGTCTTTTTCAAACTAAAGTCAGATTTTTGGGTCATAATATTGAAAAGGGAAAAATTATTCCTATTAATAGAAGTATAGAATTTGCTTCTAAATTTCCTGATATTATAACTGATAAGACTCAACTTCAATGATTTCTTGGAAGCTTAAATTATATTTCCCCATTTTATAAAGATTTAGCAAAAGATACTGCTATTCTATACGATAGACTAAAAAAGATTACAAAGCCTTGGAATGATGATGATACTCAAGCAATTTGTAGGATTAAGGAAAAAGTTCATAATCTTCCTTGTCTTACTCTAGCCAATCCTACTTGGCCAAAAATTATTGAAATTGACGCTTCTGATATAGGCTATGGAGGAATATTACAACAGTATCCCCCAGATGATAAACATGAATACCTAGTTCAATTTTACTCTGGTAAATGGAATAATAGCCAGAAAAATTATGCTACTGTGGCTAAAGAAATTCTTACTATAGTAAAATGTGTTCTTAAATTTCAAGGAGATTTATATAATCAAAAGTTTCTAATAAAAACTGATTGCCAAGCTGCAAAATTTATGTTTTCTAAAGACTGCAAGCATGATGTTTCTAAACAAATGTTTGCAAGATGGCAGGCATTATTAGCCCCATTTGATTTTGAAATTCATTATAAGAAAGGAACAGATAATAGTCTTCCTGATTTTCTAACAAGAGAATATTTGAATTCATAATTCTAACCCATCTTATTTGCAGGATGTGGCCATCATTTAACCCCAACTCTAATAGAGGACGGGGAAGAGGAACAACATCAAAAGGAACAGCTTGTGGGACTGTTCTTGCTCAAATGGGCAACCAAAGGCTAATAGCCGACAATATTGCAACATCTTCTTCCAGTAATACTAAGGAAGAAATGACCTATCAAGAATATTTGGATTATATCAAAGCCAAAAAACAGAGGGATAATATGCCCCCATCATACTCTGGTGTTCTTGCAGATGATGATCACGAGGACACAGATTCATATGAACAAAATGATAACTGAGAATTAGTAATTCTCATTGAAAATGATGATCTCCAATGGAGAAATGAACCTTGACAAATAATGCAAAGGTATTTTGATCAATTTTCGTATGCTACGGTTACTTATAAATACTGTATGAATTATGAAATGGTCCTGTCATCTTTAGGATCAGCAGAATTTCAGCATTTTTATCCTGCTACTAGCAAAAAAGTTTATAACTTTTCAAAAATTATTATTAAAAAGATTTATTCTCCAAATGAATGGGGACTAAGTACTTTGAAAGAAAAATATTATATTCATCCTGAACAAAAGGTTCCAGTTAAATTTAATTACTGGGATTATGTTGAAGCTTTTAATAAAGTATTTTTATACGAAAATCCTAATAAAAAG
The DNA here is from genome assembly GCF_029784015.1 of Lycium ferocissimum. Lineage (NCBI taxonomy): Eukaryota > Viridiplantae > Streptophyta > Magnoliopsida > Solanales > Solanaceae > Lycium > Lycium ferocissimum. The sequence continues at coordinate 8,259,546 of NC_081352.1, forward strand.
CATTCTTGGTTTATAAAGGTGTGTGACAATGTTTATAAACAAGGCATTCCTAATTGGTTTTGTCAATGGTTGATTAATTATGGTCCAACCACAAAATGTTTACCAGAACCATTCAAAAGTTTATATACTGAATGGGTTGAAGACTCTCCCAAAATCATAGACTTGGAAACTAATAATGTTTTCTTTGAAGGAATTGCTAATATGTATTTCTTCATTGAGTTTTCTATCCCATGGATAATGAAATGGTCCGTGGAAGTGGTTAATACCTCGCACAATATCCCTTGTCTTCACAGGATTTTTTATACAAAATTCTGGAAAAAACTACTTCAAAAATCAAATAACGGAACTATTCCAAGCCAGGAGTTAATAGACCAGATTGAAACTACCATTGCAAGTTATAGGGAATCAATAAATTCCAGACAAAGGGAAGTTCCTAGCCCTTTTCAGCATATTGCTCGAAGAGTCCAGATGAAAAAAGGGATTATATCCAAAGAAGAAGAGAAATCTCCAACCTTAAGACAAAAATTTCTAGTCTTAAGCATCATAATAGGGTCCTAGATGAAAGGATTTCCAGAATTGAGGGCAAAAGGAAACTGGAGACTATCATACAGACTCCAGATCATCAGGTCATAGAAGAAACCGCTAGAGAAGGAGAAGAAGTAACTTCTCAAGAAACTCAACTAGGAAATTTCCTTACAACTATGGAGATAATTACATCTCAAAGTTTTTTTTTTTTTATCAAAATTACTCTTTTAATTGATTATAATTTCAAAAAAAGAATTTACTGCTCTTGTTGACAGTGAAGCTGATTTAGGCTGTGTTCAAGAAGGATTAATTCCTTCAAAATATTTTCATAAAACTACTCATAGCTTAAGATCTGCTAATGGGCAGAAAATGGGTATTACTTATAAATTACCTAAAACTTATATTTGTCAAAACAAAGTCTGTATCCCAGAGACTTTTGTATTAGTAAAAGATATTTCTAACCAAATTATTCTGGGAACCCCATTTTTTCAAAAATATTTCCTATTCAAAAATGGGATAATACAGGTATTATAGGGACTTTTGAGAATAAACCTATTACATTCCAGTTTATAAGTGAACTTAAGGAGGTCCAATTATTGAGGCATATCATATTCCTCTTTTTTACTATTTTTAACAGTATTTCTTCTTCTAATGATATCCATTAGAAATGATGTGTTTAGCATAAGTCACCTATTACTACTATCAACCATGGCTCTGATACAATAAATCTGCAGGATCGCACTTTGGATTGGCGTTACTGAGGGACTTTTATAGGTTAATAATAATAATAATAATAATAATAATAATAATAATAATAATAATAATAATAATAATAATAATAATAATAATAATAATAATAATAATAATAATAATAATAACAACTATAATTTTTTGCCGTTAGGATTGGCTAAAGTAAGACAAGGAAGATTATTAACTTTCCCTTTGATCTTTTAAACTGCTTGCGTATGAACATCAGTCCAAGGTTTTGGAATTTTCTTTAGTTTATCATATAAAATAGATGTGTCCTTGGAAAAATCTTTATAAAATGGTGAAATATAATTTAAACTTCCATGATTTTACACATAGGATTCATAGTATATAATGGTTTATAATTTATTCTATAACAGATGCATATTACCTCTGTACTTGGCATATAATCATAACCATGCGATTTGAAACATAATATTAAAGCATCTAAAGAATTGTCATCTTGCAAAGATACCTGCAAGTTAGGATAAGCATTAAAATAAACTAGGTTAAGATACCTGCAGGGTTAGTAACCTAGTAAAACTGCAGGATCGCGCCGCTGCATGATGCTATCTAGGTAACAACAGTTTTACTAGGTTACTAACCTTGGCGTTGGGGTTGTTCCTACCAGAACAAGTCCAAAAAAATGCCCTAAAACGCCATCCTCGGCTAAGCGGGCTAACAACAGGACCACCGCCTGGTTATGAACAATCTGCCTGGGTCAGTCTCTACCTAACCTTGAACATCATGTTTTGGCTTTGATCATGATGCATTAAAGCATTATTACCATAATCTCAGTAGCCTAGTGTGACGTAATTCAACAGAGTATTTAGCCTATAAGGCTAAACATGAACTGATTAAAATTTAAAAATTTTAAAAGAAAAAATAAAAATTTATACCTTAAGGATGAAGGTTGTGCTCAGCAGAGAAGAGATTTATAAACAAACTTTTATTTATATGAGAGAAGGTTTTTACAAGGGAGAGTGGTAGGAGGCTTGTGCTTGGGGGATCCAAGACTTGCCTTCTTCCTAAGAAGAATGATCCTTATATAACGGATCAAACACACTAAACAACAAAATTAAAAAGAAATGGCCGACAACATTATGGCCAGATAAAAAGTAAAAATGGAAATAAAAAGTAAAAGTGGCCGAAAGTGACCAAAGAAGAAACATAATTATTACAATCTAAATAATTAAAGCTGCTTTATAAAAGTAGATTTCTGTTTATTAAAGTAGCCGCCTAGTGGCGGGTTCCACTAATCACTTCATCTGTGACTTAATTGCCCTTGTCTTTTGTAGAGCTGGAAGATTCTTCCGGTTGGCCAATGAATTGAGCCATGAATTTTCATAGTCCTCGGTATTATTTGGACTTTGAGATTCTCCTGCTAAGACTTGAGTATTATAGTCTTCTTCTTCTTCATCATTATCAGTGGTATGACCAACATATGCCATTGATGTATCAGAAATAGCTTCCATATTAAGATGCTGCATTAAGTTGGATTTAAAGTCCTCCATGTATGTGGCTATAAGCTGCTCTGGGGGAATTACTCCTTTTTTCATGTGAATTTTTCGAGCAATGTGCTCAAAAGGACTAGACACCTCCTTTTGTCTTGAATTAATAGAGTCCTTATAATGTGCAATGGTGGTTTTAATCTGATTTATTAAATCTTGTCCTGGGATAGTTCCATCTTTTGATTTTTGAATCAATTTTTTCCAGAATTTTGTATAAAAAATTCTGTTTAAGCAAGGCATATTTTGCGGGGGTATAGTCCACTTCGACTGACCATTTCATAATCCATGGAATAGAGAATTCAATGAAGAAATACAAATTAGAAATTTCTTCAGAGAAAATAATATTATTTTCCAAATCTATAATTTTTGGAGAAACATCAATCCATTCAGTATATAAACTTTTGAAGGGTTCTGGTAGAGATTTTACGGTTGGACAATAATGGATCCACCATTGATAATACCAATTAGGAATGCCCTGTTTATAAACATTGAGACAGATTTTTATAAACCATGAGTGTTTCCTATTAGGATTCTCATACAGAAAAGCTTTATTAAAGCTCTCAACATAATTCCAATAATTAAATTTAACTGGGACTTTTTGTTCTAGGTGGATATAATCCCTGTCTTTTAATGGACTTATTCCCCATTCATTTGGAGAAAATATCTTTTTTATGATAATTTTTGAAAAGTTATAAACTTTTTTGCTATTAACAGGATAAAAATGCTGAAATTTAGCTGACCCTGTATATGAAAGGATCATTTCATAATTCATCCGATATTTATAAGTCGGGGCAGCGTATGACGCTGTATCAAAATACTTTTGCATTATTTGAAAAAGGTTCATCCTTCCATTGGAGATCATCATTTTCAAGGAGAATTATTAACTCTCGATGAACATTTTCTTCATATGAGTCAGTTTCCTCGTTATCATCAGTTACGAGAGCACTGGAGTATGATGGTGGCATATTATCTCCTTTTTTCTATGCTTCTATGAAAGCAAGATACTCAGCATAAGTGATTTGTTTCTAGGTATTACCAGAGGTTTCTGCAATATTGTCGGCTATTAGCCTTTTGTTACCCATTTGGGAAAGAACAGTGCCTCTGCACGTTCCTTTTTATCCTCTTCCCCTTCCTCTATTAGAGGTGGGTGATAGTGTGGGCCTCATCCTACAAATGAGAAAATCAGAGTTATGAACTTAAATATTCGCGAGTGAGAAAATCAGGGAGACTATTATATGATCCCTTTTTATAAGGTATTTCAAAATCAAATGGTGCCAAAAGAGCTTGCCATCTGGCAAACATTTGTTTAGAAACATCATGTTTGCAATCTTTATTAAACATAAATTTAGCTGCTTGACAATCAGTTTTTATTAAAAACTTTTGGTTATATAAATCACCTGGGAATTTTAGAACACACTTAACTATAGCAAGAATTTCTTTTGCTACAGTAGCGTAATTCTTTTGACTATTATTCCATTTGCCAGAGTAAAACTGGACTAAATATTCTTGTTTATCATTGGGAGAAAGTTGTTTAAGAATTCCTCCATAGCCTATATTAGAGGCATCAGTTTCTATAATTTTTTACCGGTTAGGATTTAGTAAGACAAGGAACATTATTAACTTTCCCTTTGATCTTTTGAACTGCTTGCGTATGAGCATCAGTCCAAGGTTTTGGAATTTTCTTTAGTCTATCATATAAAATAGATGTGTCCTTGGCCAAATCTTTATAAAATGGTGAAATATAATTTAAACTTTCAAGAAATCGTTGGAGTTGAGTTTTATCAGTGATATTATCAGGAAATTTAGAAGCAAATTCAATACTTCTATTAATAGGGATAATTTTTCCTTTTTCAATATTATGACCCAAAAATCTGACTTTTGTTTGAAAAAGAGACATTTTTGGTTTAGATATGACCAAACCATTTTGAATAATAATTTTCATGAATATATCAAGATGTTTAAAATGCATTTCAATAGTATTTGAAAATACTAAAATATCATCGATATAAACAATGATAAAATTACTATAATCCATAAAATATCATTCATAATTTTTTGAAATTCTGAAGGGGAATTCTTTAACCCAAAAGGCATAACATTCCATTCAAATTGTCCAATTGGGGCATTAAAAGCAATTTTATATTTATCTGCTTCGACTATTTGGATTTGCCAATAACCTGATTTTAAATCAAATTTAGAAAATATAATCGCATTATGAAGACGATCTAATAAATCTTTTTTTATTAGGGATTGGATATCTAATCCACTTTAAAACTTTATTAAGGGGTTTATAATTTATCACCAATCTTGGAACTCCTCGTTCCTGTTCAGCATGTTTATTAACATAAAAAGTTGTGCATGACCATGGAGATTTCGAAGATCTTATAAGACCTCTTTGTAAGAGAGAAGAAATGTCATTTTTGCATAATTCCAAATATTCGAAATTCATTTGACATGGTCTTGCTTTGGTAGGAATATTATTTTCAGAAAAAGATTCTTCATATGGAAGAGTGACAGTATGTCTTTTCCTATCCCAAAAAGCATTAGGATGATCACTGCAAATTTGTAAAGAAAATTAATTTTTTATAAACTCAATTTTTTTTTTCCTGTAATTTTGGATTTTGTAAAATATCTTCAATTTGAACAGTTTCTACGGTGTTATCAACTGGTAGATCCTCTATAGTGTTATAAACTGGTGTTTCTATGACTTGCTCTCCTTTTCCCTCAAGTTGCTAGACCGTATGGTCTAGAATAGTTTGGTGTCTCCTAAGGGTGAAATTTTTTTATTTAAGGTTATGAACCTCTCTTTCTAAATCTTGGGTAGTTGCCAGTGTGCTTATAATATTCCGACGTTCTTGGAGGAGTTTTTTGACTCCAGCCATAGTATAAGGTCCTGTAGGTTCTCTTATTTCTACAGTAGTTGGTTCTTCCTGGGGCTGCTGTTTGGAACCTATTTGGTCTATAATTTGGGACCTAAGATTGGGATCCTTAATATATTTAAGGAGGCCCACGAGGTTATTACCATCTAAAACATGAATACTGGTTTCACTAAATTGGGAAACAGGTTTATAAAACTCATCGTCTTCCTGTGTTTTAACACAAGGTTGCCCTATTTGGCATGGTTGACACTCTTCGTCTGAACTGGTTGAGCTATAACTCTCTTCATCTAATACCCTAATATCTTCATCTGAAGAGGGGTTTGAAGAACTATTACTCTCCTTACCAGAATCATCCTCTGGTTCTGGGTCTGAATTTAACAAAATCTTATATAAAGATTCTCTAAGGTCATCGTCTATGTTAAGGGCTCTAATCTTTTCCTTAACCTTACAATTCTTATAATAATGACCTACTCTGCCACACTTATAACAGGCTTTTGGATTTTTGGATTTAATAAAATCCTTTCTTTCTTTGAAAGTCTTTCTGCGCCTAGCTTTTTTCTGCGAGCGCTTCTCCTTCCATTGTTGGAAGTCTTTATGCTTTCTCTTATGCCTATGAGGCTTCTTAGAAGATTGTGGAATGTCCATCCCAAACTGTCCACAAAATTCTCCTAATTGTTGTCTTTCATTAAGACCATGGCGCTTGATTTGCTGGTTGAGCCTAATTTCATTACATAAGGCTAATCCTTCCTGCATACAAGTACCAATTAATTTATCATATGTATAAGAATCATAATTAATACTTCTTTCCCCTTTCCTAAGAGCTTTTCTAACTCTTTCAGCAAAAAGAGGAGGGAGTCCATCTATAAATTTGGACTTCCAGTAGGAGTCATTACTCTCTGGTAATTCCATGACCCTGCAAAGAAAAACATCTTTATACCACCTAAATGAGGTTAGGGTCTTACATCTAAGATTTTGAAGCATGGTATGAATAGATTCACTATTATCCGTCCATCTTCCTGAAAAATGTTCAACAATATTAATAACCAGTGTATAAACTGCATTAGCAACAGGTGCTTCATTACCCCCTTCTTGTTTAACAGCGGTTAGAATAGAATGACGCTGTGTTGGGGTTAAATAATTATCCCACCAGCCTTTTAATTGACCAGTAAAACCAGCTATAATCATATCTGCAATAACTCTTTCAGTATTTTTATGAACCTTGCAGATAGTGTTGTACATCAACCTTCTATGAATAGTACAATAATTTGACGTTCACTATAACCGTTAATATTCCATTCATATATTTCCTTACCACTATAACTGTTGGAAATAACATGTTCATGTTCCACTAATAAAACATCTTGAGGAGTTGGGCGAGGATAATAATGCATCCTCTGGGTAGGCTTAACAGCATAATATTCATCAATTTTATTTAACATCTGATGCTATGCGAGCCTTATAATCAATACTAGACAAATATTTATCATCCTCTGCTATTAAAGGACTGATTTTTAAACCTTTAAATTTTTCATCTAAAAGTTTTTCTAATTCTGATAAAGGTTTTAATTTAAAATCATGAATCTCAGGAGGAGGCTGTAAGCTTGGAGTAGCAGCAACTTCCTTCTGTTTATCCTTATCAGAAATAGAAGGCTTATTAAGACAAGTCAAAAGTTTATCAACTTTTTCATGCAGTGAAAATATTTGTTCACTCAAAATATTCATATAAATGTTTGAATAATTTTGCTGTCTAACTATATTATTAATATATTTAGTTATGATAGGTAGAATATCGCTTTCAATTAATCTTGAAAAAGCTGCAAAATGCAAAGTTTTATCATCTTTGCCTATTTGAAAAGATTGTTGTGGAGGAAATACAGTATGAACGACTTCTCCACTAGATAATTTATAATCTCTTTCAAGAACAGAAATATAATTAGCTGGGGCTAACCACCGAGCACCGCTCATACTGCTAGTAATCATACTCATCCTGCGATCGTTCATTAATCTCATGCTTATAATCATAGAAGAACCATTCTCACTTGAAACATATTCACCTTTATATGCTTAAGCCCTTCGGCTATCAAAATAATATATATACAATGAGGAAATTGTGAGACCATACTACCCACACATACGTATCTATGAGCCTCTACTAGACTACTAGACATACGGAAGGGACAGGACCCCGTCGTGCCCAAAATATATATGCACAAAAATAATAAGCAATGGCACCTCCGGAACAATGGAGGGCGCTCAAGGTCTGCCGATAACTCCTATAAATCTGGATCACCTCCCTGTCTGCCTGTGGGCATGAGCACAGCGTCCAAAGAAATGACATCAGTACGAATATTGTACTGAGTATGTAAGGCATAAACAATAACGATACATCAAGGAAATAGAGGGATATCAAATGAAGAACAATCTGTGACTGACTATCTGTTTTAATAGAAATAATGCATGCTAACTTACTTCATAAATATCATCATCATATCATGTATGCATACATATATATATATATACATATATATATACATACATACATACATATATATATATATATATATATATATATATATATATATATATATATATATATATATATATATATATATATATATATATATATATATATATATATGTATGTATATTTATATATGTATAAGTCGCCCGACCATTAGGTACGGTGTGATCATCATTAGCTCTGCGTCCGGCCTCCCGCGTCCGGGGTAACCATCTCATGCCGCCCACTAGTGGTGTCTGCCCATGCCATCTAGACATGGTGTATACGCTGCCCGCTTTAGCGGTGTCTGCCCGACCGTATAGGCGCGGTGTAATATCATCATCATGTATTCATCATAATGCATGCATAGAAACTCGAAGACAACTATACTTTATCGGGGTGATATAAGGTCGTGAACCCCCGATTCCATTATGGAGCATTCATAATCATTCTGCCTCAACTTGAAGGAATTAGCATATAAGGTGAGTGTATACAATAAATAACATCGATGAATCATAGTTAGGATCATTAGATTTAGGGTCTTTAGACTTAACTCATCATCATCACTATCATGCTCATGACATATCTCGTTTCTCTATCTCATGTGAAGCTCTTTATAGTGATAGGCTCATGATTGCCGGAATGTAAGAAAGTCATGGGAAAATAGGAGAATTCATGCCATTGGAGTCATGCATTAGAAGAAAGGGACTAGCCTTACATACCTTTTCGTTTAGCTATTCTATCGCTTGGTCGTTCTCCTTCAATGCCCACATTTCTACCTTTAAGAGAGTTCGTATTAACATTAGCTAATCGATCACATGAACATGCTTAACTAAAGCTAGAGAAAATTGGATAGCATTTCCTTTATTTATGCAACTTTCCCCATATCATATATCAACTCCCAAACGTCTATAATATATTCACAATATCATAACCGACAGTCTTCATTCGTCTACCTTATCCACATTTCACAATTTCACTTCAATTCATCCATAATCATGGTCATAGTACACTAGTACGTTTTCTCACATATAATGCTTATTCCATGTACTTAATGTCATTTATAACATATTTATAATCACAACATATCAAGAATCATGACTCATTTCAAACTACTACTAAAAAATGCCTCTATTCTTACATTCATGACCCATTTTCTATCTCCTTCTACAATCCAAGTCTTTCAAACTCTCAATACCTTAAACAACATGGAATGATCATAAAACTTACCTTAGATAGTGTGGGAATAAGCCTTGAGTGGAAATATTTCACTTGAGCCAAAACCCTAGTACACTTCCAATGGGATTTCTTGCATTGGATGAACTCCAATGAGTTTCTTACACTTTATTTTCTTGGTTTGATGAAGTTGATCACAAATTTCTCTTGAGTTCTTGTGGAAGAAGGATGGAGAGCTTTCTAGAGTGTTCTTGAAGTGTGGAGTGAGAAAATGGAATGAAATAAATGAGGTTGAGTCCCCTATATCAAATTTTAAAATCTGTCCCGACTCAGTTCTACGGACCAACATACAGTTCGTATAATTTATAGGGACCGTATGTCTGGCCGTACATTTGGTCCAGTGAGGGCTGCCATTCTGGGCAGAACATACGGCCTAACATACTGCCAGTATGTTTTATACGGTCCGTATGTTGGACCGTATATTGCCCAGCTTTCCGAAATTCATTCTCGTCGACTCGTTTGATCTCCAATCCTTATGGAACCTTCTTAACACTTGCTTAACACCTCATTAACAATCTACGGGACATTATAACTCTTCTCCAAGACATTATTAAGTCATCATTAACTTGTTACTCATAAATATTTTCCGATACATAACGTAGACCTTGCCTTTCTTGGCAAACTTTCTTCTCTTACCTCGAATGTCTTTGAAATCTCAATTAGGATCATCAAATGTTATTTCTTACTCATTGAAGCATCGTATACTTCGTGTCCTTCGTTAGTCTATTCACTGTGCATCAACGAAAGATTTTTCAAGGTGTAACATTCTTCCCCCCTTTTGGAACATTCGTCCTCCAATGTTAAGCACTCGGGAATCTTAAAATTTTTTACCAGAGTTTCCCCTGTAATATTGCACTACCATCCTATCACAACAGCCCATAATAACAATGCCTCACAGGGCTACAACATAATAGCAATAAAGTTTGGCCACACACGACCCAAAAGCATAAAAGAAAACATGCATACCTCATAATCTTGACATTTCATCTTGGATCTCTTCCGGGGGCTGAAATAAGCGTGGGTACTTGGATTTCATATTCTCTTCCGCTTCCCAAGTCATTTTTTCTCGGTTGTTATTTCTCCATAAGACCTTAATTGAGGCTACTTCTTTATTTCTAAGTTTCTGTACTTGCCTATCTAGTAAGGTAACGGGTACTTCTTCATAAGCCAACCTCTCTGTCACTTGAACATCATCTACTGGAACAATCCTCGTAGGATCTCCAACACATTACGGAGCATTGAGACATGAAAATCTGGATAAACTGATTCAAGTTCTGAGGGTAAGTCCAATTCATAGGTTACTTGGCCCACCTTGCGGACAATCTTATAAGGTCCTATATATCGAGGACTCAACTTCCCTTTCTTATCAAATCTCATCACTCCTTTCATTGGCGACACCTTTAAGAATACCCAATCATCAACTTGAAATTCTAAGTCTCGTCGATGGTTGTTCGCATAAGATTTCTGGCGACTTTGGGCTGTCAACAACCGATCTCGGATGACCTTGACCTTTTCTACTGCTTGTTGAATCAACTTAGGGCCTATTAGCTGTACTTCTCCTACTTCAAACCACCCAATTGGGGATCTGCACTTCTGTTACACCTCGAAATTTTTTTCGTTTATGCACTGCGAATAGACTAACGAAGAGCATGAAGTATATGGTATTTCAATATGTAAGGAATGACATTTGATGACCCTAATGAAGATTTCAAAGACATTCGAGGTAAGAGGAGAAAGTTTGCCAAGAGAAGGCAAGCATACGATATGTATCGGAAAGGATTTACAAGTAAAAGGTTAATGATGATTTAATGATTCTTTAGAGAAGAGTTATAACATCCCTTAGATTTCTAATGAGATGATAAACAAGTGTCAAGAAGGTTCCATAAGGATTGGAGATCAAACGAGTCAACGAGAATGAGTTCGGAAGAACTGGGCATTATACGGCCCAACATACGGCCGTATAAATTATATCGGCCGTATGTTTGGCCGTATAATCAGCCCGATTAGCACACCTCACCGGACCAAATCTACAAATGACATACGGTCAGTATAATTTATACGGACCGTATGTTGGTCCGTAAAAACTGGTCGGGATAGATTTTGTGTTATTAATAAGGGGTCCAAGTTCATTTCATTTCATTTCCCTTTCACTCCATTTCTCTCTAGAACATTCCTCCACACTTCTCCCATAAGAATTCAAGAGATATTAGTGATCAACTTCATCAAACCAAGTGAATCAAGTGTAAGAAACTCATTAAAGTTCATCCAAGACAAGGAATCCAAGTGAAGGTGAAACTAGGGTTTTTCTCAAGTGAAGTGTTTCCACCCAAGGTTCATTCCTACATAATATAAGGTAAGTTTTATGGTATTTCCATGTTGTTTAAGGTATTGAAAAGTTGAAACACTTGGATTGTAGAAGAATATAGAAAATGGGTCATAAATGTGGGAATAGTGTCACTTTTGAGTAAAAACTTGCATTGAGTCATGATTCTTGATGTGTTGTGATTATGATTATGTTATAAATGATGTTAAGAACATGGGATAGACGTTGTATATGAATGAATGTAATCGTGTGCCATGACCATGGATATGGATGATTGGAAGTGAATTGAGAAGTAAGGATAATGTAGGTGAATAAAGACTATTGTTATGATGTTGTGAATGTTATTATTGATGTTTGGGAGTTTATATATGATATGGAGGAAGTTGTATAAATAAAGGAGATGCTATCCAATTTTCTCTAACTTTAGTCATGTATGCTAAGCTATCGATTTTCTAATGATAGTATAACTCTAATGAAGGTAGAAACGTGAGCATTGAAGGAGAACGTGCAAGTGATAGAATAGTTGAACGAGAAGGTATGTAAGGCTAACCCTTCTTTCATAAGGCATGGTTCCTTGGCCAAATATCTATTCTTCTATGAGCCTATGATGTCCTCCAAATGCTTCTATCTTTAAAAGCTACTAAGCTCATGATTCTCGATATGTTATGATTGTACTGAATTCCTTATATGATGAGTAATCCTCTAGGGATAGATGTAATGAACGACGATAGAAATGATGCTAAAGATGCTTATGGGATTTTATGTATATGTGCCTATGTATGGCTATTATGAAACCCCGAGCTTATATGGCCGGGTAGAATATAATGTGTATATATATATATATATATTGCGCGCACCACTGCAGTTAGGTACGGACAACCCTGAGCCTTGGTAGGGCCAGGTATGTATGACCCTGAGCCTTTCTGGGTAGGTATATGGCTCTCCGAACATCTTCATGGTCGGTATGCTATGTAAATTATATGCATATGAATATGAATATATATATATATATGAATACGAAAATGGATACTAAATGTAAATGAGTACGGATATGGATGTATGTACACAATCACGCATTAGAAATGGAAGTCCCTATGAAAAGCAAGTAAGTGTTATGACGATGATACTACTATCTCCCATCCTATGCTATTTCATATGTTGTCTATTATGCTTTCATAATGATGTTGATCATGCTTTACATACTCAGTACATTCTTCGTACTGACATCAGCTACAACTTTTGGTACTTATTCTTTTGTGTACATATTTACGGGCGCGCGGGGTCCCGTCCCGCCGTATGATATGGCTACTCTCCCCAGAGGCTCGTAGAATGTGTATATGGTTAGATGTGTTTGGACTTGTCGGCCTATATTTTGGATATCATTTTGTTAGCCTCGTCGGCTTATATACACCTATATGGGCATTGTTATTGATGATGATATATATGTATTGTTGCCTAATGGAATTAGTAATGAATAATGGATGGAAAGTATGATTTAGCTATGTGGCTCACCTAGATGGAAATGTGAAAGTACGTTAAGAGGTGCCCGGCGGGTTAGCACCGGGTGCCCGTCGCAGCCCTCCTATTGGTCATGACAAAAGTGGTATCGAGCGATTCTGGGGTGTGTGTTTACGAGCCGTGTCCAGTAGATTCTTGGTTATGGGCGTATTGCGCGCCACACTTATAAATAAGAGGTTGCGGGCATTTTAGGAATGAATGGCCTTCTTTCTTCATAAGATCGTGCGATAGAGCTATGATATAAGAACTTCCTTCTCCTTAACCGTGTGTTATGTATTTCGAGAGAGATGCTGAAAGGGCTACGGCGGCCTCAAAAGGGGCAAGACAAGGCGTGGGGTGTTGGGCCGAAAGAGCATCGCCAACGCTTTTAGAAAAAGTGAGTCCCCGGATCGTTCAATCTCAATCCTCTCATTCGGTGCCTATTTCGAGGAGCGTAGGGAGCCTCGGCCTCGCTCAGCACCTCCAGCTTCCTCCACCGGATGCTTCGAAGCCAAGATGTAAAAGAGGCCATTCATTTGCTTACTCAACTGTTCTGTCGCCGGACTCGGCGGCTAAGGTGGCAAGGTGACGGAGGCTGGTAGTGTAAGGGCCCTTGATTTTATGAGCTTGAACCCTCCGAAATTTTTTGGGTCAAAGCGGGATGAGGACCCTCGAGAATTTTATTGATGGAATGTTGAGGACACTTCGGTTGAAGTACATCTTCGGACACCGAATCCAAAGAGTTAGCATCTATAATTGAGGGATATGGATGTCGGTTCATTGGTACACGCTTTGGATGGCTTCTGTGAGCCACTGCGGCTCCTTCGGTATGGTATGAATTTTTTTAGACGCTTTCCTCCGACATTACTCGCTCCGTGTTCGGTGAGCTAGAGCGGAATAATTTTCTGAATTTGAGACAAGGAAGTATGAGTGCTTTCTACAGTAGTATAGTCTCCCGCTTCAATTCTTTTGCTAGGTATGCTTGGGCCGTGGTAGTGGATATGAGTGACCGAGTGCCGCATTTGTGAGGGCCTAGGGCCACATTTGATGGCTAGGGTGCTTGACCGCATCCGCTTGAGATAATCTGGGATATTTCATGCATTCGGCTCCCATGCTCAAAATTTAGAAGAAAGCCTACAACAACAAAGAAGTGAGCGTGAGCATGATAGAGGGTATAACAAAAGAGCTAGATCTTTGGGTCCGATGAGTGAGTATAGAGGCAGGAACAGACAGCAGTTTTCGAGGCATTCAGGCCATTCTATGACTAGTGTGCCTCCACGGGTTTCAGGCCAGAGATTTGATAGATCTACTCATTCCGGGCCGAGTCAGAGCTTTTCGGGATCTCAGTTCAGGGGTGATTCGGGTCAGGCGAGACCACCCGTTCCACGATGTTCCCAGTGTGAGAAGTTACATTGGGGTCAGTGCCGATTGGGTTCAGAGGTTTGCTATTCATGTGGTCAGCCAGGCCATATTATGCGTGATTGCCCCTCAGTTGGTGGTAGAAGTAGGACCAGCCTTCAGGGTCGGTAGCCAGATCTTCGTCATCTATACGCCCTATGGGGCCAGGTTCATATGCGCCAGTCGGCCATAGTAGAGGGTAGGGAGAGTCCCCGGCCTCTAGCGGTCCTCAGCACCGTATTTATGCTTTGGCTGGACGCCAAGATCTTGAGTCTTCTCCTGATGTTGTCACAGGTATATTATCAGTATTTTCTCATGATGTATATGCTTTGATAGATCCGGGCTCCACATTGTCATATGTTACTCCGTATATTGCGGGTCGGTTTAGAGTCAAACCGGAGTCGATCAAACCTTTGAGGTGTCTACACCCGTTGATGAATCGATAATAGCTAGGGAGTATATAGAAGTTGTATAGTTGTGATTTGTGACCATCATACTATGGTTGACTTACATGAGTTAAAAATGGTGGATTTTAATGTTATTATGGGCATGGATTGGTTGGCTTCTTGCTATGCCAATGTTGATTGTAGAATGAAAATGGTTCGTTTCCAATTTTCGGGAGAACCAGTTTTAGAATGGAAAGGAAATACTGCGTCACCGTAAGGTAGGTTTATTTCCTATCTCAAGGCAATGAAAATGATCACAAAGGGCTGTATTTATCATCTAGCTCGGGTTCAAGATGTAGAAGCTGAACTGCCAACTTTGATCAGTCCTCGTGGTGAATGAATTTCCGGACGTATTCCCGAAAGAGCTTCCAGGTCTTCCTCCGGAGCAGAGATTGATTTTGCTATTGATGTGTTGCCGGACACCAAGCTTATATCTATTCCACCTTATAGAATGGCTCCCATGAGCGAAAGAGTTGAAGGAGCAATTGAAAGACTTGCTTGAGAAAGGCTTTATTAGGCCTAATTCATCCCCGTGGGGAGCACCCGTGTTATTTGTCCGAAGGAAAGATGGCTCCTTGCGAATGTGCATTGACTATAGGCAACTGAATAAGGTGACTGTCACACCCTTAATCCGATAGGGTGTGATGGGCACCCGACCCTTACTTAGGGCCGAGCGAACCCGCAGACTTTCGTAATACTCATACTGGGCCCGCAAGAACATAACATAAGCACGTTACAAATTTTTTTTTTTCGAAAACAAACATGCCTTTCATCATTTTTTTTTTCAAATCAAATAAAGCTAGCATCGTATGAAATCTGTAAACATATGAGGTTCATAACATAATGCGTAATAATACATCGGCTTACATAGCCAACATTCCACACACACGACACTGTCTGTAAAGTCTCTACCAACATCTCAGATACCTTACAAAAGCACTCAGACTCGGCAAAGACTTCCGGGAGGAAATGGAGCTCGCCAATCCAAATGAACATCTGCACCGCTAACCTCGCCCACTCATCTCTGCTGGTATTTTCGATGAAATGCACCCAAAGAAAGGGGGTCGGTACGAAATATGTATTGAGTATGTAAAGCATGGGATATCGTAAACCGGCTGAAACGAGGAGAACAGAAAAGTAATACCATAACCAAAACTCATACCACTTGCTTTTGAACCATAAATTATACATATCAATTCCATATTCAGCTCATCATGGGCCGAGGAGCAGTCGAAAATCATCTCGTACACGTACATAGATATAACATGCCCCGGTCCTCTAGTGAGGGGACGCGGTGAGGTAAAACCATCGATGCATATACATATATCGTGCCCCGGCCCTTTTAATGAGGGACGCGGTAAGTAAAATCATCATATTATATACATATAACGTGCCCCGCCCCTAATGAGGGACGCGGTAAAGTAAAATCATCATATGCGTACGTAACGTGCTGCCCCCATAGTGAGGGACGCGGTAAAGGGAATCATCATATGCCATCCGGCCACCTCCTCCATATCATAATATCATATAACGTGCCCCGGCCCCGGCCCAAGGGACGCGATAAATATAACGTGCCCCCGCCCTCTAGTGAGGGACGCGGTGAATAATGCGACGAAGTGCACGAATACATGCCCCGGCCCGAGACGCAGGAAAGAGATAATAACGACTCGCACGAGCGAGTAGGAGAAACCATATGCACAAATCATCATATACATACCGTAACATATCGTAACATCATAACTTATCATATGAGCTGACATTAATCGTGTGGGATTGGCCTAAACCAATGGGATTTGCCTAAACCCGTGTGGGAATTTGCCTCACCACCGGGTTTTCCCCACCATTGGGTTTGCCCCCACCACCGGCTCCGATTCAACCGATCATATTCCGGAATACATACATATAACATATAACGTGTCCGGCCCCTCCGTGAGGGACTCGGTGAAAATGTAATAACGAGAATGCACGAGTAGAATCGTGCGTAACCAAATACCGTTTAAAACATTTTCAAAGACTCAATAGGTTAATCAAAACGAACCATCATTTATAAGCCAAAACAATAGTCAAATCAGATTTTCTTCCGCATATCACTCGGGAACATATTGAACCGACCTTCAGAAACCATAGTTACGTATCGAAATCATAAGTATACGAATCATTATTTCAGACTCAACAGACAAACATATAATCATTCTCGGGGGTCGGAAAGGTAGTCATAGTGAATTCTTTCAAAAACCTTCAGAATTGTACAGAAGAAGATCGCGGGACCCACGGACGAGCGTCAGCCCCATCCGGGCCCGCCTACGAAAATCATAGTCATCATATGTTACCGAATCATTATTACAAACTCAAAGATAAGTAAACTGATCGTACTTGAAATCGGAATAATAGTCATATCATATCCTTTCAAAAAATCGTCGAAGTACACACATAAGACAAGTCGCGGGGCCACGGAAGGGTGTCGACTCAAGTCGGGCCTGCCCATAAAAATATTTAAGTCATCATACGTCATAGAACCATTTTTGAGCATATCGAAGCGATCCGGTTTACGTCTACGTGAAAGTTACGGACTTTCGTAGTTCTCGAAGTCATTTAGGAACAAAACTCTTTTAAAAAACCAAACTTTATGCAACTTTGAAACTTAGTCATACAAAAGACGTATAAACCATAGCATAACCATATAAGGATGCCAACATCAAAAGCAAATACGACTCATAAAACGTACTCGGATTTTTTAAGAATAGAACACCCCTCAAGCTCATAGCATATCACAACCTAGCCATATCTAAGACATGCCAAAAGAAGGAAAGGTAAGCTTTACATACCTTGATTGCTTCCATGTTGCTAATCCAAACTCAAGTCTCGGCTTCTCAAAATCTCAATAAGGTCATTAAGTACCAAACATTAGCCTTAAGCACTTCGGAATCTCCATTTTAAGCTCGCACTTTATTTACGTAAATTTGGGCAAGACTTCCCCTATAAATTAACACCGAGAATTCAACTCGGCCAATATCAACAACAACCATACCAACAATCATAATAACAATATCCATAAGTAATTCCAAACGCATGCTAACATTAATAACTCTTTTCTATACAATTCGACGATATTCCACTTTCATTCAAATCAACCGCATACGATCAAGCCAACATCAATGTTCATACGTTCAAGTACTAATCCAAACCATTTAAACAAGATTCAAGAATGCTTCCAAATAATCTACAAAATAGCCAAATCAGCCCATTCACTACATAATGAAACCCAAACTTCCAAATACCATAAGAACAACAACAATACATTTCTTTTCTTCCAAATTCATAAACCATACTAACAATCCATACTTTAACAACATTAATCTCAAAAATACAAGAAACCATATTAAGATCACATTAGGTTCCAAAACAGCCCATATGATTTCAACTTCACTTTGAACCATTAAGCCTTCATCTTACAACATAAAATCTACAACACAACATCCTAAACATACCAAATGAAATTAGTTCTTCACTTCTACCTTACACCACACATACACGTCCACAACACAACAATTACAACTTCAACTCGAATCATTCAATACCTTCATTCTCATCACATAATCCATGACAACAACAACCAAAATACTAAGTAAAATCAATTCGCCATAACTTACCAAAAACAGCCCCTATACGGCCAACAAATACACACAAAATTTTCATGATTTCCATCCATTTCCACACACTATAACAACACTCAAACATGCTACATACAATTAATTCATCACTCTACACAATATAACACACACACGGCCTAGCACCCACACACACGGCCTCACTTTAGCATCCATATTTCCATGAATTTCATTCATTTTCACACACTACAACATGCACAAATCATCTATAACATATAAAAACAAGATTAAACTCACCATTTTCCACTTTGTTCTTCATTGGCTAAAGTCATGAATTGCAAAAACAAAGGCTTCGCTTGCTCCAATAATCACTCCATGTTGTTTAGGACCCTCCAAATAGTGGAAAACCTAGAAGAAAATAATTTTCCATGGTCAATTTTTAGACCTCCATTTTTCTCCTCCTTGGCCGTTTTCTCCTTCTTCATTTTTCTCCATTTCTCTTGAACTTTCTAGGTGCTACAATATGATGAAGATGATTTAATTAATCATATTTCTCTCCATATATAATTCATACACATGGCCCATGGCCCACACACACACATGGCCACATATGGCCATTTTCATGAATTAATAAGTTTCCAAAATTTCACTTCTAGCCCCAAATTCTCATGAAATGCTTAACTTTCCATAATTCACTTTTAACCCCAAATTTTCCTTATTCCAATTTTACCCTTAACATTCCATGCCAATAAAAAGATGAATATGCAACTTGTGCATTGAAACAAAAATCAACAAAAATTGAAAATTAAAAGTCTTGTCCATAACTTGTCGCAACCAACTTAGAATATTCCAACGTACAAAGCACGGGGTATAACAGTGACGATTAAGAATAAATATCCTCTTCCGAGGATTGATGACTTATTTGATCAATTACAAGGCGCCAAATGGTTTTCAAAGATAGATTTGAGATCCGGATATCATCAAGTGAGAGTTAGGGAGAGAGATATCCCTAAGACAGCCTTCAGAATAAGATATGGCCATTTTGAGTTCCGCGTAATGTCATTTGGACTAACTAATGCGCCGGCAGTGTTTATGGATTTGATGAACGATGTGTTCAGACCCTTCCTAGATTTATTTGTGATTATATTCATAGACAATATCTTGGTGTATTCTAGATCTGAGGTAGAACATGCGGATCATTAGCGTACTGTCCTTAGAGTTCTTCAAACTCGAGAGTTGTTTGCAGAATTTTCTAAGTGTGAGTTTTGGTTGAACTCAGTGACATTCTTGGGACACATTGTTTCGTCGATGGTATTTCGGGTAGATAGCTAAAAGATTGAGGTCGTAAGACTTGGCCAAGGCCCACAACTCCTACGGAGGTTCGTAGCTTTCTGGGCTTAGCAGGTTATTAAGGGTAGATTTGTTGAAGGTTTTTCTTTTTTGGGGCCCTCCAAAAAAGCCAACCCTTTAAAACAAAAAAAAGTTTCAAAGGGGGTGAGTTTTAAAGAGTTTCCCAAAAGCTAAAAAAATTGACTTCGCCCCGTCTTG
>NC_081352.1:8279863-8287687 GCF_029784015.1 Lycium ferocissimum
GGGAAAAGGACCAGGGATAGGGATGATTGGAAGGAATTGAGAATTAAGGATAATGTAGGTGAATAAAGACTCTTGTTATGACGTTGTGAATGTTATTATTGATGTTTGGGAGTTGATATATGATATGATGAAGCCGATAAATAAAGGAGATGTCATTCAATTTTCCTCTAACTTTAGTCATGTATGCTAAGCTATCGATTTTCTAATGATAGTATAACTCTAATAAAGGTAGAAACGTAAGCATTGAAGGAGAACGTGCAGGTGATAGAATAATTAAATGAGAAGGTATGTAAGGCTAACCCTTCTTCATAAGGCATGGTTCCTTGGCCAAATATTCATTCTTCTATGAGCCTATGATGTCCACTAAATGATTCTATCTTTAAAAGCTACTAAGCTCATGATTCTCGATATGTTACGATTGTACTAAATTCCTTATATGATGAGTAATCCTCTAGGGATAGATGTAATGAATGACGATAGAAATTATGCTAAAGATGCTTATGGGCTTTTATGTATATGTGCCTATGTATGGCTATTACGAAACCCCGAGCTTATATGGCCGGGTAGAATATAATATATATATATATATATATATATATATATATATATATATGTATGTATTGCGCGCGCACCACCGCGTTGCACGACAACGCTCGAGCCAGTAGGCTGTAAGTATGTATGACCCCGAGCCGTGGCAGGCTGTGGCTGATAAACACCGAACCTTCATGGTCGGGTATGCTATGTAAATGATATGTATATGAATATGAATATGTATGTGAATACAAAAATGGATACTAAATGTAAATGAGTACGGATATGAATCCGGATACGGATATGGATATATGTACACAATCACGCATTAGAAATAGAAGTCCCTATGAAAAGCAAGTAAGTGTTATGAGGATGATACTACTATCTCCCATCCTAGGCTATTTCATATGTTGTCTATTATGCTTTCATAATGATGTTGATCATGCTTTACATACTTAGTTCATTCTTCAGTCGACGTCCTTTTTGTTTGTGGGTGCTTTGCGTCTCATGCCCGCAAGCTGGCACCGGGGGGAACGTACTCGATCCATAGCTTCATTAGTCGGTGACTACATGGCGGGAGCTCCATTTCATTCGGAGCTACAGCTTTTGGTACTTATTCTTTTGTGTACATATTTACGGGCATGGCAGGGTCCTGTCCCACCTGTATGATATGACCTACTCTCCTTAGAGGCTCGTAGACATGTGTATCTTGTTAGATGTGTTTAGTCTTGTCGGCCTATTTTTTGGATATCATTTTGTTAGCCTCGTCGGCTTATGTACACCTATATGGGCATTGTTATTGATGATGATATATATGTATTGTTGCCCAATAGAATTAGTATGAATAATGGATGGAAAGTATGATTTAACTATGTGGCTCACCTAGATGTAAATGTGAAAGTACGTTAAGAAGTGCCCAGGTGGGTTAGCACCGGGTGCCCGTCGCGGCCCTCCGGTTGGGTCGTGACAACTTCATTCGATATAGAGCTTCATACGGAGCCATTTGGGTACTGGAATGATAGCTATTGCTATATGCAAACTCAATAAGGGGTAAGTGGTCATCCCAACTACCACCGAAATCTAGAACACATGCTCTTAGCATAACTTCCAAGATCTGAATGGTACGTTCGGCTTGCCCATCAGTTTGCGGATGAAATGCCGTGCTAAGCTTTACTTGAGTAACCAAATCTTCTTGGAAGGATTTCCGTAACTTACGTAAATTGTGCTCTCTGTCAGTAATAATGGACACCGGACACACGAAGTCGTACAATCTCCTTAAGATATAGCCTTGCATAATCTTCTACTGAGTACGTGGTTCTGACTGGAAGAAAATGAGCTGCTTTCATGAGTCTGTCAACATTCACCCATATGGAATCATATTTGCTCCGGGAACGAGGTAACCTCACAATAAAATCCGTGTAGATCACTTCCCATTTCCAAGTTGGAATTTCTATTGCTTGTAATAACCCTCCTGGCTTTTGATGCTCGATTTTACTTGTTGACAGTTGGGACATTAAGCTACAAATTCTGCTATGTCTTTCTTCATTACATCCCACCAATACATTAACTTGAGATCATGATACATCTTTGTCGCTCCTGGATGAACAGAATACCGAGAATAATGAGCTTCTTCTAGGATCCGACGATGTAATTTTGCAACGTTCGGGACACATAGCCTGCCTCGGTATCTAAGAACTCCGTCTATGGAAGTTTCAAATGGAGACTTCTCTTTTTCATGAAATGTGTCTCTATAGTGGCCCAACTGAGGATCTTCATATTGACGCTCCTTCACCACTATGTCCCAGGATGAAACAGTTGGGTTATTGATATCAATTCCTGCGCTGCCTGGATCAATTAGACGAACCCTAAGGCTAGCTAGCTGGTGGAGCTTACGAATTAATTCTTTCTTCTCCGAGGAGCCTCACATAGGCTACCCATTGATCTGCGGCTAAGCGCATCAGCTACTACATTTGCCTTCCCGGGATGGTATAAAATACTCACATCATAATCTTTCAAGTAATGTCTCCACATCTTTAGTGCATGGATAGCTGCAGCCAATTCAAAATCATGGGTTGGGTAGTTCTTTTCATGTTTCTGCAGCTCTCTCAAAGCATAAGCAATGACTTTACCGTGCTGCATTAATACACATCCTAACCCAACGCTAGAAGCATCACAATATACAACATAACCATCTGGCCCTTTTGGGAGTGTCAAGACCGGGGCCGAAGTTAATCTATCCTTCAACTCTTGGAAGCTGCGTTCACAAGCATAATTCCATTGAAATTTAGCTGACTTCTGGGCTAGATTCGTCAATGGGGCTGAAATAGAGGAAAACTCTTCCACGAATCTTCTATAGTAACCTGCCAATCCCAGAAAACTACGGACTTCCGTGGGCATTGTAGGCCTTGGCCACGTTTTCACAGCTTCAATTTTTTGAGTATCCACTCGGATGCCATCATCTGAAATAACATGACCTAAAAATGTCATAGAATTTAGCCAAAACTCGCACTTTGAAAATTTTGCATACAATTCTCGAGCTCGAAGAATTCCAAGAACAATACGTAAATGGTCTGCATGTTCGATTCATCGCCGAGAGTATACAAAGATATCATAGATGAACACTATCACCAACGGGTCCAAAAGAGGCCTAAATACATTATTCATCAAATTCATAAACACTATCGGCGCATTAGTTAACCAAAATGACATCACCCGGAATTTGTAATGGTCATATCTCGTTCGGAAATTTGTTTTGGGAATATCTTCTTTTTTAACTCTCACTTGATGATAACCTGACCTTAGATCTATTTTGGAAAATCACTTGGTACCCTATAACTGATCAAACAAATCATCAATTCTCGGAAGAGGATATTTATCCTTTATCACACCTTATTCAACTGCCTGTAATCAATACACATCCGTAAAGAACCATCTTTCTTTTGCACAAATAGAACTGGTGCTCCCCAAGGTGATGATCTAGGCCTAATGAATCCTTTTTCAAGTAAATCTTTCAATTATGCCTTTAGCTCTTTTAATTCTGCAGGAGCCATTCGGTAAGGAGGAATAGAAATAGGCTTGGTGTCCGGCAACACATCAATAGCGAAATCAATCTCTCTTTCCAGAGGAAGACCTGGGAGTTCATCTGGAAATACATCCGAAAATTCATTCACTACCGGAACGGATTAGAAAGTTGGAGACTTTGCTTCGGTGTCATGAACTCGGACTAAGTGATAAATATAGCCTTTAGCTATCATCTTTCTTGCTTAAAGGTAGGAAATAAACCTACCCCTTGGAATCTTTGTATTACCCTTCCATTCAAGCATGGGCTCTCCCGGAAATTGAAATCGAACTACTTTCATTCGGCAATCAACATTAGCATAACATGAGGCCAACCAATCCATACCCATAATCACATCAAAATCTAGCATTTCCAGCTCAACTAAATCAACTTTAGTCTGGCGATCACATATCACAATTACACAATTTTTGTATACTTGTCTAGCTATCACATGATCACCAACCAGAGTAGATACCTCAAAACGTTTAATTAGCTCGGGTTTCACCCCAATACGACCAGCAACATACGAAGTAATATAAGATAAGGTAGAACCCAAAGCTATCAATGCATATACGTCATGGGAAAATACGGATAATATACCCGCAACCACATCCGGGGAGGACTCAAGATCCTGTTGTCCAGCTAAAGCATAGATACGGGGCTGAGTAGCACCTGAAGTAGATGCTGCCCCTCTACCTCTGCCTCTGCCTCG
Source organism: Lycium ferocissimum (assembly GCF_029784015.1). NCBI lineage: Eukaryota > Viridiplantae > Streptophyta > Magnoliopsida > Solanales > Solanaceae > Lycium > Lycium ferocissimum. The sequence goes on from NC_081352.1 coordinate 8,284,165, forward strand.
ACCTGCTGAAATCTGGGGAGTCTGCCCTGTCGGGCGCACAGAAGAAGAACCAGCCGCTGATCCTGTGGGCTGAACCCCAACTCTACCACTCATCGACGGGCAATCTCGCATCATGTGCCCAACCTGGCCACAGGCATAGCAAGCATCTGAACCTCGGCGACACTGTCCGGAATGTAATCTACTGCACTGGCTACATCACGGTACTGGTGGTCTCCTCTGGCTATAATCACCCCCAAACTAGGAACCTGAAGCTCCCGAGCTCTGACCCTGCCCTGAATGAATAGAGTGGTCAAATCTCCTACCTGAAAATCGTGGGGGGTGCACTAGTCACCGACTGGCCTGAGTGTCTAGGATATGACTGCCTCGATCCCCCTCTATAGTCGCTACCTGCACCCATAGATCTGGCCCTCTTGCTTTGCCCTCTATCAATATCACGCTCATCCCTTTGTGGATGTTGTTACCCTTCTAAATTCTGGGCATGGGCCTGAATGCGGGAAATATCCATCCCATCTTGCAATGAAGCCGTTAAGCAGTCCTTGAACAAATGTGGCCCTAAGCCACTCACAAATCTGTGCACTCTATCTCCCATGTCGGCCACCATAGTCGTAGCATATCTAGCCAATGTATTAAGTGAAGGCTATTCTCGAACACTCTATACTTGTTTCAAATTTCGAATCTATCCACTCTAGCTTGGCGGACCTCGGGTGGCAAATAGTGGCGGATAAAGGCATCTAAAAATTCTTGCCAAACTGGAGGAGGTGCATTCTCTTCTCTTGACGATATCCAATTATTATACCATAAGACCGCCATATCCCGGAGTCTATAAGATGCCAACTCCACATATTCAGTTTCGGAGGCATGAATAATTTTCAATGTTCTCAACATTTCGTCAATAAAACTTTGCGGGTCTTCATCCGGCTTTGACCCGAAAAACTCCGGAGGATTCAAACTCATGAAATCACTGGCTATAGCTTTTCTCTTGGGCATCTCTGAAATCATAACACACTATTAGGGAGGAGATACTCTTATAACAAGGCTCTATCGCACGATTTCATAAGAAGAAGAATGGTCATTTTTCCTAAATGCCCTGTAGCCTCATGTTTATTAGTGTGGCGCACAACACACCATAAACAAGACTCTACTAGACACGGCTTGTAGACACTTCCTAGGACTGAATTGCTCTGATACCACTTTTGTCACGACCCGACTAGGGGCTATGACGGGTACCTGGGGCGAACCATCGAACAACGCTCATACTGCTAGTAATCATACTCATCCTGCGATCGTTCATTAATCTCATGCTTATAATCATAGAAGAACCATTCTCACTTGAAAAATATTCACCTTTATATGCATAAGCCCTTCAGCTATCAAAATAATATATATACAATAAGGAAATCGTGAGACCATACTACCCACACATACGTATCTATGAGCCTCTACTAGAGTACTAGACATATGGAAGGGACAGGACCCCATCGTGCCCAAAATATATGTGCACAAAAATAATAAGCAATGACACCTCCGGAACAATGGAGTGCTCTCACAGTCTGCTGATAGCTCCTATGAATCTGGATCACCTCCCTGTCTACCTGTGGGCATGAACACAGCGTCTAAAGAAAGGACGTCAGTACGAATATTGTACTGAGTATGTAAGGCATAAAAAATAACGATACATCAAGGAAATAGAGGGATATCAAATGAAGAACAATGGAGATAATCAAATAATGCAGACTTACTTCATAAACATCATCATCATATCATGTATGCATATATATATATATATATATATATATATATATATATATATATATATATATATATATACTTATCATCATATATATATATATATATATATATATATATATATATATATATATATATATATATATATACGGTGTGATCATCATTATCCGCGTCCACGCCTCCCGCGTCCGGGTAACCATCTCATGCCGCCCACTAGTGGTGTACGCCATACCATCTAGACATGGTGTATATCATCGCTTTAGCGGTGTACGACCATATAGGCGCGGTGTAATATCATCATCATGTATTCATCATAATGCATGCATAGAAACTCGAAGACAACTATACTTTATCGGGGTGATATAGGGTCGTGAACCCCCGATTCTATTATGGAGCATTCATAATCATTCTGCCTCACCTTGAAGGAATTAGCATATAAGGTGAGTGTATACAATAAATAACATCAATGAATCATAGTTAGGATCATTAGCTTTAGGCTCTTTAGACTTAACTCATCATCATCATCACTATCATGCTCATGACATATCTCATTTCTCTATCTCATGTGAAGCTCTTTATAATGATAGGCTCATGATTGCTGGAATGTAAGAAAGTCATGGGAAAATAGGAGAATTCATGCCATTGGAGTCATCCCTTAGAATAAAGGGACTAGCCTCACATACCTTTTCGTTTAGCTATTCTATCGCTTGATCGTTCTATCAATGCCCTCGTTTCTACCTTCAAGAAAGTTCGTATTAACAATAGTTAAACGATCACATGAACATGCTCAACTAAAGCTAGAGAAAATTGGGCAGCATTTCCTTTGTTTATGCAACTTTCCCCATATCATATATCAACTCCCAAACGTCTATAATACATTCACAATATCATAACCAACAATCTTCATTCATCTACCTTATCCATATTTCACAATTTCACTTCAATTCATCCATAATCATGGTCATAGTACATTAGTACGTTTTCTCATATATAATTCTTATCCCATGTTCTTAATGTCATTTATAACATATTTATAATCACAACATATCAAGAATCATGACTCATTTCAAACTACTACTCAAAAATCTCATTATTCTCACATTTGTAACCCATTTTCTATCTCTTTCGCAATCAAGTCTTTCAAACTCTCAATACGTTAAACAACATGGAATGATCATAAAACTTACCTTAGATAGTGTGGGAATAAGCCTTGAGTGGAAATATTTCACTTGAGCCAAAACCCTAGTTCACTTCCAATGGGATTTCTTGCCTTGGATGAACTCCAATGAGTTTCTTACACTTTATTTTCTTGGTTTGATGAAGTTGATCATAAATTTCTCTTGGGTTCTTATGGAAGAAAGATGGAGAGCTTTCTAGAGTGTTCTTGAAGTGTGGAGTGAGAAAATGAAATGGAATAAATGAGGTTGAGTCCCTTATATCAAATTTTAAAATCTATCCCGACTCAGTTCTACGGACCAACATACGGTCCGTATAATTTATATGGACCATATGTCTGGCCGTACATTTGGTCCAGTGAGGGCTGCCATTCTGGGCAGAACATACGGCCAGTATGTTTTATACGGTCCGTATGTTGGACCGTATATTGCCCAGCTTTCCGAAATTCATTCTTGTCGACTCGTTTGATCTCCAATCCTTATGGAACCTTCTTAACACTTTCTTAACACCTCATTAACAATCTACGGGACATCAAAAATCTTCTCCAAGACATTATTAAGTCATCATTAACTTGTTACTCATAAATCTTTTCCGATACATA
>NC_081352.1:8287787-8367782 GCF_029784015.1 Lycium ferocissimum
GTAAATCCGAGGTTTCTGTCTCACGTTGAGATTATTTCGCGAATCACTAGAAAGCGTGTAAAATACGAGGTCTAAAATTCTTGTCAATTAAATAACCGTAATCATGTTATAGCATCGCAAGCTATAGATACCAAAATTAGACCACAAAAAGGGTGTTTTAGAGATATTAGGCATAAAAGTGCTAAACGACCAAACGGGTCGTTACAATCGTAGTCTTGCCCTTCTGGGCGGCTGTAGCTTTTCTCTTTACCAGCATCTCTGAAATCATAGCACACTATTAGGGAGGAGATACTCTTATAACACGGCTCTATCACACGATTTCATAAGAAGAAGAATGGTCATTTTTCCTAAATGCCCTGTAGCCTCCTGTTCATTAGTGTGGCGCACAACACATCATAAACAAGACTCTCACTAGACGCGGCTAGATACTTCCTAGGACCGAACTCGTTCTACGGATTTTTGTCACGACCCGACTAGGGCCAAGATTGGTGACTCGGGAGGCAACCATCGAGCAGTCATACTACTAGTAATCACTCTCATCCTGCGATCGTTCATTAATCTCATGCTTATAATCATAGAAGAACCATTCTCACTTGAAACATATTCACCTTTATATGCATAAGCCCTTCGACTATCAAAATAATATATATACAATGAGGAAATCGTGAGACCATACTACCCACACATACATATCTACGAGCCTCTACTAGAGTACTAGACATATGGATGGGACAGGACCCCGTCGTGCCCAAAATATATGTACACAAAAATAATAAGCATTGGCACCTCCGGAACAATGCAAAGGTTTCTCAAGGCCCTGCAGACAGCTCCTATGTCTGGATCACCTCCCCGTCCACTCAATCGTGGGCATGAACACAGCGTCCATAGAAAGGACGTCAGTATGAATATTGTACTGAGTATGTAAGGCTTAAATAATAACGATACATCAAGGAAATAGAGGGATATCAAATGAAGAACAATCTGTGACTGACTGTCAATTTTAATAGAAATAATGCATGTTGACTTACTTCATAAACATCATCATCATATGTATGCATATATATATATATATATATATATATATATATATATATATATATATATATATATATATATATATATATATATATATAAGTCGCTTGACCATATAGGTACGGTGTGATCATCATTAGCTTTGCGTCCACGCCTCCCGCGTCCGGGGTAACCATCTCATGCCGCCCCATTTTAGTGGTGTTTGCCTATGCCATCTAGACATGGTATATACGCTGCCCGCTTTAGCGGTGTCTGCCCGGCCGTATAGGCACGGTGTAATATCATCATCATGTACTCATCATAATGCATGCATAGAAACTCGAAGACAACTATACTTTATCGGGGTGATATAAGGTCGTGAACCCCCGATTCCATTATAGAGCATTCATAATCATTCTGCCTCACCTTGAAGGAATTAGCATATAAGGTGAGTGTATACAATAAATAACATCAATGAATCATATTTAGGATCATTAACTTTAGGGTCTTTAGACTTATCTAATCATCATCACTATCATGCTCATGACATATCTCGTTTCTTTATCTCATGTGAAGCTCTTTATAATGATAGGCTCATGATTGCTGGAATGTAAGAAAGTCATGGGAAAATAGGAGAATTCATGCCATTGGAGTCATGCCTTAGAGGAAAGGGACTAGCCTCACATACCTTTTCGTTTAGCTATTCTATCGCTTGGTCGTTCTCCTTCAATGCCCACGTTTCTACCTTCAAGAGAGTTCATATTAACATTAGTTAATCGATCACATGAACATGCTCAACTAAAGCTAGAGAAAATTGGGCAGCATTTCCTTTGTTTATGCAACTTTACCCATATCATATATCAACTCCCAAACGTCTATAATACATTCACAATATCATAACCAACAATCTTCATTCATCTACCTTATCCACATTTCAGAATTTCACTTCAATTCATCCATAATCATGGTCATAGTACATTAGTACGTTTTCTCACATATATTGCTTATCCCATGTTCTTAATGTCATTTATAACATATTTTTAATCACAACATATTAAGAATCATGACTTATTTCAAACTACTACTCAATACCTTAAACAACATGGAATAATCATAACACTTACCTTAGATAGTGTGGGAATAAGCCTTGAGTGGAAATATTTCACTTGAGCCAAAACCCTAGTTCGCTTCCAATGGGATTTCTTGCCTTGGATGAACTCCAATGAGTTTCTTACACTTTATTTTCTCGATTTGATGAAGTTGATCATAAATTTCTCTTGAGTTCTTATGGAAGAAAGATGGAGAGCTTTCTAGAGTGTTCTTGATGTGTGGAGTGAGAAAATGAAATGGAATAAATGAGGTTGAGTCCCTTATATCAAATTTTAAAATCTATCCCGACTCAGTTCTACGGACCAACATACGGTCCGTATAATTTATATGGACCATATGTCTGGCCGTACATTTGGTCCAGTGAGGGATTCCATTCTGGGCAGAACATACGGCCAGTATTTTTTATACGGTCCGTATGTTGGACCGTGTATTGCCCAGCTTTCCGAAATTCATTCTCGTCGACTCGTTTGATCTCCAATCCTTATGGAACCTTCTTAACACCTCATTTAAAATCTACGGGACATTATAAATCTTCTCCAAGACATTATTGAGTCATCATTAACTTGTTACTCATAAATCTTTTCCGATACATAAAGTATACCTTGCCTTTCTTGGCAAACTTTCTTCTCTTACCTTGAATGTCTTTGAAATCTCAATTAGGATCATCAAATGCTATTTCTTACTCATTGAAACATCGTATACTTCGTGCCCTTTGTTAGTCTATTCACTGTGGATCAACGGAAGATTTTCCGAGGTGTAACAACTATAACCGTCAATATTCCATTCATATATTTCCTTACCACTATAACTGTTGGAAATAACATGTTCATGCTCCTCTAATAAAACATCTTGAGGAGTTGGGTGAGGATAATAATACATCCTCTAGGTAGGCTTAACAGCATAATATTCATCAATTTTATTAACATCTGATGCTATGCGAGCCTTATAATCAATATCCGACAAATATTTATCATCCTCTGCTATTAAAGGACTGATTTTTAAACCTTTGAATTTTTTATCTAAAAGTTTTTCTAATTCTGATAAAGGTTTTAAAGTAAAATCATGAATCTCAGGAGGAGACTGTATGCTTGGAGTAGCAGCAACTTCCTTCTATTTATCCTTATCAGAAATAGAAGGCTTATTAAGACAAGTCAAAAGTTTATCAACTTTTTCATGGAGTGAAAACATTTGTTCACCCAAAATATTCATATAAATGTTTGAATAATTTTGTTGTCTAACTATATGTCACACCCCAATCCTGATAGGGCATGACGGGCACCCGACTCTCATCAGAGTCGAGCGAACCCTCAGACATTCGCTACATCAAAACACCGTCATTTAAAAAACTTTTAAGAACATAAAACTTTTCCAAAAAGAAATCATCTAAAATACACTCTTTTAAAGCACACAAATGACTCAACCGACATCACTCGTCGACATCTCGACAAACATACCACAGACACCATCCAAAGTCTCTAACATATACAAAATACCATAACATAAGTACTTTGACTCGGCAACACTCCGAACCGAGATGGAGCTTACCAATCCAAATTGATAGCTCGTGGAACATCCTATAGCCAAATGTCTTCTACTCATTTGTATACACTCGCGTGGCATGAAACGAGCGTCCCGGAAAGGGACATCGGTACGAACAATGTACCGAGTATGTAGTAACCGAAACAATATATCTCGACTCGGATGATAAAATAGTAACAGACTCATCCTGTACCTGTAACCAACTCTGATAAACATGTACGTGCATATGAACTTTTGATGCAGCATGAGAGTGTGTGTGTGTGTGTGTGTGTGTGTGTGTGTGTGTGTGTATATATATATAATGCATGCCTTCACCCTGCTCGCAGCCCCTTTGGGATAATAGCATAATGGCCCCTTCGGGCATCATAATCATCGTATACCAGCTGATCAGGTGGTTTGTGTATATAACACCTTAGCCCTGTCGTGCATGTATGTAAATATGCAAATGCATGAAAATCTTTGAAAACCATCAAAAGACTCCCTTCGGAGCAACTTTAACGCAAAACAGGAACTTCTTCCCCTTTTTATTTGTCTCCTTCGAGCCTCCAAAATTTAAATGTAAAATGCATAGGAAAGAGAAAACCTTTTGAATGTCCCCTTCGGAAATTAGACAACATTATGAAATTGCACAACCTATGGATGCCCCTTCGGGACTTAAGAGACTCCTACACCGTCTAGGAATAGAGTCTTTGGAGTTCGTTTATTTGCTGGGTGTGTTTAGATAATAAGGATGTTCATCACTCCCATAATCATCACCACTATCATGTCTCACTTTGAATGATCCATAACATAAGCTGAGGCCATATGTTATATAGCACGCTCAGACATAAGCTGAGGCCATATGTTATATAGCATGCTCAGACATAAGCTGAGGCCATATATTATATAGCACGCTCAGACATAAGCTGAGGCCATATATTATATAGCACGCTCAGACATAAGCTGAGGCCATATATTATATAGCACGCTCAGTCACGTCATGAAATCATCTAGAACCTTAGGCTTGAAATTCTCTAGGATTGGAGTCATCATAAGATTCTTCAGAAAAATATAGACACGGCATTTCTAGGGAGTAAAAATATTATGGATGTCATGTATGGAATCAAAACATAGGAATCATGCCTTTGAAAGAAAGGGACGAGCCTTAACATACCTGGAAGCTCGCTTCTCGACTTTCCAACCTACCTCCTATCTTGAAATCTATATATAAAGTCATTCATACTATTGTTAAGCCCATTGTCATATACTTATCCTAAACCTCCAAATAAATCTTTCTAGAATCTGCCGAAATTTCGGCATCATCTCCTCTGTGTATATGCCTAGCCCAAAATCTCAATTCAGCAACCAACAACAACAACAACAATACCAACATCAACAACAATATTATCAACACCAAAATATTCCATAAACATCCCACACGATGTTTATCCAATTTCTCGACCCATAAATTCCTTATATGCTCATTTAGTAACTTTTCATCTGTAGATAAGCTTAAATCAATAATAATAAGGAAAAATTCATACCTTTTACCCGCTAGAATTGCAATATCTTCGATTATCACCTTGAATCCAAGCCAAGTTTCACCACAATTCGATATTATAATTGCAGCTATGTGTTGTCCAGACTTAAATTCGAGGATTTCACTCAATTTGCGTTAAAATCTAGTGGACAGAAGTTTGGAGAGTTTTCTAGAAGATTTGGAAAATATTTGGAGTGTTCTTGGCTGAAAAAAAATGAGGTTTAGGATCAGATTGGATCCTTAAATAGTGGGTCAAATCCGGGTCGGGTCACTGTAGCAGTTACGGTAGCAAGTCGGGTATTGTAGCAGCACTGTAGCACGCGTTTTTGCTTTGTCAGCTGAACTTGTAACATCCATAATTCTCTACTCCGATGTCCTATCGATGAGCGATTTATTGGGTTGGAAACTAGACTCGACGGACTTCATTTTAGGCTTTTACCTTGCTTCAAAACTCCTCATCTACTAAAAGATATTCTTTCTCCAAGTTGGGCCAAAATTACCCCTCATATTCTCTTCCAAGTTCCAACAAATTTAATTTCCTTGATTCACTTACCCTTCAATCATTCCATATCTTACAATATGCACTTAAACCCCTATAACCATAAGTTAAACACATATAAGCTCACATACCTCCTGAAAGGTAGCTCGAATCTCAACATACGAAACTACGGGGTATAACACTATATTATTAATATATTTAGTTATGACAGGTAGACTACCGCTTTCAATTAATTTTGAAAAAGCTGCAAAATGCAAAGTTTTATCATCTTTGCCTATTTGAAAAGATTGTTGTGGAGGAAATAGAGTATGAACGACTTCTCCACTAGATAATTTATAATCTCTTTCAAGAACAAAAATATAATTAGCAATATATTTTGCCATAAACCAAGGCACAAAAGATATAATCTTGTTTGCTTTGTAAAGATCTTTATAAAATTCATCTTGGAAAATTATTGTTTCCTCAGGTTTAAAACTTTCGAATAACAATTTTCTAAATGGTTCCCATTTGGGAGTACAAAACTCTTTGCTGATTTGTAATCTTGCGGGTGATCCCGACTAAAATCAATTTTTTGGACTTGATCCATTAAATACTTGGAAAATCCATGTCTGACTCAGTTAATTCTGGGTCTTTAATACCAGTTACAATATTATCCTGGTTAATTTTTAATACTATGGCTCTGATACCATAAAACTGCAGGATCGCGCCGCTGCATGATGCTATCTAGGTAACAACAGTTTTACTAGGTTACTAACCCTGGCGTTGGGGTTGTTCCTACCAGAACAAGTCCAACAAAACGCCCTAAAACGCCATCCTCGCCTAGCGGGCTAACAACGGACCACCGCACAGTTGGCGAATGACCGCTCAGGCCGATCTCTACCCTAACCTTGAACATCATATTTTGGCTTTGATCATGATGCATTAAAGCATTATTACCATGATCTCAGTAGCCTAGTGTGATGTAATTCAACAGAGTATTTAGCCTATAAGGCTAAACATGAACTGATTAAAATTTAAAAAATTTAAAAGAAAAAATAAAAATTTATACCTTAAGGATGAAGGTTATGCTCGCAGAGGAAGAGATTTATAAACAAACTTTTTTTATGAGAGAGAAGGTTTTTACAAGGAAGAGTGATAGGAGGCTTGTGCTTGGGATCCAAGACGCTAGCTTCTTCCTAAGTTAATGATCCTTATATAACGGATCAAACACACTAAACAACAAAATTAAAAAGAAATGGCCGACAAACATTATGGCGGATAAAAGTAAAAGTGACCGAAAGTGACCAAAGAAGTTAAAAACATAATTATTACAATCTAAATAATTAAAGGCTCGCTTTATAAAAACGATTCTCTTTATTAAAGTAATGGGCCTAGTGAGTGGCCCCACTAATCACTTCATCCGTGACTTGCCCTTGTCTTTTGTAGAGCTTGGAAGATTCTTCCGGTGACAATAATTGAGCCATGAATATTTCGAGTCCTCGGTATTATTTGGACTTTGAGATTCTCCTGCTAAGACTTGAGTATTATGGCCTTCTTCTTTTTCATCATTATCAGTGGTATGACCAACATATGCCATTGATGTATCAGAAATAACTTCCATATTAAGATGCTGCATTAAGTTGGATTTAAATTCCTCCATGTATGTGGCTATAAGCTGCTATGGGGGAATTACTCCTTTTTTCCTGTGAATTTTTTGAGCAATGTGCTCAAAAGGACTAGACACCTCCTTTTGTTTGGAATTAATAGAGTCCTTATAATGTGCAATGGTGATTTTAATCTGATTTATTAAATCTTGTCCTGGGATAGTTCCATCTTTTGATTTTTGAATCAATTTTTTCCAGAATTTTGTATAAAAAATCTTATTTAAGCAAAGCATATTTTGGGGGGGTATAACCCACTTCAATAGACCATTTCATAATCTATGGAATAGAAAATTCAATGAAGAAATACATATTAGAAATTTCTTCAGAGAAAATAATATTATTTTCCAAATCTATAATTTTTGGAGAAGCATCAACCCATTCAGTATATAAACTTTTGAAGGGTTCTGGTAGAGATTTTACGGTTGGAGGACCATAATGGATCCACCATTGATAAAACCAATTAGGAATTCCCTGTTTATAAACATTGGCATAGATTTTTATAAACCATGAGTGTTTCCTATTAGGATTCTCATATAGAAAAGCTTTATTAAAGCTCTCAACATAATCCCAATAATTAAATTTAACTGGGACTTTTTGTTCTGGGTGGATATAATCCTTGTCTTTTAATGAACTTATTCCCCATTCATTTGGAGAAAATATCTTTTTTATGATAATTTTTGAAAAGTTATAAACTTTTTTGCTATTAACAGGATAAAAATGTTGGAATTCAGCTGACCCTGTATATGAAAGGATCATCTCATAATTCATCGAATATTTATAAGTCGGAGTAGCGCTGTATCAAAATACCTTTTTGCCAAGGTTCATCCTTCCATTGGAGATTATCATTTTCAAGGAGAATTATTCACTCTCGATGAACTATTCTCTTCATATGAGTCAGTATCCTCATTATCATCAGTTACAAGACCACCAGAGTATGATGGAGGCATATTATCCCTTTTTTCTGTGCTTCTATGAAAGCAAGATACTCAGGATAAGTGATTTGTTTCTGGGTATTACCAGAAGTTTCTGCAATATTGTCGGCTATTAGCCTTTTGTTAGCCATTTGGGCAAGAACAGTGCCTCTGCCCGTTCCTTTTTGTCCTTTCCCCCTTCCTCTATTAGAGGTGGGTGATAGTGTGGGCCTCGTCCTACAAATGAGAAAATGACAGTTATGAACTTAAATATTCGCGAGTGAGAAAATTAGGGAGACTATTATCTGATCCCTTTTTATAATGTATTTCAAAATCAAATGGTGCCAAAAGAGTTTGCCATCTGGCAAACATTTGTTTAGAAACATCATGTGCAATCTTTATTAAATATAAATTTAGCTGCTTGGCAATCAGTTTTTATTAAAAACTTTTGGTTATATAAATCACCTTGGAATTTTAAAACACACTTAACTATAGCAAGAATTTCTTTTGCTACAGTAGCATAATTCTTTTGACTATTATTCCATTTTTGAGTAAAATCGACTAAATATTCTTGTTTATCATTGGGAGAAAGTTGTTTAAGAATTCCTCCATAGCCTATATCAGAGGCATCAGTTTCTATAATTTTTTGCCAATTAGGATTGGCTAAAGTAAGACAAGGAAGATTATTAACTTTCCGTTTGATCTTTTGAACTGCTTGCGTATGAGCATCAGTCCAAGGTTTTGGATTTTTCTTTAGTCTATCATATAAAATAGATGTGTCCTTTGCCAAATCTTTATAAAATGGTGAAATATAATTTAAACTTCCAAGAAATCGTTGGAGTTGAGTTTTATTAGTGATATTATCAGGAAATTTAGAAGCAAATTCAATACTTCTATTAATAGGAATAATATTTCCTTTTTCAATATTATGACCCAAAAATCTGACTTTTGTTTGAAAAAGTGACATTTTTGGTTTAGATATGAACAAACCATTTTGAATAATAATTTTCTTGAATATATCAAGATGTTTAAAATGCAATTCAATAGTATTTGAAAATACTAAAATATCATCGATATAAACAATGATAAAATTACTATAATCCATAAAAATATCATTCATAGTTTTTTGAAATTCTGAAGGGGAATTCTTCAATCCAAAAGGCATAACATTCCATTCAAATTATCCAATTGGGGAATTAAAAGCAGTTTTGTATTTATCTGCTTCGGCTATTTAGATTTGCCAATAACCTGATTTTATATCAAATTTAGAAAATACAATCGAATTATGAAGACGATCTAATAAATCCTTTTTATTAGGGATTGGATATTGAATCCACTTTAAAACTTTATTAAGGGGTTTATAATTTATCACCAATCTTGGAACTCCTCGTTCATGTTCAGCATGTTTATTAACATAAAAAGCTGTGCATGACCATGGAGATCTCGAAGATCTTATAAGACCTTTTTATAAGAGAGAAGAAATCTCATTTTTTCATAATTCCAAATATTCAGAATTCATTTGACATGGTCTTGCTTTGGTAGGAATATCATTTTCAGAAAAAGATTCTTCATATGGAAGAGTGACAATATGTCTTTTCCTATCCCAAAAAAGCATTAGGATGATCACTGCAAATTTGTAAAGAAAATTGATTTTTTATAAACTCATTTTTTTCCTGTAATTTTGGATTTTGTAAAATATCTTCAATTTGAAGAGTATAAATTTCTTGTTTGAGAAAATTAATTTGTTGATGTTTGTTTATCAACCTATCTTTAATTTCATTTAAAATCCTTGAAAAAGGTTCAGTTATAAATTGAAATTTAATCGGTGTTTCATCATAGGTTCCTATAAAACCTTTGTCATCCATCCATTAAATAGGAAATAATTTATGGATGAATGGTGTACCCAAAATAACTTGATTTGAAATATTTTTTACCATTACAAAGTTTTCAGGGATACAAACTTTGTCTTGGCAAATATAAGCTTTGGGTAATTTATAATATACCATTTTTTGGCCACTAGCAGGTAATCGTAAACTATGAGTAGTTTTTTGAAAATATTTTGAAGGAATTAATCCTTCTTTAATACAACTTAAATTAGCTCCGCTATCAACTAGAGCAGTAAATTCTTTTTTGAAATTATAATCAATTAAAAGAGTAATTTTTATAAAAAATTTAAAAGAAGTAATAATATCCAATTTTGTCAAAAAACTGAAACTGGGATTACCACTATGACCTTCTTCTTCTTCTCCCGTAGCAACAGTTTCTACGGTGTTATCAACTGGTAGATCTTCTATAGTGTTGTAAACTGGTGTTTCTATGACTTGCTTTCCTTTTCCCTCAAGTTGCGAGATCCTATGATCTAGAGTAGTTTGGTGTCTCCTAACGGTGGAAATTTCTTGTTTAAGGTTATAAACCTCTCTTTCTAAATCTTGGTTAGTTGCCGGTGTGCTTATAATATTCCGGCGTTCTTGGAGGAGTTTTTTTGACTCCAGCCATAGTATAAGGTCCTATAGGTTCTCTTATTTCTACAGCAGTTGGTTCTTCCCGGGGCTGCTGTTTGGAACCTATTTTGTCTATAATCTGGGACCCTTAATATATTTAAGGAGGTCCACGAGGTTATTACCATCTAAAACATGAATACTGGTTTCGCTAAATTGGGAAACAAGTTTATAAAACTCATCGTCTTCCTTGGTTTTAACACAAGGTTGCCCTATTTGGCATGGTTGACACTCTTTGTCTGAACTGGTTGAGATATAACTCTCTTCATCTTATACCCTAATATCTTCATCTGAAGAGGGGTTTGAAGAACTATTACTCGCTTACTGTAATCATTCTGCGGTTCTCAGTCCGAATTTAACAAAATCTTATATAAAGATTCTCTAAGGTCATCGTCTATGTTAAGGGCTCTAATCTTTTCCTTAACCTTACAATTCTTATAATAATGACCTACTCTGCCACACTTATAACAGGCTTTTGGATTTTTGGATTTAATAAAATCCTTTCTTTCTTTGAAAGTCTTTTTGCGCTTAGCTTTTTTCTGCGAGCGCTTCTCCTTCCATTGTTGGAAGTCTTTATGCTTTCTCTTATGCCTATGAGGCTTCTTAGAAGATTGTGGAATGTCCATCCCAAACTGTCCACAAAATTATCCTAATTGTTGTCTTTCATTAAGACAATGGCGCTTGATTTGCTGGTTGAGCCTAATTTCCTTACATAAGGCTAATCCTTCCTGCATACAAGTACCAATTAATTTACCATATGTATAAGAATCATAATTAATACTTCTTTCCCCTTTCTTAAGAGCTTTTCTAATTCTTTCTGCAAAAAGAGGAGGGAGTCCATCTATAAATTTGGACTTCCAGTGGGAGTCACTACTCTCTGGTAATTCCATGACCCTGCAAAGAAAAACATCTTTATACCACCTAAATGAGGTTAGGGTCTTACATCTAAGATTTTGAAGCACGGTACGAATAGATTCACTATTATCCGTCCATCTTCCTGAAAAATATTCAACAATATTAATAACCAGTGTATAAACTGCATTAGCAACAGGTGCTTCATTACCCCCTTCTTATTTAACGGTGGTTAGAATAGAATGACGATGTGTTGGGGTTAAATAATTATCCCACCAGCCTTTTAATTAACCAGTAAAACCAGCTATAATCATATCTGCAATAACTCTTTCAGTATTTTTATGAACCTTGCAGATAGTGCTGTACATCAACATTCTATGAATAGTATAATAAATTTGACGTTCACTATAACCGTCAATATTTCATTCATATATTTCCTTACCACTATAACTGTTGGAAATAACATGTTCATGCTCCTCTAATAAAACATCTTGAGGAGTTAGGCGAGGATAATAATACATCCTCTGGGTAGGCTTAACAGCATAATATTCATCAATTTTATTAACCTCTGATGCTATGCGAGCCTTATAATCAATATCAGACAAATATTTATCATCCTCTGCTATTAAAGGACTGATTTTTAAATTTTTCATCTAAAAGTTTTTCTAATTCTGATAAAGGTTTTAATTTAAAATCATGAATCTCAAGAGGAGGCTGTATGCTTGGAGTAGAAGCAACTTCCTTCTGTTTATCCTTATCAGAAATAGAAGGCTTATTAAGACAAGTCAAAAGCTTATCAACTTTTTCATGGAGTGAAAAATAGTTGTTCACCCAAAATATTCATATAAATGTTTGAATAATTTTGTTGTCTAACTATATTATGAATATATTTAGTTATCATAGGTAGACTATCGCTTTCAATTGATTTTGAAAAAGCTGCAAAATGCAAAGTTTTATCATCTTTACCTATTTGAAAAGATTGTTGTGGAGAAAATACAGTATGAACGACTTCTCCACTAGATAATTTATAATCTCTTTCAAGAACAGAAATATAATTAGCAATATATTTCTCCATAAACCAAGGCACAAAAGATATAATCTTGTTTTCTTTGGAAAGATCTTTATAAAATTCATCTTGGAAAATTATTGTTTCCTCAGGTTTAAAACTTTCGAAAAACCATTTGCTAAATGGTTCCCATTTGGGAGTATAAAACTCTTTGCTGATTTGTAATCTTGCGGGTGATCCCTGACTAAAATCAATTTTTTTGAATTGATCCATTAAATACTTGGAAAATCCATATCCGACTCAGTTAATTATGGGTCTTTAATACCGCCATTACAATGTTATCCTGGTTGATTTTTAAATTACGGGTTACAATAACAACAATAATAACAATAATAATAACAACAATAAGAATAATAAGAATAATAACAATAATAACAATAACAACAATAACAATAACAACAATAACAACAACAACTAATAACAATAACAATAACAACAACAACTACTCTGTTGTGCAAAATACAAAGGAATGGGTGATGGACAAATTTGTTGTTGGAAATAATTGTAATGTAGAGCAAGATTCAAAGGTGGTGGAGAACATTACTAACAATGTAGAAAGTAAAGGCAAGGTTATACAAGACATTGAAGTGGAAGTTTCCAATGAAGCAAAAGAAAATTATGTGAATAGTATTGAGGAAATGTCAAATCCAGTTGCTGTTGATGTTCCAAAGGATAGCAATGTGGAGACTTCTGAGGATGTCATGCATAATCTAGTGGTGGTGGTGAACACTGTTAACAATGTAGAGAATTTAAGCAAATAACCAGATAACAATGAGTTAGATTTGTACGAAGGGAATAAAGAGGATATTACATCTGTTAATTCTGATGTTTTATCTGAAAATATGGATATTATTAAGATGGAGGAAGCAAAGATCTTTCATACATCTATTCATAATGGAGATACCTCAGAAGGTGTGAATGTTCTTCTTTTTTGTGTCGGAACTAAATACTGAGCAAGCTTGTGGGGATAGAGTACAGGTACCAAGGGTGGAGATAGTTGATGTGTATAATGAAGAGGAGGAGAAACTTGGCTGTGCAGATGATGATGATGCTGATGCTTCTGAGCCTGCAAGGATCAGTAATGAGGACATGGTTGATAAAGCTGACTTGAATCATACCCAATCTTTAGATTCAGATCTGGATCTGAAGAAGGGACTTGCTGATGATAAGAAAGTGGAAATACTAGAAGGTGATGAGTGTTATAATTGTGAAGTGGTAGGTGATATGCACAAAGAAGTTTCTTCTGAGGTGGAAGTTTCTTTTGTTACAATGGCACAAAACGAGCTGGCTGATTCTTCCAAGCAAGTTGGAGGAAATATTACATTGTCACAAGAGGAACATGTTGTTTCTACATGTGGGAACTTTGACCATAATGCAGGGAATGCATTTCTGCCTATTAAAGATCCAGAGGATGTACATGTTCTGGTGAAAATTTGGAAACACATGAGTCCATCAAAGTCAAGGACAATGCAGATATGTTGCCTGTAGAAAGTGAGGAGAAGGTTGAAGTTGGGAATGATAATAACAAAATTGGAGAAATAGTAGGAAAGCAGGCTATACGCTATGGGAAAGAGGGTAATTTGGTGGTTGGTTGTTATCCAAGTAAACTTCCATCAGATACTATGGATAGGGATTCAGATTCACCTGCACAAGTTCTAGTTCAGAATAGCTTGGTTTTGAAGGAGAATACACTACTAAAAAAACTGGATTTTGCGACCTAAAAAAAGGGCAATTTCCGACCTAATGAGGTCGGTTTTCGGAAAAAACCGACCTCAAAACCGACCTCAGTTGAAGGTCGGAAAAGAGTGGGTCGGAATTATTACCGACCTCATGAGGTCGCAAAAAACCGACCTCATAAGGTCGGTAATATTTTTTTAGACTGCTATTATAATTAATAAATTATATAACGTACCGACCTCGTGAGGTCGGTAAATTATATTAATAATATAATGATATTAGTTTACCGGCCTCATGAGGTCTGTAAGTTATATGAATATATATAATATATATATTGTTTTAGATTTCTGCGGTCCTATTTTCCAGGATACCGACCTCATGAGGTGGTTAATTTGCAATTCCCTTGAAAATTTTCCAGATAACCGACCTTATGAGGTCATGAGGTCGGTAATTTGCAATTCGTGGTAAAATTTTCCAGAATACCGACCTCATTAGGTCGGTAATTTGGAATTCCCTGAAATTTTTCCAGAAAACCGACCTCATGAGATCGGTAATATTCAATTCCTGGGAAATTTTTCCAACATACCGACCTGATGAGGTCGGTAATTTGCAATTCCCTGGAAAATTTTCCATAAAACCGACCTCGTGAGGTCGGTATTCTGCAAAAAAAATTGTAGAACCAAGCTGTTATTCCAGCTGCCCCCTGTCAAGATGAAAATAATTTTACTTTCAATTAAAACCAGCTCAAATAGCTGCCAACAATACACCAAACTACTATAAATACATAAAAATAGAAGCTACTATTACAACACATATATTACAACCACCAAAACATCAAATTCAATTCGAAACTACTTCAAAGTTGAATAAAAACGTCAATCAAACATTCACAAGAGACATTAATTAAGGTACTTCAACCTTCGCAAACATCAAAACAACATTATACTACTTCAACATTTGTAAACATCCACAAAATATTAAACTAGTCTACACTAAGTTAGTCTACGACATTAGACTACATTCAAACATGCCTTTGTGTGTTTGACACATGAGTCCCATCATCAGCCGCACCACTAGATTGAGTATGGGGGTTACGAGCATCATCAGGACACGAGGGAATCCCCCTCGAAGCAAGTATAGCGTCTAATTGGGCCCTCATACCGTCAACCGCACGTCCCTCCGCCTCTCCCTTTCCTCGAGGCCTGTAGCCGGCTAGATAGCTCGGCAATCTTTTGCTCCATAGCCATAGCACTCACTTTATCGAACGACTCGGTATTGGAAGAATGTAGGCCTTCCAGGGGCGACCGGTACTGACGAAATGCACGATGTGGCATTCCGTAAGCTGTAACCAACCTAGTGGGACCACCAACACTCTCAAGCCACCTTTCCTCCATTTGTTCTTCTGTCAGCTCTGTGTTGGGTGGCTGAGTACGAAGAAATTCCGCCTTTGAATGTTGATATTGATTCTGAAATAAAAAGGTAGCATTAGCAACCAACTTAAATCTCGAATTCAATAGCAAAAAACTATCAAACATTTAGTAAACAACCACCTAAAAAAACATATTCTTCAAATCGTTAGAGTATACTTGCTGCACATCAAAAGCTACATGTTTGAAGCTACAAAGTTATTTCAATAAGCAACTCAGTCTGGCTTGAGAGTTTTATGACATATTCTTCAAATCGTTAGAGTATACTACATGTTTGACGCCACAAAAAGGAAAATTATGACTTTTACCTTTTTAGCATTTCCTCTTTCCATCTAACATATTCCAGAGTCTGCATTTTTAATGTTGAAACTTTAGCTGACTACAGATACAAAGTTTTTAAAAAGTGACTGTGCCTTAAAAATATTGTTGTGCAAATAGGCTGTCTTTTCTTTTTAAGTGGGTACAGTCCGAAATTATGAGTTTGCGGTTTTAACACCGGATAGTTAGACAATTAACCCTATTTAGGTATAAGAGATTAAGAAAAGAAAAAATCATTCACAATTTGTTTGTGCTTGGCTCGAAAAGTAGCATCTAATTCACATTTTTTGTCCATGCTATGTTAATAACGGAGTCTTGAGGATAAACAACTAGTCAAGACAACAAACATTGATCGGGATGTTGGTAATTTATGTGGCTCACCTTGTTGTCTCCCGTATTACTGCGAGGGATCGGGTTTTAACTTAGAGAATTGGGATCTTGCTAAAATCTCCCATTTGAACTCTTCAATCAATGAATTGCTACAATCGAGGACCCAAATTCGTGGACTCGGTTTTATGAGATCAGCTACTGACTAACAAGTTGCTAGTGTGGAAGAGTGATATTACTAAGGCCCAAAGAAAAAAGTTGAAGCGAGATTGATTCACTTGAGAATGAGCGAAGACATTGAACTACGGACACGAAAATACTTAGCTTGTTCCATCTGCTTCGTGTTCTCCACCAAAGGATTGCAACGCTAATTCTCATGAAGATCAAGGCACTACGTACTTCTAATATAGCTTCTAGACCTGCTCCTTTGCTAGTTGATATACCTGACGATTTTATTGGAGAGGAAGGGGCTAATATACATGAAAATGAGCAGACTGAGGTGAAAGTTGAGGATATTGATAGCCCTGGTAGTGCAACTTCAAAGTTTGTTGAATTGCCCTCAGAGAAAGATGTGGCACCTATTGATGTGATGATACATGGTGGAATGTTTATTTCAGATGACAGTAAGTCTAGAAGATTGAATGTCAAGATATGCAGTTTCACTGAGGAAAAAGCTAAGTCTAGAATTTCAGATGTAAGCCCGTGCGGCTTAACGAGGAAAAAGCAAGGGACACACTTGCTTGCGGGGAGACCTCCCAGCCAACTGCCAGTTATTCTCACGCCGCTTCTGATGGCAGTTTGAGTTGTGGAGAAGATGCTTTATATAATTTGATATTAGCTGCCAACAAAGATTCATGCAAAGAGATTGCTGTCCATCTGCATATTAGAGGTAGAAGAAGGAGGAAATGCCAACCAGTATTGTCCCAGCTGAATCCTATGCCATAACAGGTCACTGATGCAGAGAAAATGATGTAGTTTGACAATCGGATGCAACCTAGCAAGCTGATAGAATTTATCTATGTATTGTCTTAGCTAGGTGTAGTAGTCTTGGACTTTGTTTTTTGTATCGCCTCGCCAAATATGTATGAAGTAGTGGCTGCCTATTGTCTATGCCTGGAACTAGTCTCCTTAGAACTGTAGAGTCTAGAAGAGGTCTTTGGTTTTGATGTGAGAAACAAATGGTCTGCCCTGTTTGGTTTTGTAACTATTACTTGGTATTAATAAAATCATTTATTTACCCAAAAAAAAAATGCTCTTCAGGTCTTAAAATGGAGTGGAAACAAACGAACTCTATTATAATGACTTCAACCTATCACATTCCTTATAAAACCCAAAATAAAGATCAAGCATAAAAATGAGATAGGAGCCGGATCCCCGCTTCGTAATCTAACAAACAAAATATGAAAAATTTATAGAAGCTTACGTAGGTCTGCTTAGCCCGTTCCTCACACCAGTGATCTGGATCATTAGCGTTTGCCTTCTTCTTCACGTGAGTGATCTTGAACGCCTCATCTTGAGGCACTGGCGTCCCCCGTTTTAGTTCCTGCAAAATAATAAATTGATAAGACATAAAGAAATAGTCAATTCACAATCCTTCAAGTAGAGTTAATGTAGACTTGCCAGCTTCCTCCTCACGGCCTCTTGACTCATAGCCCCACTAGTGTGTAGGGAGCCACCCTTCGTCGAATTTCTTTCCTTCTTCCCTATGTCACTCAGTTGTAAGAATCTTTCATCAGTTGCCCAGTAATGAAGTAGCTTGTTATAATTTTCAGGAAGGATCCACTTAGGCTTCTTGTGGGATTTACGAACTCTTCCTAACATGTCACATAGTAAGTGCTGAGCTTTCTTCTTGAAGTTTTGAGTTAGCTGCTTCTCATGTTCCGGGCGCCAGTAACATTTTTCCTGCAACGAAAAGTAATTGAGTTTATTAATAAGGAATCGATCAATATAAGTGGATTGTTTAAATAAAAATAAGCATATACCTTAAAGGCATAATAGATCCGTCTCTGGCGATTTGGTGACATCTGGCCCCAAGTAGGTGAGTCTTTAAATAGTTTTTGTATCTCATCTGTAAGGAGAGTTGAAGCTTTGTCCGGTAACCAACTATCAAAAATATAAAATTAAACACTTAGTAAAGCTTCTTTATTTGTTTTGCTTTGAAGAAAATATATGTCAATCAGCCTAGGCATCATGCCTAATGGACTTTACGAAAAACTAAAAGCTGAAGGAAAAAAAAAATTACCCGTATCCCGCAGGCTCGATGATGAGTCGCCCTGATGAATCATAAGATTCAAGCTGTGGAGCACTTACACCTCGAGGTAAGTCATTCGCATCAGGAGTGTGAGGCACAGAACTACTTTCTCGAAGGTCAGGACCCGTAATCTCATACTGTTCAGTAGATGATGAAGAGTGATGTGATGCAGTCGGGCTAGGAGTGGCCGTCGGAGTACCACTAGACGAAGCCCGCTGAGACCCGGGAGTATACCGAGTGAAGCCCTGTGGGGTAGCATAACCTGGTGTGGACATCGAGGGGCTCTGGGGAGGCACCTCAGTAAATGCCTGGCGTGGAGCCATATAGGGTCGACCAAAGCTGTATGGAGGTCGAAGACTATATGCAATGCCATTCATGAGGGGATCATGAGGCAATGGAGCGCCGCGTGGTGGGAGACATGGCGACGGGCTTCTATCTCTAATCGCAAGGTTTTATGGTGGTCTCCGGGGAACCCCCGTCTCCTTAGCCTTTTTTGTTTTCTTACCCCTCTTTTCACTTGCCATCTATACAATAATATATGTAAGTATCGCAAATATAAATAAATAGAAAAGGGATAGCTTCAAAATTTCTTTAAATAATTTGCCTATTTAACAAATATGCGTAAAGGAAACCATAATGTCGGGCAGTCAAAGTTTAAACAAGCAAATTATAAAGGAAACCATAATGGAAAGGTGATTGGCAATGTAAAGGATTTCTCCACAATCGGTACATGATCGGTACATGATCAATGGTTGTCAACCTCCTATATACCACACTTAGACTATTTGCCTCTTGATACATGGAAATGAAGACAAACAGAAAGGAAACATTGAAACCTTAGAAACATTGAAACCTTTCATTTCTTTCTTTCTTTCTTTATTGCCTCTTTTTTCTGTTTGGATCATCAGTTACATCATGAAACAAATTCACAGTCTTCAACAAGTGTAAGATTGAAATCAAAGCAAATAACTCCCAGAATATGTGGCACACCAAATCATAAATCATATACATCATCCACCTTGGATTGTCTATAAATGGAAAAATAACAAGGGTAAAAAAATACCTGTTGTAGCAGAGAGTGCAAATCAGCAACAACTAGTAGTGACAAAAGAAAAACCAACTGATGCTAATGATGGGAAAGAACTGGTTGTTGCAGCTAGAAGAGGATGGAGAGGGTGAGCATGAAAAACTTGTTGAGGTTGGTGATGTTGCTGCAAACAAACAGCTGGTTGCATCAACAGTGGCAGTGATGGATATTGCGAAACAATTCAATGTGACAGAGGGAAAGCAACTGCCTTTAGTTGCATCAGGTGCATCATCTGCGATTTACAATAGCGCTCAAGAACTCCGCGAGTTCAAGGAAACAAGCGATTGTAGTTCAAAAAGTTCATGTTGAGGCAAATGCAAGTGGCATAATGCAAAAAGCGAGTTGATGGAAATACCTGTTTTGCCATAACTAGCCAAAAGATAGCAAATATGGCTAAATCTGTTGAGAAACCTTTTTTTTTTTTTTTTTTTTTTTTGGTTGTGTTCACCCCTGGGGAAAAGAGGCAATCACCTGTTCATAAACAATGGGTGTCAACTCTGTGATCAATTTGAAGAATATCTGGAGGACAACAAGGAACTAGTAATGTTGACAAATTCAAAAAGGTTGTAGTTGTTGATATAATATACCAGCTGAATTGTATTTGTTCTGAATCCTAGCAGGAAAGAAAAATGAGATACCATGTTCAAATTTCAATGGAAGAAAAAATATACTAGTTGATGTTTTTCTTAATATGCCTAAATTTTGGTGGGTTGATTATTCGATATGTGTGTTAGTAAAAGCATTAAACATTTAAAATATCCGGGTGTGTAGACTTCAAGTATTATTTTTAGAGAAACACATAAACTTGGAGAAGTTAATTACTCAAAGCATTAAATAAAACAAAATGAGAAAGCAAAAACAAATGAAGAATTTGGACATTTAACACTTGACATGAGAAGAACCAAGGACTAACAGAAACGAGAGAAAAAAAAATATGTGCAATGAGATACATTTGGGTGGAGAAAGCTCTTTCACCTACTTGCCCTTTTTAGTGGTTATGACATTTGCTAATTTGGCTTTACACAAATTCACATTCACTATCTGCATATAATTTTAGGTAGGTAGCAGGTGATGTGTTGTGGAGTTGACCACTATAGTCATTGGCTTGAGACCTTCTTT
The DNA here is from genome assembly GCF_029784015.1 of Lycium ferocissimum. NCBI lineage: Eukaryota > Viridiplantae > Streptophyta > Magnoliopsida > Solanales > Solanaceae > Lycium > Lycium ferocissimum. The sequence continues at coordinate 8,308,642 of NC_081352.1, forward strand.
AGATTTTTCCATTCTTGATGTACAAAAAGCTTTGAATTCATTCATTCTTCCTCTAAAACAATGTGCTATAGTAGGCGGTATGCTATTGCGGCATCTTGCTTATCAACCTAAAAGTCCAAAAACAACTTTGGAAATTAGATTCAAATATGGAAGTGAAGTACTCATAGGAATGAATTGGGTAGTTTTAATTCATTGGTTTGGAGTAAGGAACACTCGCCCTTTGGATTTTCTAACAAGGAATACATAAAGGAAACATAAATGGGCCCAGGCATGGATATTTCTATACCATGTTGAAAGGCATGCATCCTCAGGACATTAAAGTATTAAACATTGTATAACAGGTAGACTTATATCTTCAAAACACACAAGTCTTTGGTGCAAAATAGCATTTTGCCGTGTTGGCCTAAGCGAAGATTGGTAAAGTCACGGTTCGGTGACAATAATCAATATAGTGTGACAGCAATGTTTTCAACGATGACAAAATTACAAAAATGGGCTTTTGAGATTGTGCGATTCATTCTTCCTAGGGGATTGCTGCTATACGTAGGCAGGAAAAACTATTGCGGTGTTGTCAACCTAAAGTCCAAAAACAACTTTGGATGCTTCTTTGGTGATAAGCATATATTGTTGCTGGTGTGAATCAGGAGGGGAACACATATTAAAAAAAAAAAAAAAAAAAAAAAAGGAAGGGGAGGGGGGGTGAATAGAGTACCATGAGAAAGGCATGCATCCTCAAGGACATTAAAGTTTGCATTTAAACACCACAATGATACATAACACACTAATGTGAAGAAAGCATTAAATATTATTTTGTTGTTCTTGTTGGCATGTGAAACGTTCAAAGTCACTCTTAATACGGTGTGACAATCTTTCAAATAGTGTGCAGGAATTGGATTTTAAAGTCAAGTTCGCATGGTTGCGAGGTATTGGAATAAGATTATTATAGTAGGACCAATCATAAGACCATATGTAGCTTATTAGTAAAGCGGCTTTTTCATCTTTTCTAGCTCAATTTTTTGTCCAAGTTCACATAGATATTTCGGTAAATGGATCCTTGATGACATTAACATCATGGCTTTGATGTGAATTAACATGGAGACACAAGGGTGTTGAGGTGGAGAGAAATAGGGATCACTGTCATCATGTTCAAGTCCTTCGGGAGGAGAACATGGTGGTCTTTTAACTAACATTCGATTCTTTTTGCAGGTTGTTGTACAAGGAGGAAACATCAGAAAAGGTGAACTGTGGAAACTTTGCTCTTATTCGTCATCTACTTTAGCTTTTCTTTTTCTTTCTAGGAAATGATGTGATTAAAATCTTACAAAGTCTACATTTCACCACATATCGGGCAAAACAATGATAAGAAGGTAAAAAAAAATCAAGTTCACGGAGGTAAATGTCATAATGGTGACTAAATGCAAGGGATTTCTTTTGAAGTTGGTCTTTCTATAGTGGCAATGTTCGGACATAATGATCTCGGGAGTTCAAGGCTAGTGCGAGATGGAATCTAGTGATGAAGCCTTTAAATATCGGAATCACACGATTACAGAAATGCAAAGATAAATCATTGTGCTACTGATTTTACTTACCTAGGGAATGAGGTAGCACAACATAGATTCAACACTGGTTTTTTACTTTATTCTCATTGATCCAAATGCAAAGGAAATGATGTGGGAATAGAGTTTACATTCTGCAGGTTTACAAAAATTGCAGTGGAGTTTTATTTAGCTACTAGAACACGCATGATCTAGTTATTGGTCTTGTAGTGGGTGGTATCAGTACTCCTATGAGCATGGACTACAGATTCCAGCTTTCTAACTCATTAATACATCATCAAGATCAAAATAAGCTGTATTCGTCAAAACAATAAGCAGATAGACATATTCAGAGCACCAAAGACCAAATAAAATAGTTTTTCTTCCTTAATATCCTAAATAAGAAAAGGGGGTCTGATGAAAGAACTTTATACATTGAATCAAACATCAGCAACCCAAAAGAACAAAAAAGGTTGGAACTTTATATCAGGAACCACATCTCAAAAAAAGCAAATTCATAGATAACACCATCTCAAGAATTCTCTCCATTAAAAACCTCATCTCAAACAAAGCAAATTCACAGATAACACCAGAACTGAAATTTGGCATTGTTCTACAGAAATTCATATTGGACACAGGCTACACGCAACTGGAAATAAATACCTTTGCCGAAACTGCTGCTTCCCCAAATGATCCTTTAAAACCTTTATTCGTTATCAATCCTGACCCTGAAATAGAAGAAATTTATTTATTGAGCAATAGAAATTTATTGAATAATTCCTAGTAAATATCGATTACACTAACAAACAGAAGAAATAGCAAATGATATGGAATATCATATACAAGCTGATGTACTAGAACCAGCATTTGGTATGCACATTACCGGCCTAATTCATTCAACAGATGCAGTACACTTTTGGTTCAGTTCTTGGCTTATTTCATAGCTTTTTGGAAGGGCTGCTACAACTCAGATAACTATGCTAACTATATATGCCACTTGCAAATTCAAATCAGAAAATGAGTTTATGGATCCCAAAAAAGTACTAAAGCTATTCATTAAAATGACAACTTCAAAATACTTATAGCATTAAAAAACAGAGTAAAAAAGCTTAACAATTCCAGGCAGGACCTATAAATAGGAAGTAAACAATCAGCTACTAATTTCAAACATCTAAAGAATATATGGAAGTATTAAAAAAAATACTTACTAATTGCTATTAATCCTCATCCCCATCTCCCTCTTCGGACCATTCTTCCTCATCAGTTGTTTCATCTTCATTATCACATTCATTCACCTCTGCATTAATTTCTTCTGTATTTATTTCTTCTAATATGTGTTCTGCATGCTCTAAATCATCTTCTAACTCATTGTCAACTGTTTGGTGAACAATTGATATGTCGTCGACCGAAACGCAACAGGCAACACATTCTCCACTTCCACTCGACCCACTGGCTTGACTTTAATTACCACCCACCAAGCAGACTTATCTGGACGCAAGGGATAAGGAGCATAGTACACTTGTCTAACATTTTGTGCAATAATGAAAGGATCATAAGCCGCATACTCCCTCGTGTGGTTTACTTCTATGATGTTATACTGCTTGAGTACCCTTGTACCTCTATTTGCAGTTGGATCAAACCACTTGCACCGAAAAAGTACAATTCTTTTTTTGCCACCACCAGAGTACTCCAGTTCTAGGATCTCCTTAATTACACCATAATAATCGACCCCCGCTTGGTTCCCATCCCCACCTTTAACCCAAACCCCGCTGTTGTTAGTTTTCATATGCTTAGATCGTTCTTCGGTAGTAAATTTGAAACCATTTACCACATATTTGTCCATAGAATAGACCATACCGGGTCCCCATGATATGTCCTTTAAAAGTTGGTCATGGTAACCATATTCTGTATTGTAAACCTATTAATAGTTAAGAAATAGTAAGTTAGCAATAATAAAATGTGCACTTTTTAAATTATGTTAGTCTTGTGAAAAGGTTGTAACACTTACATAATCGTTAAACCACTTCCCAAACTCATCGTACACTTTTTCAACGCCATTTAAATGCACAAAGTAACTGTCCGACAAAATGGAGTTTGAGTTAGTTGTTATGCCTTGTACTTGGATATGCAGTGCAAAAGAATAACAACTTACTCATAATATCGTTGAACTTCCGGGCAATTCAGCAAAACATGTAGCGATGCAGATTTAGACTCCATATCATTAAATTCTCTTGTACAGCTTTTTGAACCCGAACCGGGTCGATTGAAGATTGATATCGGCTTCGCTAAAGCATCATTCTCACCTCCCTCATAATGTCGATTGGGTCTGTTTCGCAAGCATGGCACATCATCCCCAAAGTAGTAAGAACAGAAAAAAATTTGTTTCCTTAGCAAGATAGGCTTCGCAAATTGAGCCTTCAACTCTATGTTTCGCTTGATACCCGTTTAGACTTGCCAATTGTTCGCATAATATTATGTTAAGCGCGAATTTCTTTAAATAAATAGGTAGAGAGAAATAAATAAAAATTTACACCTATTACCTCTCGAAGGGATACATCCAACGACAATGAACGGGGCCTCCGAGTTGGGCTTCCTCCGCAAGGTGAATTGGAAGATGTTCCATCACATCGAAGAACCCCGGGGGAAGAATTTTCTCCAACTTACTTGTTATTACAGGAATATTCAGGTGCATCCGATCCAAGTTGTCTACCCTCAACGTGCTGAAACACAAGTCTTTGAAGAACAAACTAATTTCTGTCATAGGCTTCCAAATTCGGGTAGGCAAGCCACTAAATGCAATGGGGAGTAAAGTTTCCATGAACACATGACAATCATGGCTTTTCATCCCATGTAACTTTCCTTGCGCCATATCAACACGTTTTTCCAAATTTGATGCATACCCATCAGGCATCTTCAAGTTCTCAACCCATTCACAAATCTTTCTCTTCTGATCCATTGTGAATGAATAACTAGCCTTAGGCTTGAAGACCCCGTTCCGTTTGTCCTGCAACCATAACTCTCTACGCCTACAATATTCCTGTACGTCCAATCTAGCCTTTGGATTATCTTTTGTCTTGCCCTTGACATCCATTTGTGTTGAACAAATTGTCAAAGTAATTTTTTTCAATGTGCATGACATCAAGATTATGCCGGAGAAGATTATCCTTCCAATATGGTAACTCCCAAAATATGCTCTGTTTGGTCCAGTTATATGCAACCCCATACCCATCGAACTTGTACGGTGGTTCTTCAGTAACTTTTGGAAAGTTCTCAACCCTCTCCCAAATTTTCTCTCCTGAAAGTCTTGGAGGTGGATTGTTTTGTTCAATTGTGTTCTTCCTAAATGCATTTTTCATACTCCTAAACTCATGATCCATTGGCGAGAGCCGACGGTGACAATCAAACCATGAATTTTTTTTGCCATGTTTTAAAGTGAACGATTTAGTATTCTCCATACGTAAGACAAGCTAACTTTCCAGCAGTCATCCACCCGGACAACATCCCGTAGGCAGGAAAATCATTAATAGTCCACATTAAGGTGGCCCGCAAATTAAAATTCTGCTTAAGAGAAACGTCAAACGTCTCAACCCCTTCAAGCCACAATATTTTCAACTCATCAATCAAAGGTTGCAAGTATACATCAATTAAAACTTTTGGATTACGTGGGCGGGAATGATGCAATTAAGGAATATATATGGACTAGTCATACACAACTCGGTGGAAGATTATACGGTGTTAAGAAAACCGCCACAAGAATATGGTGCGGCGAAACGAGAATGTGGAGCGAATCCATCGAACATAAACCCAACCTAATGTTTCGTGGTTCGCAAAGTCCGGATATGTTGCGTCAAAATGCTTCCAAGCCTCTCCGTCGATGGATGACACATAACACCAGGCGGCCTTCTATTTTCACTGTGCCATCTCATATGAGGAGCGGAGCTATTTGATGCATACAACCTCTTTAACCTTGGTGTAAGAGGTAAGTAATGCATCGCCTTAACGACAACCCTCTTCCCGCTACGAGTCCGCTTAAAACGAGGTCTTCCACAAAACTTACAACATTCTAGACCGTTGTCACCTTTATAGTATAACATGCACCCATTTTCACAACAATCAATTCTCATCGACGAGAGTCCTAACTTAGACACTAATCTTTTTGCCTTATAGTAATTTTCAGGTATCTCTAATTTCGGGTCAACTAATTCATGTATAAGGCCAATCACAGCATCCATTGCACCTTGAGGAACATTCCAATCTGCTTTGATGCTTAATAATCTAATACAATAGACAATTGAGAGTGGGGACTCCTTCATATAAAGAGCCGACTAGCATTCTTCACTGTTCAAAAAAAACGACTAGCTTCTTCATTTGGAGCTTCTTCATCATGATTACCGGATTCAAATTCGGAATGTATCCCATAAGCATCTTGAACCATGTCGTGCATTCTAGAATTTTCGACATTAGGTTGCACCGCCTACTACTTTCACCAACAACAAAGTTTTGAAATCTACCAAAACTACTATCCGTTTCTCCATGACTAGTCCACATTTTGTATAATTTTCTTCAAACCCGTCTTTATAGAGATGAAGCCTAACAATCTCTGGTGTCTCGTAATTCCTACATTGACATACTACACAAGGGCACCTAACCAAGCCATGAATTTGAAAAGTTTCAAGTGTCATTGCATAGTCAACAAAAGCATCAACACCGTCTACAAATTCTTGCCTCATCCCCCCTCAACGGTCATTTGTCCTATTATACATCCAACTACGAGATTCCATCTACACAAATAACACCAAATTTGAAATTGTTAAAGAACAAATTCAATGAATAATTTAATTCAATGTTCAAAACCTAAATCACCAGTTGCCCTAACAATCAACTTAAAGCTTCAGACTAGGAAAAATTTACTAAATCTTCAACGGAGACCCAAGTCACCAGTTGTCGTATACCACATTACATAAATCTTATGGAGCAACATTTCAGTCTCATAAGTTCCCTTTGGCTAAAATGGACCTTAGAATGACAAAGTCATCAAAAACTCAGAAAATTACAAACCAAACCCATGAAAATTTGCACCATAAACCTAAGACACTAGAACAAGGGTATATGGACCTTAGAGAGCAAGAGATTGAAGTACTCTTTTGGCTAAATGTGCCTTAGAATCAAGAAACCATCACAAATTCAGAAAATTTATAACCAAACACATGAAAATTTGCCCCAAAAATTAATCATACACACACAAAAAAAGAAGAACCTCAAGGAAACATGCGTAATTTCTAAGTGGGTTTGCAAGAATTTATTTAATACCATTTATGTGTAATTGCGTTTAGCTCTTATATATTTCTTTCAACAAATTGAAGTACATAATGTCAACTTCAAGTAATTGAAGCATGTAAAAAAAAATTAAAAAAAAAATTGTATTCTCATCTTTCTTGATTTTCCACTGAATTGAGTGTTATTTCATTATTTCGTATCCCCAAATGGCCAAAGTAATATTTGGAGAATATATTCAAGACCCTTTATTGGTAATTGCATTTAGCATCTTCACCATTTTCTAGATCGATTCCCATATAGCCAAAGTAATTTCATTATTTTGTATCCCCAAATGGCCAAAGTAATTTTTACGAGAATTTATGGAAGACCCTCATGTGTAATTGTGTTTACTCTTCTTTTATTCAGCAAATTGAAGCATACAATTAATGTCAAGTTCAAGCTTGAAGCTCTAACAACTCGGTCCCCGGTAACAAATTTCTTAGCCAAGAAAAGAAAGAAAACCAACCTCAAATGTTGACGATAAGATGGCGACGGCGGCGGTGGTTACAGGTGTGGACGACGACGACGGTGACTCCCTGCACTGTTGGTAACGTCGACGGACGATTTTAGTTAGGTTTAGAGAGAGAGAGACTTCAAAAACGTTAAGAGGGAAAGAGACAGAAATGGAAAGAGAAGGGTTTCATCGGGGTTCTTTTAATTTTATTTGGCTAATATTACCGATCTCATGAGGTCGGTATATTTAATAATTTTATTTTTAATTTAAATGCATACCTACCTCACGAGGTCGGTTTATTAAAAATAATTTTAAAATTATGTTTAATAAACCGACCTCATGAGGTCGGTAATTAAAAATAAAAGTATAATATTTACCATCAATTAAATTTCTGACCTAGTGAGGTCGGTACTTTATTTTTTCAAATTTTGATACAATATTACCGACCTCATGAGGTCGGTAAATTTTTTAAAAAATTGAAAAATAATTATTACGATTTTACCGACCTCATGAGGTCGGTTTTTTTTCCGACCTCAACTGAGGTCGGTTTTTTGAGGTCGGAAATTTCAGTTTTTTTAGTAGTGATATGTGTGATGCATCAGTGTGATAAGTTGGTATTTTACCAACTTATCTCTTCTTTAAGCTTAGACTTTTGCAATGTTTGATTGAGAAAATAGTGCATTTAATATCGTTTACATCTATTTTACAGGTTTTATGTGATTTAGAAGTGAACGGAAGAAACCAAGTGAAAATTAAGTAAAAAAGAGGCCAAATTGGACAGTTTTGCAAAACTGTCAAAACTGGATAGTTTTGCAAAAACGGGACAGATTTGCAAATCTGAAAATATTGGCTGTTTTGGTCATATTTTAATGTGGGAATATTGGGAGCTATAAGAGGATGACTTGGGAGAAAATATTATTATCTTTGGCCACATTTCAAGCTTGGAGCTAGGGTTCATCATCAACCACACCATTGGAGGAAAAGATTGGAACTCTTGAATGATAAAACTCTTAACCCTTTCTTCAATTCCTTATTATGTATTGAATATTTAATGTGTTGTATTTTATTCTCTCACCTGCATCTTGTTTATGAGAATATCCATTATCAAGTGTTGAATTAAATCTCTTGTTTTGCTTATGTATTGAACAATTTTTATTTCTAATGAAGTAGGTTAATGTTTTTCTATCAACTCTTCATGCTTAAATGTCTCTTAATGGTTGCAAACATTATTTGTGCCTAAGTACTTTTACTTTGCTTGAGAAAGAAAGTGAAAGTTAGGAAAAGAGTTAGATAGCAAGGATTTGGGTCATTAAATCCATCTAATAACTTGAGCTAGAGATAGGATAGTTAACTTGAGGTTGAATTGATTGTGTTTAACATCACACTCTAAGGCTTGAGAAAGCTTAGAGTGAAATTCATTGATTTGGTTGAGAGACTTTCAATGAGATTTTAGAAATCATTATCTATTAACATAAACCCGCTCATAGTTATAAAATTATAAAATACATTGAATCATTACTTGAGAGTAATTTCTCTTGTATCCATGCTTGTGGCCATTGATCATTTTACTTGCTTTCTAGGTTAGTTTACATTTCCGCATTAGTTATAATTTTCTCAAAAACCAAAATATTATCTATCGTTTGGCTTAGCTTAGTAAGTGAAAGTTCCTTACTTTCTTAATTATCTAGTATATTGTTCCCTGTGAGATCGACCCCGATTCATAGTTGGGTAAATTATATTTCATACGACCGTGTACACTTTCTCTTTGAGGAGTGGATTTGGACATTATCAATTTTGGCGCCGTTGCCGGGGAACAATTTGGCGTATTTGGGTTAGTTTGGGATATTAAGCTTGCTTGCTTTGGTGCAAACTTGTGAATATGTGTTTGTGATTTTTCGTGTTTCTTTGTATTAGTTTTTATTTTTTGTTATTTATTTTTGTTACTTGTGTCTCTATGCCATCTTGGAATGAAAATGGGTTTGATGGTTGCAACCCATATTTTGATGACCCATGTCCATATTGTGGAGGACTCCACTTTTGGCAAGATTGTGAAAATGCTCCTGAGAGAGAGATGCGTGCACCGTCTCAATCCTATGATGAGAGTAATTGTAATATATGTGGTGATCAAGGTGGATATTGGGGTGATTGTCCCAATTATTTTGCTTCCCCTACCCCAAGTTGTTCTAACGAATGCTAGTTGTGCTTTTGAGTTTGATAGGGACAATGGCATGGCAAGTGAAGGACAAAGTGCTGGATTTGAAGGCATCATGGCAATGCTCCAAACATACTTAGATCGGGAAGCTAAAATGGAGGAAGAGCGAAAGCTCGTCCAACAATTCATTTTAGAAAATGGAGAAGCTATGAAAAGAATGAATGATTCATTTGAGGATGTCAATTCCTCAATTGTCATGGAAGTGTCTACTCCTCAAAATGAATTGGTTGAAGAAGAGATTTCAAATTTGAAAGATGGGCCCGACAATTCTTGTGACTACAACGAAACTTGTGAAAGTGAGGAAGTGGTTCAACTCGAAAAAGAGCAAAATATTGATGAAGAAATCTCCAATTCTCAAAAAGAAGAAGTTGAGGAAATTTTTAAAAGCATAATGGGGAGGAATGGAAAAATATGGGCAAGTCTTGACCGAATTGTGGGAAGAAGTTTAACATGGAGATGATGAAACTATCCAAAAGGTGTATCTCACCATGGATGGATTTTTACAAGAGTTGGACGACTCTCACAATGAAGAAAAACTTGACAAAATGGAGATTTTGAGCCTAGATTGGCTAATGAATCAAGCTCAACAAATTGGAGTCTATGGGGATCACCGTGAAGGCTTTTCACATATGATGGAAGAATTTCTAAAAATGCATGTTGAGCAAAGTCAAGAAGTGGGGCTACTTGAAATTGCTATCCGGAAATCGGAGGCCGAATTGAATGCAAAGATTGAGGCATGTGATGCTCAATATCAAAGGGCCATGGATTGTACTTTTGAGTTGGTTTCCAATGAAGAAGAGGTTAGGATTGATTTTCATGAGCTAATGGTGAATTGCCAACCGACCAACCCAAAAATATTGAATGATGTCGAAGTTGAAGAAATGATACTAGAGTTGCATAAAAAAGTTCATAAAATAGTTTTTGAAGACTCTAGTTTATTTTTGGGTGAGGATGTCAAAATCCATTCAAGTTTGGAATTTGAGCGCGCTAGATCTCATTCTAACCATTTTTCAACATTGTGCTTGGTGAGTGTTATGGAAGTTGAACTAACTGGGCCTATGGAGAATTTTGGAGATGAAGATCAAAGCGTTTTTATTTTGAAGTTTTCTATGCCAAGAAGACAAAATGGCATGCCTCACTTACGGGCCAAGAAGTGCAAAATGCGATACCCGAGAGTTGGCCTCCTTGCTTTCCTACCACCGCCTCACGAGCATCACCGGAATCTTGATTCAAAGTTGGGGCGCAAATTCATATCTTCCAAATTGAAGGAAAAGTGGTAAAGGTAACAGTCGTGCCGCGACGTTAAATCAAGCGCTTGGTGGGAGGCAACCCATTGTTTTAAAAATTTTAAATCGTTTTTGAAATTTTATTTTTTAGAATAGTTTAGTTTATGGTTTTTGACTAATCTGCAAATTTTCAGAATTTTTGGAGTTGATTTGAGCAGGTTTAGATTTCCGGATAGCCCCAAACCAATAGCTGCTGAAAATTGCAGAACTCCCAACAGACGATTTTTGCACTGGTTTACGCAAAAGCTGTCTAGTTTTTGCAAAAGCTGTCCGATTTTCTTTGCTAAATATGGTTCCAAGTGCCTAAAAAAAAAATCAAAATCAGGTGACATCACCTGCGAATCGCAGGTCATGCCTGTGAGTCGCAGGTACTGTTCGCAAGTCGTGACAGTAAAAATAAATAAATTATTGCCCTCAAACTATTTTATGTTTTGTTTTGATTATGTGCAGTGAGGACACTGCAATGTTTGTACTTGGGGGTGGCATGTGGTAGAAAATTAATAATACATCAATCTATCTATGTCTCGAAATAGAAAATTAAGACATGATAAAAGATGAGTCTTCAAGGTAGCGAATGACTCGTGCTCACCCTGGAAACTCGAAACTATGCTGATGGAGACAATCAACCATGGGAGATAGAAGCAGACCCAAAGTAAAACTCTGCATTCATAAAAGAATGCAACAAGTGCAGGTCAGTACAAAAACATATTTCTGGTAGGTATCATCGGCCAACTAAGTATAGCTAGCACAATTCAGACAATAAAGCAGGATAGGCAGATAAATCAACAAGTATAATGTCATGACCCAAGCCGATGAGTCATGACGAGTGCCTGACTCCTAATGACCAGACACCCCTACACTTGCTTAACTATCCAATAACAACAGGGTGGCCCATATCTGACTCATATCCAATTGCGTGTATATATATATATATATATATATATATATATATATATATGCAAAATACCGAAGTAACGGTGCAAGGCGACTAGGGTACATATATATGTTGTACACAAAAGAATGAGAGCCGACAAAGCTACATCATGTTCCAACTACTTACGACTGTCTACAGACATCTAATGGACTAGAAAGCTGTAGAAAAGATGGGACATGGCCCCATCATATATATATATATATACATCTCAAAAAGGCATACCAAAATGAACTACAACTCCGAACCAAGTGGAGTGCGGCGACTATAATTTGAATGGAGGTCTACCGAAATTTGGATCGTCCGTACGTCTACACAGCCACCGTGGGCATGAACGCGTACCCCCCCCGAAGAATAGGGGAGTCAATACGAATAATGTACCGAGTATGTAAGGCACAAGAATAACAAGTACATAGAAGTCATGAGAGACATCTGAAACATGAAAGCAAATCTCAATATCTGAGTACATCTATAGCTAACAGCTGAGAAGATCTACTAGCTTTTTATAACTAAAACTACCTCTAAGGGCATATGATATGCATAGGTCATAATATAACTGGTAGTCTTTGTGGAACGTACAGCTCGATCCATATATCATATAATAGTGCCGAGGAACGTACGACCCGATCCATATATAGTAGTGTTGAGGAACGTACGGCCCGATCCATATATAATAGTGTCGAGGAACGTACGGCCTGACCCATATATAATCATCATCATCACTGTGCACCAGCTGATTAGGTGGTAATGCGTATATAGCGCCTATCCCTTTCCCCATACCCCTTATACATACAATATATGCGTATATAACGCCTTCTGATCAAGGATCAATATGCATGTGTATAATGAATGCAATGCATGAACATAATGAGTAACTAGAACTCTCGGAGTGACATAAGATCGTACTACCTTCGATAGACATCTTTTGGGGCTAACATCATAATACATGAAATCTCAGGACCCAAGAACAGAAGGAAAAATCATAAAAAGGAGTATAGGATCATCAAAGACTGAGGTACTCCTAGTGCTTCTAAGAGTAGAGTAATATGGAAGCTCGTTTACACGTTTGTTCGCTCATATCATAAGATCATGCCAAAATGAAAGAAAGGATAGCCTTAACATACCTTGGAGTCTACCTAATGTCCGATGCTTACTTCCCGAGCTTGTAGCACTACAACCAAGATAACACGATTACAATTAGGCCATATACATCCCTCACTACCCATTTCAAGTACGTATGAAACTTAACGAAATTCGGGCAGCATTTCCCCCATAATTCTTACTCCAATCCAATTCCCAAACGGTGCACAATATACAAAACATCATCAACAACAACAGTAACAATATATAGCAACATAAACAAGTAGAAATCTCTCCAAAATTTCAATCGAAACAGCCTTCAAGGCAGCCACATCAACAAACTAGTTTAGGTCCTTCATATCATTTTTTCCTTTACTTTAAACTAAGGAATTCCTTCACAAACAACTTATGTCAATACTTTCATATCCAAATATAATCAAATCCTTGCCAAAACAGCCCCTAATCTTAGTTTGACTCAATTTAACCTACCGCTTCCATAACTATATTTCTTTCACTTTAAATCACTAAAAATTTTGGTAATCAACTTAATAGCAAAGATAAGAATAGTATACATACCTTAAAGGGGCTGGACTTCCAAGAACCAAAATCCAAATCCAACTCCTAAGCTCAACAACTTCAATAAAACCCTAGGAACAACTTTCCCTTCACTAGCTCAGCTTTTCGGGGCTCGAATCTTACTTAGATGATCAAGAAAGTTTGAGAGCAGATTGATGAGTATTAGGGAGAGTTTAGGGTCTGTTGGTGTGAGTTAAAATGAGAAAATCACGAACTAGATGCATATATATAGCAGCTGCACCGCCTGAAAATTGACGGGCCGTCTATGTGCATCCAAGGATCGTTGACACTTTGACGGTCCATATCTCCCACTGTCGATATGAAAATGCAAATTTGTCAATTGCATTGGAAAGTAGACGCGTTGAACTTATGAATGCATAGGTTATGGGTTCCGTAACACCTCATATTCTAGGAGATATGCCTCCCTAAAGTTGACCCAAAATTTCTGTCCGAAATTCTACCAAATTTTTCCAAAGTTTCAACAAGCTTAATTTCTTCTATTCGCTTAACATGCAACCTTCCCGATACTTACTAAACATGATACCAAGATGTCATGTGTGAAGAATGAGCATGTATAGTTCCTTATGACCTTGATGATAACCTTGCCTTGTAAATCTTCGTCAACTAACTCACGACGAAACTTTACGTACAAAAGTATGGGGTGTAACATATAAGTCAAACACGATCAGAATCAAGTATCCGTCATTACCTAGGTTGAAGCATCTAAACCCAAGTATGTTCAGTCTCTATATATATTCAATCCGAAAATCAAACAACACAAGTACAACGCCAGATCATCATAATATAAGCCAAGATGCAATGCAATGCAATGATGTATGAATGCCAATGCAATGCAATGCAGTGTACACATGTACTCCGGATGGAAGTATCGACGTCTCGGTAGCACAACCCAATGTGACTCGTGAAGTCAAGGTGCCACTCGTCCTGATTTTTTGTCCAACAGACAGACGAGACCCGAATCTTTGCCTACGAGGGTTCTCACCGGCACCACCCTGGGTGACCCGCGGAGTCCATGCACTCACTCAATCCATGATTTCGGGACTAACATCAGATATCAAACTCTCATATCACTCTCATTTAAAAACCGAGCCAAGCTCATCACAATGTTTCACCAAGTACCAACCGTGTATCAACAGTATATCATGAGAATAAGAATGAGTGCAATGCATGTGTCAAAATCAGCTCAATATCACAAGTACCAACATGGGTACACCAACAATATATTAGTGTCACAAGTACAAACATGGGTACGCCAACAATGTCATCAACAACTACACAGGTCATACGGAACTCTATCCTCATATCAACGTCAAAAGTAAGGTACCACTATATCACAAACAAGATATAACGACAGTTTCCAATATCTACTAACAACACGTGGCATCAAGCCAACACAATAGAACAATCAAGTCACAACACAACGGGGTGGCTAGCCCCAATCACGCAGCAAGGCCCAACCTAAGACAATATCTAACCCAACTTCATACCTGAAGGTTTACATGCTTTCTCCGACAATATAATCTAAATATATGCTTCACTATACAAAGTCTCACCAAGGGTAATCCAAAACCTACCTGGATGGCCGAACAACAAACACTAATAGTCACTTTTTTGCCTTGCCCTTCCGCTGAGCTTCAAGATCAAAGAAGTTTAGACATATTCGAAATATAGATTAGAAATCATGAAGAACGATACCTATATTGCTGTCATTCAAACTAGGTCAAAATCAACCCTAGAATTTGGGGAAACCCGCCCACAAGATCAAAACGGGAAATTCAGGAGTAAAATATCAAATTAAGCACTAGCTTATCAAAACCCAACAACTAATTGCTAAATTAACTCAAAGATTCCCCCAATTCTAAATTCAAGTAAGCCCCCAATTTTGGGTATAAACCCTAACCCTTTGATTCAAGGATTCAACACTAATAATGGAAGATATATGATTAATAACCCCTGATACATCATAATCTAGCATAATCCCAATCAATTTCATCATTAATAAGCCTAGATAGAATATTCATTAACTCCACTTTTATCTCCCATTACTAAGGAACTATAAGGAAAGAGGAATCTATGATGATTAGGAACAAGGAATTAGTAAAGAGGTTAGCAAGACTTACCACCAAGAATTTTCTCCAAGATTCTTCTAAAACAGTCCCCAAGAGCTCAACTTTCGTAATGGTAATAAATGATAGACTAAGGGCTTATTTAATACACACTTAATGAAATAACAGGCCCGATACCGCCGCCGATACAGCTCCACCGCCCCAGCATTCTCTAGGACTATCGGGCGGTCTGGGAAGAAATAGGCTTGGTTGCCCCAACGGTCATCCCACCGCAACAGCGGTGCCGCCGGGATGGCACTGGTGCCGCTATGGCGGACACCAGGTACCAGAAACCCAATAATTTTTCTAAGTCTCAACCGAAATCCCGAACCACTCCCGAGGCCATCTGCTCACAAACCACATATACAGACCCACATAAAAACACGCAACGAACGCACTCGTTGCCTCAAAATTTCCAACGGAGGTCTCGTTGACCGAGCAACCCCTAATATCTCCTTGCCAACTTCCCAACCCAAGTTCCAAAATGTATCCAAGTGCATTGAAAATTGAACCAGATATACACACAAGTTCTAAACGACCATCCAGACCTCTCAAGATCGACGAATTTTAAAAAAAGGTCCGTTTTCCCAAAAGTAAACTTTGAGTTAGTTCTTCTTCGCTTTAAGCCCAAATTTCACAAAAAGTCACTCAAATCAAGTCTAGACACCTGGGGAAGCGTGTCAGCGATCCCCGGGTAAAAGTGAGTTAACCAAGCTCGGGAAGGGGCGAAAATGCTGAAAAGACTATAACGAACAAGTGGGTCGTTATAGAATACATGTTTGTGATTGGCTATTCAACATTGGAGGGATTTTTCCCTCCATTTCTACTTTTCCCACATCGATTTTGAACATCAAAACTTAAGGCTTGGGGTTCTATATAAATAACCTTATTCCCAAGTGTTGTGATACCTTTTAGCATACTAATACCTCCTAATTGAGAGTTATTTTACCTAATTACGGCTTAATTAAGGATCCAGCTTTATGTAGAACCTTTACCTAGCCTAATTTGATTTTTGAGTTTTAAACCTTTTTCTTTTCTTAGTGGCTGATTGTTTGAGGTGCTTTGGAAGACATTCCCAATTCCATTTTCGAGAAGGGCTGCACTCAAAAAAGGTAATTCTCTATCATTTCTATTTTTAATTTTCTACAACTCATATGTTTATGTGTTAGGTAGTATAGCTTGGGTTTGCCTAATTATGTAGGTTGTTTAGTTTAGTATTATTTAGGTTAGTTTAAATTATGGTAAATATGTTTAGCATGTGCTATGTATTTGCTTAGTTAACTGTTTAGTTAGTTGTTTAATATGGTTTAGTTTAGTTAGTATTAGTTGTTTAGTTCATTAATGTGTAGTTAAGTAGTTGTGCTTCGAGTACAAATATGTTACGTTTAAGTTTATCTTGTGTCTTGATTAGTTAAAAATGTTGTTGTTTGGAGTCTGATCCGATCAGAAAAAATTTGTTAGGACTGTGGAAACTCTGTTTAAGAGTGTTAGGTGTATTATCTGTGATTAGTCTACAAATGACTGTACCCTATGTGTCTAGCATAACTGCTTTACTTATGATGAACTTGGTTTAGCTTTAACTGTTATGTTGATAGACACTGCTTAGTGCATGGTTTGGTTTGGATATGTGTTTGTGGTGTTAGTTTGGGTTAAATGTTGTTCAAGTTTCATTCTTAGATTATGATTAGTAAGTTTAAGTATAGAAAAATGGGTTATTTAAGGATTTGTTCTTGATTAGTAAAATCTGTTAGGAGCATGATTAGTTAGTTGATTTAAGAAGCACATTTTATACTTCACTTAGGGCTCATTTAGAAAAATGATAAGAATCTGTATATAATGATTAACTGTTGGTTTGTTTAAACGATCCTGAACTTGGTTAGGTGAGCTGGTTGTATTGAGTAGTGTCAAAATGGCTTATATGTTAAGGTCTGCCTGTGTTTAAGTGCTTAACCAAGAAGTGGAAGATTAGGATTAAGGGACATGAACCAAAAAGGTGCAGAATCAGCCATCTCATGACTACTTAACTTATGATGAACCAGTAAGAGTTTAAAATGAGCTAATGTGTCTATCCTAAGTAAAATAAGGAGGTTGAGAGGTTGTCACTTGGCTTGTGAGAAGTATAGAGTGATGTCCTAGGGCTAAGAGCTTAGGAAAGGATTTGAGTGCTCACTCAGCCTAGTACTGCATACCCTAGGTTGCTGGGGTTCCTCCCTATCAACTAACAAGATCATGGGATCCTCTATGGTCCCCAATAGCTAAAAATGAAGATTGTGTGAGATTTGCACCTCAAACTCTGGTTGTTAGAGTCTGAGATTTACTATATGGTGCATGTTAAAATGAACAGGGATAATGTTCCACTCCTTCCACTGAAACAATGAGTTTTATCTTTGATTTAAATGTGTGCAAAGTGTCCCCCTAATTTGAATGAGGTTATATCAACTAGAGTGCATGCTAGCCACTGTTATAAAATGAATCATGTATCAAAATTTAGGATGCAACCTAGGATATATGATGTAATGAATGCATTATATGTGGGGTATTGGCTATGCCAACTTACCTTTTCTGGGAGCATATAGGGTAGGTGAGTTTGGACATCTGTGAGCATGATCCCTTTCCCTTATCTCTGTTTGCTATAGTATTTTGAATGATCTGAATGTTTAAAAGAGTCTTTGCCTGTTCCTTGCTATGTGTGGATCTTGACAAAGAATTGATTTAATGATGTGTATTTTGTGTAGTACAAATGATCATGAGTGCTTATCCTATGTCAGTTTTGCCCACTTTTTTTAGCTTTACAAATTGAGTAAGTGTTAGATAATAGGGTATTAAACTTGAGATCTATGAGGTTTTGCTACACCATGTCATCGGCATCAAGCATTGTTTACTAATATATATTAGCTCGTCCCCAATTCTAAATATAAAGAGATGAATCATACCGAAGCAAAACTGGTTATATAGTGTGCCTATGTCTAAAGTGATATCTGGATGGGGTGATGTATGTATGCATGATACTTTATATCTCAAGACCAATGTTCAGTGATATCTTTATGTCTATAATTTTACCTGTCTCTGTATATTCATGTTTAGCTTTCTCTACATGCTTCTTTTGAGTGTATACATTTCGAATGGTTTGAGAGTTGAATATATTTATGCTCTAGAAATGTTGACTCCCAGATTATGAATATTGGTTCTCAGTGATACTTGGGATTAAGCGTGAGATATGTACACACTCTAAATTCCAAGCCTGATAAATTTTTTATATGTAGTAAGGGTCTCTTTCCTTTATCTTTTTTTCTCCTAGGAATGATGTGAAATCACCAATAAGTTATATATATACTGATGTGTAAAGCGTATATTTGTGTATACCTCGATTATATAAGAATATAAACCCACTACATATTTTGGTATAATCAAACGTAAACTAGGAGTTAGTTCCATGTTTTTTGTAATAAATATGTTTGTTCAATTCTTCTTCTTCTTCTTCTTCTCCTTTCTTGATTTGATGTGTTATGGTATACTTCGTATAACCCATAAGTATGCCCTGGTATACAAGAGTGTATATATATGGTATATCCTAGCATGAGAGCCATTTATGTTGCCCTATTGGGCCAGACCATCTCTACTCTCTTATGTTCTCACTATCTGCTTGTGCATTTGGGCCTGTTTGGCATCATTTCCTAGCATTGTTTGATGTGCCGTGAATTATGGCACATCTAATGCTTTTTAACTCTAAGGTTTACTTGTTTTCGAGCAAGTTTGTGTTAGTTTGATGTGTTTTGTGTGTTGTGCAGGTATTTCGAAGTTAGAACGCTCGAAAAGCGAAAAACGAGGAAAATAAGTGATTTGTTCTGATAAGCATTAAGGACGGACTGTCAACATGCTCGATGGTCCATCGAGGTGCTTCGTCGTTCAAGTTCCTACAAAGTGACAAAGTGTTCAGATCGTCGACTGGCACCGTCGACATGATCGACGGTCCGTCGAAGTGCTCCGATAATGGAATTCCTGAAGAGTAAAGATATTTCATCAGATCGTCGTTATGGTCGTCGAACATGTCGACCACCATCAAAGTGCAACGATGACCCGTCGAAGTGCAAGCCGAGCTGGAAAAGGACTGGAATTGATTGTTCCGAGTTTAACTATAAATACCTGTTTAGGTTTTATTTTTCAGGCATCTGGAGTTTTAGACTTGTAGTAATTACTTTTGAGTTGTTATTACTTTTGAAGATTTTCAAGAAAAATTACATTCATTACTTTCAAGTTTTATTCGTAAGTTCAATACAAAATTCAATTATGCAATCTTCAATCTTTATTGTTTTCTTGTTGCCATGAGTAGCTAAACACCTTTACTAAGATTGTGAACCCAAGGATGGGTGTGTTGTGATTGGGGATCGTGAAAGATATACGCATAATGGATTGTTAGGGTTTATCTGTTCTTCGTTTTCATCATATAGTTAGTGGTTGCAAACATTAGCTAACGCCATAAACTGTAGTTTATTTGGGAAAATAGCTAGGTAAGAACAAATAAAAAGAACTCAAGGCTTTAAACCTTGTTTAATAAATCCACTTAGGAATAAGAGGAATTTACTTGGCATAATTAATCGTTCTTCATGCATACTTTCTTATCTTTAGAAAAAGCATAGAAAGAAATAATCTTTTCTTATTGGGAAATAGTTCAGATTCACATAGAGGTTAAGTGCATCCATAAAAACGATACATTAGAAGTATATCAAGATCGATACCCATGACCATACACTTTATCTGATGGGGACACAACCTTGATTCTTTTTACCTATATATTTACAACTTTCAATTTCTAGTCACTTTAAATTAGTCCACAAACCAAAACAACTATAAAACCCTTCTTCTGGAATACACAGGACCGCAAGATTAGTATAATACTTGTTTAGTAAACTTTTCACACCATATTCTCTTTGGGATTCCACCCCAACGTTATTGGGTTACTATATTGGACATCGTCCGCCTTACGCTATTAAAAGTGTAAATTTGAGCATATCAAATTTTGGCGCCGTTGCCGGGGAATACGATTTTGAAATTACTAAATAGTGTTTACTATTCTCAAAGTCATTGTCATATTCCAACACACCTTGTTTGCTACCTTGTAAACCAGGTGATCATAGCCAATAAGGAACTTCCAGTCGAGAATGTTTTTGCTGATGAATCAGAAGTAGATGAAGACTTTTCATCTGCAATCATTCATTCGAGGGTGACTGCAACTACTATCAAGTTTGATAATTCCCTCTATCATATGCTCAAACAAGAGGGATACTTTCAGAATGCAGTCGATGATGACCCTCACCAACATATAACAAACTTTCTGCATATGTGCTCGTAGCATATCTAGTAGGTGTGACTCAAGAAGCGGTTCGACTGAAACTCTTCAAATATTCGTTAGCCGGAGAAGTGAGAAAATGGTTCACAAAGCTGCCCTGGAACTCTATTGCTACATGGGAAGAGATGGTCTAAGTGTTTCTCAGGAAGTGGTATCCCCCGAGCAAAAGAGCTGAAATTCGTGATCAGATTTACGAGTTCAAACAACGTAATGGGGAACAACTTTTTGAAGCTTGGGAGAGATACAAAGAACATTTGGATAGGAGTCCAAACCATGGGTTTCCAGATCAGGTTTTGAAGGAGAAGTTCTACAGAGGGTTGGATCCTATGATCCAAGCGATAGCCAATAATGCTGCCAGCGGGTGTTTCATGAATAAGTCCTATGCTACTATTACCGATATACTTGATCGATTGACTACACACAATCAAGCATGGCATTCAAGTAATTATGATGGGCTATCACTTGGAACCTTTGTTGATTTAAAATATTGTGAAAAATAGCCAGGAAACGCAGCAGACATTGGCACAATGGGCCACTAGTCTATCTTTACAGACAAAAAGGCTTGATGAGAAGGAATAGAAGAAGGCAAACGTTAGTGAAGATATCTCAGGCATCTTTGCCTGGAATGTACCAATGCCATGAGGGTCCGTATCAAGAGGGTCCCCCACAACCAGTTGAGAATGTTCAATATGCAGATTATGTAGAAAAAGGGGATGTTTCTGGGCCAAATCAGAGATACTAGAGACCTCAACAAGGGCAGGGTGCATACTGTTACACCTCAAAACTTCGGGTTGTCGTGAGGCGATTAGACTAATGCAAGTTAAGGTGTACATGAAGTCCCTACAAGTAAGAAAGGATACTTAATAATTCTAATTAAGATTCCAAAGACATTTGAGGCAAAAGGGGGACAAACTCGTCGAAGAGAGTTAAGGTAGAATCATGTTGGGAGGATTTCACATCATTGAGTCAAGAATTGCATAACATCACCTTGAGGAAGAGATATAGAGCCCCTTGGATGGTTAATGAAGTTTTATATAAGTGCCAAGAAGGTTTCATAAGGATTGGAGGTCAAACGAATCAAAGAGCACGATTTCGTGAAACTAGGTAAAATAGGGCAGTGTGCGCCCGCACACTGAGTGTGCTGAGCTGCACACTGTGTACCAACTTCCAAAAACTGGAGATCTCACTGCCCAGAACCTCCCCTAAGTGGAGGGGAAAGTGTACGACCGCACATTCAGTGTGCAAGGTCGCATACTCTCCGCCAACTCGGCCAGGGGGCGAAAATGCCACCTTTTTAAATCCCCAACGACCCAAAGTTCATTTCTAACTTATCACATTTATTTCTCCACCTATCTAGACCCTTCCAAATAGTTCTTGAAGGTTCCATACCACTCCACGCCCTTCCATAACCATCTAAAGAGAGGATCAAGTGTAGAAAAGATCAATAGAGTTTGTGGAAGTTAAGTTTTCCTTTAGTGTTGATGTCGCGGTTTTCTTTCAAGTGGGGTACCTTCATCGAAAGACCATTCCTACATAATCAAAGGTGATTTTCACACTTATTTCATGTCATTAAAGGTATTGAGTGGTTGAAAGACTTATATCTGAGAAGAATGTAGAACATGCCCTCAAACATGGAGGAAATGGTATTTTGAGTAGTAAATTAAATTGAATCATGATTCTTAGTATGAGATGAGTATAATCTCATTATGAATGATGTTAGTAACGCTAAGGAAGTATTACATGGAGAACGAAAATGGTGTTGTATTGTACTCATAGTTATGGATGGGTTGAAAGTGAATTTGAGAAGAGAATAATATTTAACTTGAGAAAATCTATTAACTATGATATCATGAATGTTGCTATTGATGTTAGGGAGTTGATATATTATATGGAGAAAGTTGTTGAAACAAAGGAAATGCTGCCCAATTTTCGTTAGCTCTTAGTTATGATAGTTGAGACCTAAAGTATGCTTTCGGTTATCTAACCTTAGCACGAATTCTCTTGAATGTAGAATAGTGAACTTGAAGGGAAGCGTTTTGTCGACAAGGTTAAAGATGTGTAAAGGTATGTAAGGCCAGCCCCTTCCTTTCCAAGGCATGATTCCTATAACATGATTTCCATTATCTTCCCATGACTTTCTTACATTCCAAATAAAATTATAAGTCTATGATTACGAAGAGCTTCTCATGAGATAAAGATAAGAGATGTGTTATGAACATGGTAATGATAATGATGATTCTATATCTAGAGATTCTAAAGCTTATGAAAGGATGCTAGTATGATATTAATGATCTTGATGTATGATTTCCTTGATTATTATTCATTATTGATAGTCTCGCCTTATAATGCTGGTTCCTTCAAGGTGAGACATGATGATCATGATTATTCCATAAAATAATCGGAGGTTCCAGACCTTACGTCATTCCGAGAGAGTCAAAACTTTTACTTGAGCTCTTATGCATGCTTCATGTTAAGTGTATGATGATGATTACACCGTGCCTAGATGGCCGAGCAGCACCGCTAAGGCGGGCGGCTTATTACACCGTGTCTATATGGTACGGGCAGCACCGCTAGGGCGGGCGGCTTATGGATGCTGATTACAGCACCACTAGTGGCCGGCGTAAGATGATTACCCCGGACGCTGGCTAATGATGTTATGGATTCAGGCATTTTATGTATGTATGTGTGAGATGTTAAAGGTAAAAGTGAGCATGCATGATTCCGCCTCAAGAGGCAAGCAGTTACAGTTATCTTTTCTTCCTATGCCTTCTATATTTCCTTATTATGTTATTATATATGCCTTACATACTTAGTATATATTTTGTATTGACGTCTTTTCATTTATGGATGTTGTGTTCATGCCCACAGGTAGCCGGGGAGACGGTGCAGATGCTTAGGAGCTTACTCAGCAGATCACAGGAGCACCTCACTACTCCGGAGGTGCAGCCTATTGGTATATTCTTTTGTGTACAGATATAGGGCATAGTGTCCTGCCACTATGATTCCAGTATTCCAGTTAGAGGCTTGTAGATGCATACGTGTGGGTTGTAGATGCTATATGATCCCTTCATTGTAGATTTTCCATATCATTTTTGTAGCCTTATGGGCCTATGCTTATATATGTCTTGGGAGATGTTTGGAGATTGCTTCATGATAAGTTGTGTTGAGAATGTTATATGCCCAGGTTTTGTATGATAGTCAGCATGATAAGTGGTGTTCGGTAGTCAGCTCCGGGTACCCGTCATGGCCTCTAGTTGGGTCGTGACAAAAGTGATATCAGAGCAATTCCGTCCTAGGGTGTGTCTACGAGCCGTGTCCAGTAGAGTCTTGTTTATGGGTGTGAAGCGCGTCACACTTATAAACAAGAGGCTTCAGGGCATTTAGGAAAAATGACCGTCTTTCTTCTTCATAGATCCTGTGATAGAGCTATGTGATAAGATTTTCCTTTTTCCCTAATTGTGCGTTATGATTTCAGCAATGCCGGTAAAGTGAAAAGCGACAGCAGCCTAGAAAGGCAAGACTACGACAGGAAGGCGGGTTGATCAGGAGCCATCGGCAAATATAGAAGAGGGTGAGTCCCATAACAAGGCTCCATCTTATACCTCTCACACTCCGCCTATTTTAGAGGAGCATGAAGGGGCCTCCGCTCCAACTCCAGTACATCCAGTTCCTCCACCAGGTGCTTCGGGTCAGTAGGTGACCGAGGCTATTAAGCTATTGACTCAGATAGTTGTTGCTCAGGCCCAGCGGCAGAGTGCGGGTCTGGGTGACAGAGCCACTAGTGCTAGGGCCTGTGACTTTATAAGTTTGAACCCGCCAGAATTTTTCGGGTCAAAGCCGGATGAGGACCCGCAAGGTTTTATAGATGAAATGTTAAGGATGTTGAGGATCATACATGTTTCTGATACTGAGTCCGTAGAATTATCATTCCATAGACTCCGTGATGCAGTGGTTCTTCGGTACAATAACTGGATTTCTTCAAGAGGGGAAAACGCACCTCCCCCCATGTGGCAAGAGTTCGTGAATGCTTTCATTTGCCACCATTCGCCACTCAAGGTTCGAATGGCCCAAGCTGACATGTTTCTGAATCTAAAACAAGAAAATATGAGTGCTCG
Source organism: Lycium ferocissimum (assembly GCF_029784015.1). Taxonomy (NCBI): domain Eukaryota; kingdom Viridiplantae; phylum Streptophyta; class Magnoliopsida; order Solanales; family Solanaceae; genus Lycium; species Lycium ferocissimum. The sequence goes on from NC_081352.1 coordinate 8,333,620, forward strand.
GGAGTATAGTTCCATTTTAACTCATTTGCTAGATATTCTCCCACTATGGTAGCCGATATGGGAGACAGAGTACATAGATTTGTGAGTGGCTTAGGGCCACATTTGTTCAAAGATTGTTTGACAGCTTCGCTTCAGGAAGGGATGGACATTTCCCGCATACAGGCCCATGCCCAGAATTTAGAAGAGCTGTAGCAACCGCACTGAGGTGAGCGTGATATAGACAGAGGGCAGAGTAAGAGGGCTGGATCTGTTGGTGCTAGTAGTGAGTATAGAGGGGGTCAGAGGCAGTCATATTCCAGATATTCAGGTGAGTCTGTGACTAGTAAACCTTCTTCATTTGCGAGCAGGAGATTTGATTGCCCCATTTATTCAGGGCAGGGTCAAAGCTCGAGAGTTTTGAGTTCCCAATTTGGAGGAGATCCTAGTTAGAGGTGACCACCGGTCCCATGCTGTAGTCAGTGTAGAAGATTATACTCGGATCCGTGTCGCCAAGGCTCAGATGCTTGCTACGCCTGTGGTCAGGCTGGGCATATGATGTGTGATTGTCCCTCGATGCGCGGTAGAGGTGGGGTTCAGCCCACAGGATTAGCAGCTGGTTCTTCTTTGTCTGTGCACCCGGTAGGGCAGACTCCTCAAGCTTCAGCAGGTTGTGGTAGGGGCAAAGGGGTAGCATCCAGTTCAGGTGGCTCCCAGCCCCATATTTATACTTTAGTCGGGCGATAGGATCATGAGTCCTCCCGTGACGTTGTCACGGGTATATTATCCATATTCTCTCATGATGTTTATGCATTGATTGATCCGGGATCTACCTTGTCATATATTACTCCTTATGTTGCTAGTCGTATTGGGGTGAAACCCGAGCCCATTAAACCTTTTGAGGTATCCACTCCTGTTGGTGACCCGGTAATAGCTAGACAAGTATATAAAAATTGTGTGATTGTGGTATGTGATCGTCAGACTACAGCTGATTTGATTGAGCTGGAAATGTTAGATTTTGATGTGATTATGGGCATGGATTGGTTGGCTTCCTATTATGCCAATGTAGATTGTAGAACCAAAGTGGTCCGATTCCAATTCCTGGGACAGCCAGTCCTAGAATGGAAGGGTAATACAGCATCCCTAAGAGGTAGGTTTATTTCCTATCTCAAAGCGAGGAATACGATTGCAAAAGGTTATGTTTACTATTTAGTCCGGGTTCATGACACCGAACCAAAGCCGCCAACTCTTCAATTGGTCCCATTAGTAAATGAGTTTCCGGACATATTTTCAGATGAACTTCCAGGCCTTCCATCGGAACGAGAAATTGATTTTTCTATTGATGTGTTGCCGGACACCAAACCCATATCCATTCCTCCTTATAGAATGGCTCCTGCAGAATTGAAAGAGCTAAAGGCAAAACTGTAGGATTTGCTAGAGAAGGGATATATTAGGCCCAGTTCATCACCATGGGTAGCACCTGTCTTATTTGTAAGAAAGAAAGATGGCTCCCTACGAATGTGCATTGACAATAGACAGTTGAACAAGTTACAATCAAGAATAAATATCCACTTCCGAGAATTGATGATTTATTTGATCAACTACAAGGTGCTAAGTGGTTTTCCAAGATTGATCTAAGATCGGGGTATCATCAAGTAAGAGTTAGAGAAGAAGATATTCCGAAAACGGCTTTCAAAACTAGATACGACCATTATGAATTTCAGGTGATGTCGTTTAGGTTAACTAACGCCCCAGCAGTGTTTATGAATTTGATAAATAATGTATTCAGGCCCTTTCTAGATCTATTTGTGATCGTGTTCATCGATGATATTTTAGTATATTCACGGTCAGAAACGGAGCATGCGGATCACCTACGTATTGTTCTTGGAATTCTTCGGACTCATGAATTGTATGCCAAATTTTCAAAATGTGAGTGTTGGCTGAATTTTGTGACTTTTCTGGGCCATATTATCTCAGCTGACGGCATTCGAGTTGATACTCAGAAGATTGAGGCTGTGAAGACTTGGCCAAGGCCTACGACACCTACAGAGGTCCGTAGCTTTTGAGATTAGCAGGCTATTATAGAAGATTTGTGAAAGGGTTTTCCTCTATTTCAGCACCACTGATGAAACTAACTCAAAAGTCAGCAAAATTCCAATGGACCGATGCTTGTGAGCGCAGCTTCCAGGAATTGAAAGATAGACCGACTTCAGCCCCAGTCCTGACACCTCCAGAAGGACCAGATGGTTATGTTGTTTATTGTGATGCCTCTGGTGTTGGGTTAGGTTATGTTTTGATGCAGTATGGCAGAGTTATTTCCTATGCTTCCAGGCAGTTGCGGAAACATGAGAAGAACTATCCGACCCATGATCTTGAATTGGCTGCGGTCATTCATGCGCTAAAAATGTGGAGACATTACTTGTACGATATACATGTTGATATTTATACAGATCATAAGAGTCTCCAATATATTTTCAAGCAGAAGAAGTTAAACCTACGATAGAGGCGGTGGTTAGAACTATTAAAAGATTATGATGTGAGTATTTTATATTATCCTAGAAAACCGAATGTGGTGGCTGATGCACTTAGCCGCAAATCAATGGTTAGTCTATATGATGTCTAGTCGGAAAAGAAGGAATTAGTTCATGATCTCCACCAGCTAGCTAGCCTAGGAATCCGTTTAATTGATTCGAGCAATGCGGGAGTTAGTATTCATAACCCAGCTGTTTCATTCTTAGATATGGAGGTGAGAGAGCGCCAATATGAGGATCCCCAGTTGAGTCTTTATAGAGATACATTTTTTAAGAAAGAGAAGTCACCATTTGAGGTTCCTGCAGATGGGATTCTCAGGTACTGAGGCAGGCTATGTGCACCAGATGTGGCAGAACTACGTCGTCAAATTCTGGAAGAAGCTCATTACTCTCGTTATTCTATTCATCCAGGAGCAACAAAGATGTACCATGATCTTAAGTTAATGTATTGGTGGGATGGAATGAAGAAAGATATAGCAGAATTTGTAGCTCAATACCGGAATTGACAACAAGTGAAAATTGAGTATCAAAAGCCAGGAGGATTATTACAAGCTATGGAAATTCCCACCTGGAAATGAAAAGTGATTAACATGGATTTCATTGTAGGCTTACCTTGTTCTCGGCGCAAATATGACTCCATATGGGTAATTGTTGATAGACTCACGAAGTTGGCTCATTTTCGTCCAGTTAGAACTGCTTATTCAGCAGAAGATTATGCAAGGTTATATCTTAAGGAGAAAGACATGGTATCCCAGTATCTATTATCACAGATAGAGGAGCACAATTTACTGCTAAATTCTGGAAGTTTTTTCAAGAAGGTTTGGGAACTCAAGTGAGGCTTAGCACATCATTTCATCCACAAACTGATGGGCAAGCCAAACGCACTATTCAGACCTTGGAAGACATGTTTCGGGCATATATATTAGACTTCGGGGGGAATTGGGATGAACATTTGTCACTTATTGAATCTGCCTACAACAACAGCTATCATTCCAGTATCCAGATGGCTCCGTATGAAGCTCTATATGGAAGGAGATGTAGGTCACCAATTGGATGGTTCAAAGTTGGGGAGACACAACTAATAGGTCCCGAATTGATTCAACAAGCGGTGGAAAAGATTAAGGTTATCCGAGATCGATTGTTGGCAGCCTAAAGTTGCCAGAAATCTTATGCGGACAACCGTCGATGAGACTTAGAATTTCAAGTTAATGATTGGGTATTCCGAAAGGTATCACTAATGAAGGGCGTGATGAGATTTGGAAATAATGGAAAATTGAGTCCTCAATATTGGGCCGAAAATTGAGTCCTTAATATTGGGCCTTATAATATTGTACGCAAAGTGGGCTAAGTAGCGTATGAACTGGACTTACCTCCAGAACTTGAATCAGTCCATCCAGTCTTGCATGTATCAATGCTTCGTAAATGTGTTGGAGATCCATCTAGAATTGTGCCAGTGGATGATGTTCAAGTTACCGAGAAGTTGACTTATGAAGAGGTACCCATTGTCATACTAGATAGGCCAGTGCGGCGACTCGGAACTAAAGATGTAGCCTCAGTTAAGGTTCTGTGGAAGAAAAAAAATAGAAAAGAGATGACTTGGGAAGCAGAAGGGGATATGAAGTCCAGCTATCCGCAATTGTTTTCGCCTCCAGAAGAGGTTCAAGATGAGATGCCATTGGCATAAGGTATGTAATGCTTCTTTTAATGTTTTTGGTCATGTGTGGCCATGTTTTCTTGCTATTGTTGTTGTAGTCCTGTGAGGCGATGATATTTTGAGTCTTTGTGATAGGATAGTAGTGCCATCTGGCGAAATTTTTGTAGAATTCCCAAAAACTTAACATTCGAGGACGAATGTTCTTGGAGGGGGGGGGAATGTTACACCTCGAAACTTCGGGTTATCATGAAGCAATTAGACTAATGCAAGTTAAGGTATACTTGAAGTCCCTACAATTAAGAAAGGATACTTAATAATTCTAATTAAGATTCCAAAGAAATTTGAGGCAAAAGTGGGATAAGCTCGTCGAAGAGAGTTAAGGTAGAAGCATGTTGGGAGGATTTCGCATCATTGAGTCAAGCATTGCTTAGTATCACAATGATGAAGAGATAAAGAGCCCCTTGGATATTTAATGAAGTTTTATATGAGTGCCAAGAAGGTTTCATCAGGATTGGAGGTCAAACAAATCAAAGAGAGCACGATTTCACGAAACCGGGTAAAATAGGGCAGTGTGCGCCCGCACACTGAGTGTGCTGAGCCACACACTATGCGCCAACTCCCCAAAACTGGAGAGCTCACTTCCTATCACCTCCCCTAAGTGGAGGGGAGAGGGTGCGAGCGCACACTCAGTGTGCAAGGTCGCATACTCTCCGCCAACTTGGTCAGGGGGCGAAAATGCCACCTTTTTAAATCCCCAACGACCCTAAGTTCATTTATACCTTCTCCAATTTATTTCTCCACCTCTCTAGACCTTCAAAAGAGTTCTTGAAGGTTCCATACCACTCCACGCCCTTCCATAACCATCTAAAGAGAAGATCAAGTGTAGAAAAGATCACTAGAGTTTGTGGAAGTCAAGGTTTCCTTTGGTGTTGATGTTGGGGTTTTCTTTCAAGTGGAGTATATTCATCAAAAGACCATTCCTACATAATAAAAGGTGAGTTTCACACTTATTTCATGTCATTAAAGGTATTGAGTGGTTGAAAGACTTGGATTTGAGAAGAATGTAGAACATGACTCAAACATGGAGGAATTGGTATTTTGAGTAGTAAATTAAATTGAATCATGATTCTTAGTATGAGATGAGTATAATATCATTATGAATGATGTTAGTAACGCTAAGGAAGTATTGCATGGAGAACTAAAATGGTGTTGAATTGTTCTCATAATTATGGATGGGTTGAAAGTGAATTTGAGAAGAGAATAATATATAACTTGAGAAATCTATTAACTATGAAATTATGAATGTCGCTATTGATGTTTGGGAGTTGATATATTTTATGGAGAAAGTTGTTGAAACAAAGGAAATGCTACCCAATTTTGGTTAGCTCTTAGTTATGACAGCTGAGACCTAAAGTATGCTTCCGGTTATCTAACCCTAGTACGAATTCTCTTGAATGTGGAATAGTGAACTTGGTGGGAAGCGTTTAGTCGACACGGTTAAAGAGGCGTAAAGGTATATAAGGCCAACTCCTTCCTATCCAAGGCATGATTCATATAACATGATTTCCTTTATCTTCCCATGACTTTCTTACATTCCAAATAAAATTATAAGTCTATGATTACGAAGAGCTTCTCATGAGATAAAGATAAGGGATGTGTTACGAACATGGTAATGATAATGATGATTCTATAGCTGGAGATTCTAAAGCTTATGAAAGGATGCTAGTATGAGATTAATGATCTTGATGTATTATTTCCTTGATTGTTATCATGATTGATAGTCTCGCCTTATAATGTTAATTCCTTCAAGGTGAGACATGACGATCATGATTATTCCATAAAATAATCGAAGGTTCCTGACCTTACGTCACTCCGAGAGAGTCACAGCTTTTACTTGAGCTCTTATGCATGCTTCATGTTAAGTGTATGATGATGATTACACCGTGCCTAGATTGCTGGGTAGCACAGCTAAGGCGGGCGGCTTATTACACCTTGTCGATATGGTACGAGCAGCACCGCTAAGGCGGGCGGCTTATGGATGATGATTACAGCACCACTAGTGGGCGGCGTGAGATGATTACCCCGGACACGAGAGGCCCGAACGCGGGCTAATGATGTTATTGATTCAGGCAGTTTATGTATGTATGTGTCAGATGTTAAAGGTAAAAGTGAGCATGCATGATTCCACCTCTAGAGGCAATAAGTTACAGTTATCTTTTCTTCCTATGCCTTATATATTTCCTTATTATGTTATTATATATGCCTTACATACTCAGTACATTATTTGTACTGACGTCCTTTCATTTATGGATGCTGTGTTCATGCCCACAGGTAGACGGAGAGACGGTGCAGACACTTAGGAGCTTACTCAGCAGATCACAGGAGCACCCCACTACTCCGGAGGTGTAGCCTATTGGTATATTTTTTTGTGTACAGATATAGGGCATGGCGGGGTCCTGTCCCGCCACTATGATTCCAGTATTCCAATTAGAGGCTTGTAGATGCATATGTGTGGGTTGTAGATGCATACGTGTGGGTTGTAGATGCTATGTGATCCCTTCATTGTAGATTTTGCACATCATTTTTGTAGCCTTCTGGGCCTATGCTTATATATGTCTTGGGAGATGTTTGGAGATTGCTTCATGATAAGTTGTGTTGAGAATGTTATATGCCTAGGTTGAGTATGATCGTCAGCATGATAATTGGTACTCGGTAATCAGCTCCGGGTACCTGTCATGGCCCCTAGTTGGGTCGTGACACATACAACCAAGGGAACTACAGCAACAACCAAGGGAACTGCAATAAAAATATGGTGGACCTAACCAAGGTAGATACAACAACAACAATGGTAACTTCGGGAACAGAAGTTCCAATCCTTACATTCCACCAAAAGGGCAGTCTAATGATCAAGGTAGTTCGAAGTTGGAGTCAATGCTTGAAAAAGTGTTGGCAAGTCAGACAAACATTGAAAAGACATTATCTAGGCTATTAGAGACAGTGGTTTCTCATTCAGCAGCTGTTCAGAATCTTTAACAGCAGAGGCGTGATCTTTTTAGAGAACAACATCTTACTAGAAAAGGTGAGCTTCCTAGTGATACTATTCCAAACCCGAAGAATGGTGGGGGCGTGGACGTACTTTTGCTATTAGCATGAGGAGTCATAAAATACTTCAAGGTGCTGACAAGCAGATGATTAATCTAGATCCAATTATTGATGAAGAAGAGGTGCATTATGATGTGCCTATTATTGATGAGGAGGTCCGTGGTGAAGAAAAAGTTGTTGATATTCCAGAAGTTGCTGCTGATACAAGGAAACACACGATAAAAGGAGCTCTTCTCCATTTGACTCAGATGTATAAAGCAAAGCCTCCCTTTCCTCAGAGGTTGGCAAAAAAGAATGATGATGCTAAGTGTCGAAGTTCTATGATCGATTGAAGCGAGTTAAGCTGAATTTTCCATTCTTAGATGTTAAAGAGATGCCTGGATTTGCTAAGTTTTTGAAAGACTGCTTACAAAGAAAAGGTTTGTTCAACATGAGACAGTGAATTTAACTCATCGTGTGAGTTCGATTATTGCTTCCACCACAGTTCAGAAGAAGAGAGATCTAGGGGCGTTTACCATTCTGTGCAATATTGGGCTTCATGCATTCGCCCTTGTATGTGTGATATTGGGGAAAGTATCAACTTGATGCCCCTTGCTATTTTCAAACAATCCGTATTGGGGACGCCTAAACCAACTTCTATGTGATTACAGAAGGCAGACAGATCTATCAAGAAGCCAGTTGGGGTTATATATGATGTGTTGGTTCAAGTGGGTAAGTTCATGTTGCCTGCTGATTTCGTTATTCTAGATTGTGCGATGAATAGAGCTATTCCCATCATCCTGGGAAGACCGCTCCTTGGTACGGGCAGAGTGTTTATGGACTCTGAAAAGAATGAAATTAAGTTTCGAGTGAATGATGAAGAAGTGACTATCCAAGCAAGCAAGGGGATGAGGTTGCCAAGCGTTTATGAGAGTATCTCGGTTATTGATTCGTTTGATGGGATTGATGATGCTGTCGAACATAAAATGGAAAAAGAAGGTCTGGGAGAAGCTCTTTCTGTGGTTCTGATGAACTTTGATGCTTATGATATGGAGGGCTACGTGGAAACTATAAATGCTCTTGAGGGTCTGGGTTCCTACACTTACCACCCAAGAAAGCTTGATCTTGACCTTGCAAATAGAACTACTCCACTAGCTAAGCCTTCTATTGTTGAGCCACCAAAGCTTGAGCTTAAGCAGCTCCCATCAGACTTGAGGTATAAGCTCCTTGGTCCGAACAAGACATTGCCAGTGATTATTTCAGCATTACTGACTGAGGAACAGATTAAGCGTTTAGTGGAGCATTTGCGCGAGTACAGACGTGCTATTGGTTGGACCATAGCAGACATTCGGGGTATTCCTTCTAGTATTTGTGAGCATAAAATTCAGCTAGAGGAGGACAACAAGCTGAGTGTTGAACATCAGCAGAGATTGAACCAGAACATACAAGAGGTCGTGAAGAAAGAGATCATAAAGTGGTTAGATGTTGGGGTAGTGTATCCGATTGCCGATAGCAAGTGGGTGAGTCCTGTTCAATGTGTGCCAAAGAAACGAGGTATCACTGTGGTGTCTAATGCAAAGAATGAGCTAATTCCCACTTGTACAGTTATTGGATGGCGTGTTTGCATGGACTATAGGAAGCTAAATACTGCCACTTATAAAGACCATTTTCCCATGCCGTTCATTGATCAAATGGTGGATAGGCTGGCTGGTAGGTCTTACTATTGCTTCTTAGATGGATACTCGGGCTATAATCAGATCAACATTGCCTTAGAAGACCAAGAGAAGACGACTTTTACTTGTCCTTATGGGATGTTTGCGTTCAGTCGAATGCCCTTTAGGTTGTGTAATGCACCAGCTACTTTTCAGAGGTGCATGATGTCGATCTTTTCTGACATGGTAGAGGACTTCTTGGAGGTATTTATGGATGATTTCTTTATTGTGGGCGATTTGTTTGATGATTGTCTTGGACATCTGGGTCAAGTGTTGAAAAGATGTGAGGAGATAAATCTCGTGATAAATTGAGAGAAGTGCCACTTTATGGTGAAGGAAGGGATGGTCCTCGGTCATAAAATCTCTGAAAAGGGAATTGAGGTTGATCAAGCGAAGATAGATGTGATTGCAAAACTTCCTCCACCCATCTCAGTCAAAGGTGTCCGAAGTTTCTTGGGACATGCTGGGTTCTACAGGTGCTTCATCAAAGATTTCTCCAAGATTTCTAACTCGATGTGCAAGCTTCTTGAAAAATAGGCTAAGTTTATGTTTGATGACCAGTGCCGAAAGGCGTTTGATAAATTAAAGGAGCGCCTCACTACTGTTCCTGTTATTGTTACTCTTAATTGGTCCTTGCCGTTTGAGTTGATGTGTGATGCTAGTGGTTTCGCGATAGGTACTGTGCTTGGCCAGATGCACAATAAAATTATGCACCCGATCTACTATGCTAGTAGGACACTTAATGTGGCGCATATGAACTAAACGGTGACTGAGCAAGAACTGCTTGCAATAGTATATGCTTTTGAGAAGTTTCGGTCCTATTTGCTGGGGTCCAAGGTTGTGGTGTACACTGACCATGCTGCGTTGAGGTATTTGATGGCAAAGAAGGAAGCTAAGCCGCGACTGATTCGTTGGGTCCTTTTGTTACAAGAGTTTGATTTCGAGGTAAAAGATCGAAAGGGATCCGAAAATCAGGTCGTATATCATCTCTCTAGGCTTAAGGAAACTGGGATGCTAGCAGAAGAACTTGATATTGAAGATGCGTTTCCAGATGAGGAAGTTTTAGAGGTTTCTATGCAAATGGCACCCTGGTATGCGGATTTTGCCAATTACTTAGTGACTGGTGTCATTCCTGACGAGATCAAATTTTATCAGAAAAAGAAGTTTTTGCGGGATGTTCGTCAGTACTATTGGGTTGAACCATACTTATTCAGAACTTGCACCGATAACATTATTCGGCATTGTGTCCCAGAAAGTGAGGTATTGGTGATTTTGAAGTCTTGCCACAACTCTCCAGTTGGGGGACATCATAGTGGTACGAGGACTGCTACAAAAGTTCTCGAATGTGGTTATTATTGGCCTACTCTCTTTCATGATGCTAATTTGATGGTGCGGTCTTGCGATCAGTGCCAACGGTAGGGGAATATTGGTAGGAGGCAAGAGATGCCAATGAACTTCGTAATGAAAGTTGCAGTGTTCGATGTTTGGGAATTTGATTTTATGGGTCCTTTTGTAAGCTCTTGTGGCATGAAATATATCTTGGTGGCTATTGATGGGTAGAAGCGGTGGCTTTACCTAATAACGAAGCCAAGAGTGTCATGGGGTTCTTGAAAAAGAACATATTTACTCATTTTGGTACCCCAAGGGTGATAATCAGTGATGGTGGTTCTCACTTTTGTAATAGAGCATTTGCGGGATTGATGGAGAAGTATGGAGTCAAGTTGTAACATCCCGTAAATTCGAGTTAGGTGTGAATGTGTAAAAATCTAGTGTTAACATGATATTATATCTATATGAATCCATTCTTGATGAATTCGGGTGGAATATGGTCGTTTTTAAGTCAAACCAACAATTGAAGTTCTTAAGGGCTCTTAACTTCGCCTAAGTTTTGGTAGGTCTGTCTTCTGGGCGATTTTCATGAACATTTGTTGCGAATTTGGAAAAACTTCCTTGATGAAAGCTGTATATCTTTGAAATTTCTTTCCAACGGTAGGTCTCCCAGCCCTAGAACAGCTATGTACAAAAAGTTATGTCCATTTTACTGAAGGGCGCAAAAGCTGGAGATTTCGCCCAAAGTACGCCCAGAAAGTACGGGCCATACTTAAAGTATGGGACGTCCTTTTGGACGTACTTCTTCCGTTCTTCACTGGTTTTGGCAGCCTAAGTGCGGGCTACAAGTACGGGACGTACTTTCACCATTTCTGGCAGAAAATTTGGGCTTAAAATTGGTATGGTCTTATTTTGTTCCCATTTTTTTTTCATCCTTCCAAATCCTAAGCACGAAAATCATCCCTCTAAGTCTTCAAATCAAAGGTAAGAACACCCTTAACATTACTAATCTATTCTAACATCAAACCCATGATTCTTGTGATCAAAACCTATGGTTTGCAGCATAATTCTTCCTAAAGTGATTCAAGCTAGGGTTTGGGTGTTCTTCATTAGAAAAGTGAATTGTTAAACTTTGTTTAATATATTAAGGTATGTCTCTTTTAAAAATCATTTTTGATTATAAGGATTATTTGTATGTCTCTCTTTTTGAAAAGTTATTTTGAATGAAAATCACTTTTGAACCCATTGTTGGGAGTATAAATTTTATTGATTCTTTAATGAATGAAAGGAAAAGTATTCTTTTCATGTTTCTTGAACTCTAATTCATGTCTAAATAGTGGTTAATGTGTGTGAGGGGACAAACCCACATTAAACCTAGATTGTAACAAACCCTATATATGTATAAGATATTAAGAATATTTTCCTCTATGAGAGATGCTTAATAATGATGGTTAAGAGTTGGTAACGACATTCTCCTTGATGAATTGGGACATGGAAATATTTTGTAAAGAAGTTATAAGTTTTTAAAACATTGATTGAAATGACTTAATCTTTACGATATGGCATAATGAATCTTAATGTTAATTGATGGTGTTACATACCTTGAGACAAATTATGAATCAGCTTCTATGCTATGAACTTTGTTGTTGTGTTTGGCCTAGCTACTCGGGAGGAAGGGTAGCCACTATGGATCCTAGTGTGGTAATTGCCTAGCCATTCGGAAGGAAGAGTGGACCGGGTTCGCTACCCGGAGTGCGATTAATGCCTAGCTATTCGGGAGGAAGGATAGCCACCGAGAATTACATATTCCGGTGTGGTGCGCTGTGACAAGGGAACCTCTACGGTCACCCCTTCGATGTGCTTGATTCTTGGGCCTGTATTGGCATGTGTGACATTCTTATTTTCTCATGAATTTGTTGTCATTAATTATGATCAATTGAAAGGCATATTTGATGTTGTACCTTGACAAGAGGCCTAATAATCGGTTTTAATAATTCTTATTGAGATACACAAACTGAATAACTGCTCTTACATTGGTTTCACATGATTTTCAGGACTGATTTCTTTATGTATTATTTTACTTTATTTTCGTATTACTTATTATCCCCGAGGCACTCACTGAGTACGAAATACTCAGGCATACCATTGTTGTTTTTTATGGTATATTAGGTAACGGAGAAGAGCAGGTTCTTGATACTCCAGGTATTTAGGAAGGACTTGCTGCGGCTAATTTGGTGAGCCCACACATTCGTTCGTGGGACACCCTATTGATTTATCAATTCATTACATTAGTTTTCGGGGCTGCGTCCCGATGAGTTAGACTATTATTCCTTTATCTTAGAAGCTCCCTAGTGTACATTGTGGGTAGTTGTTGAGTTATTGATTAACTCTTGGGCACGTTGTTATATTTGACAAGTATAGATAACTAAAGACTTCCGCTGATTTAATTCTTATATGCATGATTTGTTTACCTTTATTTTATAAACTGTGGGAGGCGAATGTTGAACCTGGCGGGTTCAAGAGTTATTGTTGTATCGTTTAGGTTCTTTCGATGTTGTTCATGACGTCTGATGCTGGTCACGTCTAGGGTGGGTTTTGGGGCGTGACACAAGCGTATGGTTGCAACCCCTTATCATCCTCAGACAAGTGGGCAAGTTGAAGTCTCGAATCGGGAGATAAAGAGTATTTTAGCAAAAACGGTGAATGCGAACATAACTGATTGGGCCCGCAAGCTCAATGATGCTCTATGGGCTTACCAGACTGCCTTCAAGACTCCGATTGGGACTTCGCCTTTCAAGCTAGTTTTTGGTAAAGCATGCCACTTACCAGTTGAACTTGAACATAAGGCCATGTGGGCCTTGAAGAAATTGAACATGAATTGGGAAGAAGCAACCAAACTCAGGTTGTTTCAACTCAATGAGATGGATGAGTTCCGCTATCAGGCTTATGAAAGTGCAACCTTATACAAGAGAGGGTAAAGCAGTATCATGATAAGAAGATCCTGAAGCGGGAATTCTACAAGGGTGATCCTGTCCTGCTGTTTAATTCTAGATTGAAACTGCTACCGGGCGAATTGAAATCACGGTAGTCAGGTCCCTTTGAAGTAGTAAGTGTCTCACCCCATGGAGCTATTGAATTGAAGTCCGAAGTGTCACACCCTAACCTGATAGGGTGTGATGGGCACCCGACCCTTACTTAGGGCCGAGCGAACCCGCTGACTCTCGTGATACTCATAACCATACTGGGCCCGCAAAACATGACATAAGTACATAATGAAAATTTTTCAGAAACAAACATGCCTTTCATCTTTATCAAATCAAATAAAATCTGTGATCGCGTAAAATCTGAAATACAATGCATAGTAATACATCGGCTTATAGAACCGCTTACAAAACTAACAGGCTATACATGTAACTCTGTCTGCAAAGTCTCTAACATAAAAACAAACTGTCATAACATAAATACTCTGACTCGGCAGCACTTCGGAGGGAATGGAGCTCGCCAATCCAGCTGGAACATCTTCTACTAATATCCTCGCCCTCATCTCCGTATGTACCGCGCGGCATGAAACGCAGCCCCCGAAGAAAGGGGGTCGCACGGAATATGTACCGAGCATGTAAAGCATGAAAGACAAGAAATGTGATCATAATCGAAATAGGGGTTACGTAAACAAGTATAATAATCGTATAACCAAACTTGCTTTTCGAAACACTTATATATACGTGCATATACATACGTCGGTAAGTAAAATCATATCATAATCATATATATATATATATATATATATATATATACCGTACCCGGCCCTCTAGTGAGGGACTCGGTGAGTAAAATCATATCATAATGTCATCATATGCATCATGTCATCATATATATATATATATATATACCGTACCCGGCCCTCTAGTGAGGGACTCGGTGAATAGAATCATCATATGCCATCCTGGCCGCCATCCCCACATCATCACATCATCATATATATATACACATACCGTAACGTGCCGGCCCCTCTAGTGAGGGACTCGGTGAACAATGCAGTAGAGTGTGCACGAATACATACCCGGCCCGAGACTCGGTGAAAGACATATTGAGCTTGCACGAGCAGAGTAGTGAGAAACCATATGCGCATACATCATCATTACAGACTCAATGGATAAGTAAGTAGTCGGCGCTCGAGAGTTAAAACGGAAATCATATTAAGTTCTTTCATAAAAAGTCATTAGGATTGTACAACGGAAAACCTCGGGGACTACGGATATGCATCAAACCAATCCGGGCCCGCCCATGAAAATTTAAGTCATCATACGTTATAGAATCACTTACGAGCATATCAAAGAAATCCGATTCTGTCGATGAAAGTTACGGACATTTTTAGACATAAGATCCTTTAGGAACAAAACCGTTTATACAACATTTTAAATCCAATCATATCAAAGGCATAAAGACCATAGCTTGACCATATTAAGGATGCCAACACTAAGAAGCAAATATGAATCATAAACATGCTCAGAACTTAAGAATGGAGTTACCCCAAGGCACAAATCATGTCATATCTTACTTTCGTCTAAGACAGGCCAAAAGAAGGAAAGAGTAAGCTTTACATACCTCGTCCGCTTCCTAAGCTAATCTGAACTTAAGTCTCGGCTTCTCGAAATCTACAAAAACGTCATTAGGCATCAAGCATTAGTCATAAGCACTTAGGAATCTAATTCTAAGCTATCCCTTTATTCACAGAAATTTGGGCAGCATTTCCCCTATAAACTCAACATCCCAGAGAATTCAACTCGGCCACATATTCAACAACAATACCAACCACCATATTAACAATATCAATAATCAATTTCAAATGAATTCTAACATTAATAACTCATTTCTTCATAATTCGACGACATTTAATTTTCCTTCCATTCAACTACATACATTCAAGTTAACATCGACGCTTACATATTCAAATACTAATCCGAGATCATTCAAACATGATTCAAGAATGCTTCCAACAATCCACAAAATATCCAAATCAGCCCATCCAACACACAATGCAGCCGAAACCTTTCAAGTTGAAGAAAACAACAACAACACATTTCTTTCTTCCAAATTCATAAACTATATCAACAACCACATTTTACAATATCATTCATGTAAATGCAAGAAACTATATTACCAATATACTAACTTCTACATTAACTCCCAAACGGTCCCAACTTCAACTTGTGTCATCCAATACCTTCATTTTCATCACAAAATCCACAACACAACAATCAAAATACTAAATAAAATTAATTCTTCACTCCTACACCATATAACATATACACGGCCACAACACCACACACATGGCTAAAACTTTCACACCATAATTCCATGAATTTCATTCATTTCCACATACTACAACATGCACAAGACATTCATAACACGTAAAAGAAAAGATTAAACCTTACCTTCTTCACTCAATTTCCTTCACTCGGCTAGGCTTGTTCTTGCAAGAATGAGTGTTTTGTTTGTTCCAAAAACTACTCCATGCTAATAAGGGCCTCCCAATTGGTAGAAAAGCTAGAAGAAATTTATTTTTCTTGATCAATATTTCCTTGCTCTTTTTCGGTTTAGGCATGGCCGAATGGCCTTTTTTTCTTTTCTCCAAGGTTCTTGAAATTTCTAAGAGATGAAAAATGATGAAGATGACTTAATTGTCATCTCATAATACCATATATAATTAACACATGTGGCCCATGGCCCACATGTGCCACACGGCCATATGGCCTTTTAATTTCATGAATGGACAACTTTCTATAATTAACTTTTGGCCCCAAATTTTTCCTAATATTTCCATCCAATAAAATCATAAACAACTTGTACCCTAAAACAAAGTCGGAAAATGGCCTTGTCGTTAACTTTCCGCAATTAGCTCGGAATATCCCAATGTACAAAATACGGGATATAACATCCTTCCCCCCTTTAGAACATTCGTCCTCGAATGTTCAATTGGTCTCATAAGGTCTTCTACGGATCTCGGGGGGTTTCCTTTATTACCCTAACATGCAGTCTTATCTACCAATCATATTTCTTCTTCATCTCTTCTTCGGCTTCCCAAGTCATCTTCTCCCCGTTATCGCTCCGGCATAATATCATAACAGAAATCGCATCCTAATTACTTAACATTCTTACCTTACGAGCAATGTAATAAAGTCCAATATGTCTCGGGCTAGGCTTTTCCGTCTTGTCGAATCTCATTACGCTTTTCATGGGTGATACCTTCAAGAGCACTCTTTCGCCAATTTGGAATCGTAAGTGTTGATGTCGATTATCCGTATATGACTTCTGTCAACCCTGAGCTGTCAATAGCTTTTCCCCGAACAAGTTTCACTACATCAACCGCTTGCTGAATCGTATCTGGGCCGATTAACCTAGTTTTTTTTTTCCTCAACATCAAACCAGCCTGTAGGTGCTTCGTACTTTTTGCCATACCAAGCCTCATGTACTTCTTCTCAACTCCTTTAAAGGACTTTAATAATCGCTCTACCTTTTGCTGTTAATTCCTATCTTCGGAGTTGGTTATCAAGTAGCGAGGAAGTCCCCTCGTGTAATAACTTTACCTAGTCGCTCCTAGCTTTAACTATCATCAGCTGGTATAATTCTGACAGAGTTGGTATATAAATTTATTCCCTTTTAGTAACTAGTTAGTTCTGATCGTCTTGCTTAAATCATCTTATAATCCCTTTTTACTCAATTTGTACATTCTAGGCACATTATCTCGTGTCGTCTCTTTATCTTTAATTCCAACTCTTCTATTGTCCCTCTGCTCAAATCTTGCTCTCAACTTTCCTGTCACACATGACGTGGCGATCTTTACGAGAACATGCGAAGGTGCTCTAGTTAGCCCAAGAATTACCTTAGCGTCGCTTCACTAGTCCTTATGTTTTACCTTGTCTTCTCTTCTCTTATCTTACCACTGGTGTCGGGATAGTTCTTCGGTTCAACCGTAGCCATGTCCGGTTTGTCCTTAGTACTAGTTCTACTTTAGTAATTGGCTTAAACCATCGTTACATCTTTCTGTAGTGTGCCCAACATATCATAACTGCCTTATCATTACTAGGTCTTTATTTTTCTTATCAAGTACTCACTTAGTCTCATTCTTAGCATACCAATACTTGTGGGTTGCATCTCTATTCTTGTACAACTTGTATAAAGTATATTCAATCTTAGACATGGTCTTTTCGTCCCCTGGTTCATTCTGCCCTATATATCTCATTCATACTGGAACTCGCTCGCCTTATTTGTCATACTCCTTTCCCTTTCTTTATTCACTCCTTTGATTTTCTCACTTCCTACTATAGGAGGTTTTCTATTTTTCCCCTTCTACTCATAGGTCGCAGTATCGTTAGTGAACAACCCTATTACCCGCATCTTAACCTCTAATCCAGCATAGCAGTGTTGTCTTTCATAACGTCCCCGTAAGTTACTCATTATCATTCTCTTGTCGTATTCTCTCCTTTAAGCCTCCACTTTCCAATGTCATATCATTTAAGACCTCTACAATTAATTCTCAGCACTATCTCAACTACCATCCTAGCTTCCACCCTTTTTGTTGGCTTTTGGGTCTTACTAACTTGTCTCGGCAAGGAACCTTACCTGTAGCCCGAACATCAGTATCAAATGTGTTGTAGTGTCGGTTGTCCCCATCTTACATTTGCATCTCTCGCATCCGCTTCCCCCCTTTAAGGGGTGTACTTATACTGTTACCCAACTGTACTTTGCCCCATGTCCGCATTTTCCAATCTTAACTGGGCAGTACTTTTATTCCAACATTCTGGTCCCCTTGCCGTTCATCTACTCACTTTCTTTCTTTTCTAAATATCATTGTATTAGTACCTCCCAAGCTTATCCTATAGCGAAAACAACATCAACTTTCCTTGTAACATTTGTGCCATTTATTTTTCTTTTCACTTGAACTTCGTTACCCCGTCCGATTAATGCCTTCCAAATATCGCAACGTTGGTTGCCGGAATACACATATCTGCCGATATAGCCATGTACAGAATATCATAGACATACGTACACATATATTTACTACCATCTCACTTACACCATATTTCCAAACACTATTCCAACTCACCTCAATTCTAAAGCTGTGGCGCACCTTCTTTCTTTTCACCGGTCTAGTCCGCCTCGGCCTACGCGACCTCTTGAGGTTTCTGCCCACTCCGCAGACTCTAATTTTTCCTTAGATTAATCTAACTTCTCATTTGCTTTTTATGTCCGAATTTGCAAGACTTTCAGAAAACTTCCCAGGGGGTCACCCATCCTAAAATTTCTCTCACTCCGGCACGCTTAACTTTGGAACTCTGATAAGACACGATGCTTTAATGCCGGTATAATCGCGTCCACCTCACCGCATGACCTCCGTCACGTAATCTGGAGTAAGTTGAGGTCATAACAGATTCCGAAACGTTCTTATAGCACATCCCCCTCCGAATTAGAAAGGGTCTCTTACTCTTCTGACTCCACAATTACTATGTTGCCCCTTTCAATCTTCGGCATTCATTTTTCACCTATGGGTATGACTAATTTCCGTCCCAGACTCCCAGATTCCCAAAGGTGATGAACACACCTTGATCGCCGTTATTGGCCTTTGGGTTTCTACTCTCATTTTGCCTCGCTACTCATCCTTCTACAACCAAGTCTTTCACATTCCCGTTACTTATGGTACTAGTATCTTTGGCTACACATGTCATGGTCTCTTACTACACTGCTATCTCGCTTTCTTCCTATTTCCTCTTTCCAATTACCCTTTCTTTCCTTACACTCGCTATCATTTCTGTTATTATATAACCCTTATTCCAAACTTTCCCTACCAAACTTGATAAGCCTCCCTTATTCGTTCTATAGCTCGCTTTTCTGTTTCACATTTTCCTTTATATTCTAGCTACCTAGGTCATATCATAGCTTTGGCCACCTTCTCACTAGGCTTTACTCATTTTCATAACAATCCTTATTATATTCGCATTATATCTTGTTCGTAATCAATCCTATAATGTAACACTTCTTAACCCGTCACCCCTTCTGATCAACTTTATCCTTAATATTTCACAAGTTGTCTTATCAATACATTCATATCCTTCGCAATTCTTTTCCTCCGTACTCTTGTCTTAATCATACTATTACTTCTTTTACTATAAGCTCATCATAATTCATCCCTGCTTATCAATTCAGTCGGTACCTTAAATAACATTCCATTAAGATTTACCGGCCCTTTTCTAAATCATCTCTTAGGATTACAGGCCCTTTCCCAATTCTTTTTACCATATCGATATCGACCCTCTAATTATTATTATCCCCAATTCAATAATTAACTTCTTTCTCGGTGTCGGCCGTACTCGTAGCTTAGTCAAATCTTATCATTGTTATTGGCACGACCTTTCAGGACATATTACAAACCCATATCTCATTCTCTTTTTTTATTTTCGGGAAAATTTCGGCGAAGTTTCCTCTATATTTCTTACTATCTCAAACACCGCACGCAGAGATACCAACAATGCCTCACAGGGCCAACATATGTATACATGTATATCATATTATATCACAGCCACACAGGGCTCCCAATATCAACAACAGCACGAAAATAATGAACATACCTCGTACGCCTAGCTCAAACTACACCTGTTATACTTTCCGGTTTACTTTCCCTTTTAATCTTCAACTTGTATCTCAATCGTACTTCAATATCTTGCCCGACATATACCTTTCATACCTTTGCTTACCTGCGTACCTTGTGATTTCCAATATCGCTAGTCACATTTTTCGGTCGATGCCATTCCTCTGCTGAAATCAAAAGTTAGTACCGGGAATCTCATTTCCTGTGACTTGGCTCTATGGCACGATCTAAGATGCGAAAGAAGAGTAACCACCCTAGATGCCCCGTAGCCTCCTGTTTATAAATGTGGCGCGCTTCACACTATAAACAGGACTCTACCGAACACGACTTTGCAGACAACCCCTAGGACGAACCGCTCTGATACCAATTTGTCACACCCTAACCTGATAGGGTATGATGGGCACCCGACCCTTACTTAGGGCCGAGCGAACCCGCTGACTCTCGTGATACTCATAACCATACTGAAGTACATAATGAAAATTTTTCAGGAAACAAACATGCCTTTCATCTTTATCAAATCAAATAAAATCTGTAATCGCGTAAAATCTGAAATACAATGCATAGTAATACATCGGCTTATAGAGCCGCTTACAAAACCGACAGCTATACACGTGACTCGTCTCGCAAAGTCTCTAACATAAAACAAATCGTCATAACATAAATACTCCGACTCGGCGGCACTCCGGAGGAATGGAGCTCGCCAATCCACCGGAACATCTTCTACTAATATCCTCGCCCATCTGTATGTACCTGCGCGGCATGAAACGCAGCCCCCGAAGAAAGGGGGTCAGTACGGAATATGTACTGAGCATGTAAAGCATGAAAGATAGTAAACAGGATCATAATCGAAATAGGGGTTACAGGAACAAGTATAATAACCAGATAACCAAAACTTGCCTTTCAAAACACTTATCATGCATATACATATGTCGGTAAGTAAAATCATATCATAATCATGTCATCATATCATCTTACAAACATACCGTACCCGGCCCTCTAGTGAGGGACTCGGTGAGTAAAATGATATCATAATGTCATCATATGCATCATGTCATCATATATATACATATATACCGTACCCGGCCCTCTAGTGAGGGACTGGGTGAATAGAATCATCATATGCCATCCTGGCTGCCATCCCCACATCATCACATCATCATATCATCATATCATCATATATATATATACCGTACCCGGCCCGGGACTCGGTGAAAGACATATTGAGCTTGCACGAATACGTACCCGGCCCGGGCGGTGAAAGTAGTGAGAAACCATATGAGCACGCACACACATCATTACGTACTTAATGGATAAGTAAGTAGTCGGCGCTCGAGAGTTAAAACGGAAATCATATTAAGTTCTTTCATAAAAAGTCATTAGGATTGTACAACGGAAAACCTCGGGGACCACGGTTATGCATCAAACCAATCCGGGCCCGCCCATGAAAATTTAAGTCATCATACGTTATAGAATCACTTACGAGCATATCAAAGCAATCCGGTTCTGTCTATGAAAGTTACGGACATTTTTACACATAAGATCCTTTAGGAACAAAACCGTTTATACAACATTTTAAATCCAATCATATCAAAGGCATAAAGACCATAGCTTGACCATATTAAGGATGCCAACACTAAGAAGCAAATATGAATCATAAACATGCTCGGAACTTAAGAATGGAGTTACCTCAAGGCACAAATCATGTCATATCTTACTTCCGTCTAAGACATGCCAAAAGAAGGAAAGAGTAAGCTTTACATACCTCGTCCGCTTCCTAAGCTAATCTGAACTTAAGTCTCGGCTTCTCGAAATCTACAACAACGTCATTAGGCATCAAGCATTAGTCATAAGCACTTAGGAATCTAATTCTAAGCTATCCCTTTATTTACAGAAATTTGGGCAGCATTTTCCCTATAAACTCAACATCCCCGAGAATTCAACTCGGCCACATATTCAACAACAATACTAACCACCATATTAACAATATCAATAATTAATTTCAAATGCATTCTAACATTAATAACTCATTTTTACATAATTCGACGACATTCAATTTTCCTTCCATTCAACTACATACATTCAAGTCAATATCGACGCTCACATATTCAAATACTAATCCGAGATCATTCAAACAAGATTCAAGAATGCTTCCAACAATCCACAAAATATCCAAATCAGCCCATCCAACACACAATGCAGCCGAAACCTTTCAAGTTCAAGAAAACAACAACAACACATTTCTTTCTTCCAAATTCATAAACTATATCAACAACCACATTTTACAATATCATTCATGTAAATGCAAGAAACTATATTACCAATATACTAACTTCTACATTAACTCCCAAACGGTCCCAACTTCAACTTGTGTCATCCAATACCTTCATTTTCATCACAAAATCCACAACACAACAATCAAAATACTAAATAAAATTAATTCTTCACTCCTACACCATACAACATATACACGGCCACAATACCACACACACGGCTACAACTACCACACCATAATTCCATGAATTTCATTCATTTCCACATACTACAACATGCACAAGACATTCATAACACATAAAAGAAAATATTAAACCTTACCTTCTTCACTCAATTTCCTTCACTCGGCTAGGCTTGTTCTTGCAAGAATGGGTGTTTTGTTTGTTCCAACAACTACTCCATGCTAATAAGGGCCTCCCAATTGGTAGAAAATCTAGAAGAAATTTATTTTTCTTGATCAATATTTCCTTGCTCTTTCTCGGTTTAGGCATGGCCGAATGGCCTTTTATTCTTTTCTCCAAGGTTCTTGAAATTTCTAAGAGATGAAAAATGATGAAGATGACTTAATTGTCATCTTATAATACCATATATAATTAACACATGTGGCCCATGGCCCACATGTGCCACACGGCCATATGGCCTTTTAATTTCATGAATGGCCAACTTTCTATAATTAACTTTTGGCCCCAAATTTTCCCTAATATTTCCATCCAATAAAATCATAAACAACTTGTACCCTAAAACAAAGTCGGAAAATGGCCTTGTCGTTAACTTTTCGCAATTAGCTCGGAATATCCCAATGTACAAAATACGGGATATAACATCCTTCCCCCCTTTAGAACATTCGTCCTCGAATGTTCAATTGGTCTCATAAGGTCTTCTACGGATCTCGGGGGGTTTCCTTTATTACCCTAACATTCAGTCTTATCTACCAATCATATTTCTTCTTCATCTCTTCTTCGGCTTCCCAAGTCATCTTCTCCCCGTTATCGCTCCGGCATAATATCTTAATAGAAATTGCATCCTTATTACTCAACATTCTTACCTTACGAGCAATGTAATAAAGTCCAATATGTCTCGGGCTATGCTTTTCCGTCTCGTCGAATCTCATTACGCTTTTCATGGGTGATACCTTCAAGAGCACTCTTTCGCCAATTTGGAATCCTAAGTGTTGATGTTGATTATCCGCATATGACTTCTGTCAACCCTGAGCTGTTAATAGCTTTTCCCCGAAAAGGTTTCACTTCATCAACCGCTTGCTGAATCGTATCTGGGCCGATTAACCTAGTTTTTTTTTTTTCCTCAACATCAAACCAGCCTGTAGGTGCTTCGTACTTTCTGCCATACCAAGCCTCATGTACTTCTTCTCGACTCCTTTAAAGGACTTTAATAATCGCTCTACCTTTTGCTGTTAATCCCTATCTCCGGAGTTGGTTATCAAGTAGCGAGGAAGTCCCCTCGTGTAATAACTTTACCTAGTCGTTCCCAGCTTTAACTATCATCAGCTGGTATAATTCTGACAGAGTTGGCATATAAATTTATTCCCTTTTAGTAACCAGTTAGTTCTGATCGTCTTGCTTAAATCATCTTATAATCCCTTTTTACTCAACTTGTACATTCTAGGCACATTTTCTCGTGTCGACTCTTTATCTTTAATTCCAACTCTTCTATTGTCCCTCTGCTCAAATCTTGCTCTCAACTTTCCTGTCACACATGACGTGGCGATCTTTACGAGAACATGCGAAGGTGCTCTAGTTAGCCCAAGAATTACCTTAGCGTCGCTTCACTAGTCCTTATGTTTTACCTTGTCTTCACTTCTCCTATCTTACCACTGGTGTCGGGATAGTTCTTCGGTTCAACCGTAGCCATGTCCGGTTTGTCCTTAGTACTAGTTCTACTTTAGTAATTGGCTTAAACCATCGTTACATCTTTCTGTAGTGTGCCCAACATATCATAACTGCCTTATCATTACTAGGTCTTTATTTTTCTTATCAAGTACTCACTTAGTCTCATTCTTAGCATACCAATACTTGTAGGTTGCATCCCTATTCTTGTACAACTTGTATAAAGTATATTCAATCTTAAACATGGTCTTTCTGTTCCCTGGTTCATTCTGCCCGATATATCTCGTTCATACTGGAACTCGCTCGCCTTATTTGTCATACTCCTTTCCCTTTCTTTATTCACTCCTTTGATTTTCTCACTTCCTACTATATGAGGTTTTCTATTTTTCCCCTTCTACTCCTAGGTCGCAGTATCGTTAGTGAACAACCCTATTGCCCGCATCTTAACCTCTAATCCAGCATAGCAGTGTTGTCTTTCACAACGTCCCCGTAAGTTACTCATTATCATTCTCTTGTCGTATTCTCTCCTTTAAGCCTCCACTTTCCAATGTCATATCAATTAAGACCTCTACAATTAATTCTCAGCACTATCTCAACTACCATCCTAGCTTCCACCCTTTTTGGCTTTTGGGTCTTACTAACTTGTCTCGGCAAGGAACCTTACCTGTAGCCCGAACATCAGTATCAAATGTGTTGTAGTGTCGGTTGTCCCCGTCTTACATTTGCATCTATCGCATCCGCTTCCCCCCTTTAAGGGGTGTACTTATACTGTTACCCAACTGTACTTTGCCCCATGTCCGCATTTTCCAATCTTAACTAGGCAGTACTTTTATTCCAACATTCTGGTCCCCTTGCCGTTCATCTACTCACTTTCTTTCTTTTCCAAATATCATTGTGTTAGTACCTCCCAAGCTTATCCTATAGCGAAAACAACATCAACTTGCCTTGTAACGTTTGTGCCATTTATTTTTCTTTTCACTTGAACTTCGTTACCCCGTCCGATTAATGCCTTCCAAATATCACAACGTTGGTTGCCAGAATACACATATCTGCCGATATAGCCATGTACAGAATATCGTAGACATACCTACACATATATTTACTACCATCTCACTTACACCATATTTCCAAACACTATTCCAACTCACCTCAATTCTAAAGATGTGGCGCACCTTCT
Organism: Lycium ferocissimum; assembly: GCF_029784015.1. Classification (NCBI taxonomy): domain Eukaryota; kingdom Viridiplantae; phylum Streptophyta; class Magnoliopsida; order Solanales; family Solanaceae; genus Lycium; species Lycium ferocissimum. The sequence goes on from NC_081352.1 coordinate 8,358,841, forward strand.
TTCTTTTCACCGGTCTAGTCCGCCTCGGCCTACGCGACCTCTTGAGGTTTCTGCCCACTCCGCAGACTCTAATTTTTCCTTAGATTAATCTAACTTCTCATTTGCTTTTTATGTCCGAATTTGCAAGACTTTCGTAAAAACTTCCCAGGGGGTCACCCATCCTAAAATTTCTCTCACTCCGGCACGCTTAACTTCGGAACTCTGATAAGACACGATGCTTTAATGCCAGTATAATCGCGTCCACCTCACCGCATGACCTTCGTCACGTAATCTGGAGTAAGTTGAGGTCTTAACAGATTCCGAAACGTTCTTATAGCACATCCCCCTCCGAATTAGAAAGGGTCTCTTACTCTTCTGACTCCACAATTACTATGTTGCCCCTTTCAATCTTCGGCATTCATTTTTCACCTATGGGTATGACTAATTTCCGTCTTAGACTCCCAGATTCCAAAAGGTGATGAACACACCTTGATCGCCGTTATTTGCCTTTGGGTTTCTACTCTCATTTTGCCTCGCTACTCATCCTTCTATAACCGAGTCTTTCACATTCCCGTTACTTATGGTACTCGTATCTTTGGCTACACATTTCATGGTCTCTTACTACACTGCTATCTCGCTTTCTTCCTATTTCCTCTTTCCAATTACCCTTTCTTTCCTTACACTCGCTATCATTTCTGTTATTATATAACCCTTATTCCAAACTTTCCCTACCGAACTTGATAAGCCTCCCTTATTCGTTCTATAGCTCGCTTTTCTGTTTCACACTTTCCTTTATATTCTAGCTACCTAGGTCATATCATAGCTTTGGCTACCTTCTCACTAGGCTTTACTCATTTTCATAACAATCCTTATTATATTCGCATTATATCTTGTTCGTAATCAATCCTATAATGTAACACTTCTTAACCCGTCACCCCTTCTGATCAACTTTATCCTTAATATTTCACAAGCTGTCTTATCAATACATTCATATCCTTCGCAATTCTTTTCCTCCGTACTCTTGTCTTAATCATACTATTACTTCTTTTACTATAAGCTCGTCATAATTCAACCCTGCTTATCAATTCAGTCGGTACCTTAAATAACATTCCATTAAGATTTATCGGCCCTTTTCTAAATCATCTCTTAGGATTACAGGCCCTTTCCCAATTCTTTTTACCATATCGATATCGACCCTCTAATTATTATTATTCCCAATTCAACAATTAACTTCTTTCTCGGTGTCGGCCGTACTCGTAGCTTAGTCAAATCTTATCATTGCTATTGGCACGACCTTTCAGGACATATTACAAACCCATATCTCATTCTCTTTTTATTTCTGGGAAAATTTCGGCAGAGTTTCCTCTATATTTCTTATTATCTCAAAACCTGCACGCAGGAGATACCAACAATGCCTCACAGGGCCAACATATGTATACATGTATATCATATCATATCACAGCCACACAGGGCTCCCAATATCAACAACAGCACGAAAATAATGAACATACCTTGTATGCCTAGCTCAAACTACACCTGTTACACTCTCCGGTTTACTTTCCCTTTTAATCTTCAACTTGTATCTCAATCGTACTTCAATATCTTGCCCGACATATACCTTTCATACCTTTGCTTACTTGCGTGCCTTGTGATTTCCAATATCGCTAGTCACCTTTTTCGGTCGATGCCATTCCTCTGCTGAAATCAAAAGTTAGTACCGGGAATCTCATTTCCTATGACTTGCCTCTATGGCACGATCTAAGATGCGAAAGAAAAGTAACCACCCTAGATGCCCCGTAGCCTCCTGTTTATAAATATGGCGCGCTTCACACCATAAACAGGACTCTACCGGACACGACTTTGCAGACAACCCCTAGGACGAACCGCTTTGATACCAATTTTTCACACCCTAACCTGATAGGGTGTGATGGGCACCCGACCCTTACTTAGGGCCGAGCGAACCCGCTGACTCTCGTGATACTTATAACCATACTTGGCCCGCAAAACATGACATAAGTACATAATGAAAATTTTTCAAGAAACAAACATGTCTTTCATCTTTATCAAATCAAATAAAATCTGTGATCGCGTAAAATCTGAAATACAATGCATAGTAATACATCGGCTTATAGAGCCGCTTACAAAACTGACAGGCTATACACGTGACTCTGTCTGCAAAGTCTCTAACATAAAACAAACTGTCATAACATAAATACTCTGACTCGGCAGCACTCCGGAGGGAATGGAGCTCGCCAATCCAGCTGGAACATCTTCTACTAATATCCTCAGCTCATCTGTATGTACCTGCACGGCATGAAACGCAGCCTCCGAAGAAAGGGGGTCAGTACGGAATATGTACTGAGCATGTAAAGCATGAAAGACAGTAAACAAGATCATAATCGAAATAGGGGTTACAGGAGCAAGTATAATAACCAGATAACCAAAACTTGCCTTTCGAAATACTTATCATGCATATACATATGTCGGTAAGTAAAATCATATCATAATCATGTCATCATATCATCGAACATACATACCGTACCCGGCCCTCTAGAGAGGGACTCGGTGAGTAAAATCATATCATAATGTCATCATATGCATCATGTCATCATATATATACATATATACCGTACCCGGCCCTCTAGTAAGGGAATCGGTGAATAGAATCATCATATGCCATCCTGGCCGCCATCCCCACATCATCACATTATCATATCATCATATCATCATATGTATATACCGTACCCGGCCCTCTAGTGAGGGACTCGGTGAACAATGCAGTAGAGTGTGCACGAATACGTACCCGGCCCGGGACTCGGTGAAAGACATATTGAGCTTGCACGAGCAGAGTAGTGAGAAACCATATGCACACACATCATCATTACAGACTCAATGGATAAGTAAGTAGTCGACGCTCGAGAGTTAAAACGGAAATCATATTAAGTTCTTTCATAAAAAGTCATTAGGATTGTACAACGGAAAACCTCGGGGACCACGGATATGCATCAAACCAATCCGGGCCCGCCCATGAAAATTTGAGTCATCATACGTTATAGAATCACTTACGAGCATATCAAAGCAATCTGGTTCTGTCTATGAAAGTTACGGACATTTTTAGACATAAGATCCTTTAGGAACAAAACCGTTTATACAACATTTTAAATCCAATCATATCAAAGGCATAAAGACCATAGCTTGTCCATATTAAGGATGCCAACACTAAGAAGCAAATATGAATCATAAACATGCTCGGAACTTAAGAATGGAGTTACCCCAAGGCACAAATCATGTCATATCTTACTTCCGTCTAAGACATGCCAAAAGAAGGAAAGAGTAAGCTTTACATACCTCGTCCGCTTCCTAAGCTAATCTGAACTTAAGTAGCGGCTTCTCGAAATCTACAACAACGTCATTAGGCATCAAGCATTAGTCATAAGCACTTACGAAATCCAATTCTAAGCTATCCTTTTATTTACAGAAATTTGGGCAGCATTTCCCCTATAAACTCAACATCCCCGAGAATTCAACTCGGCCACATATTCAACAACAATACCAACCACCATATTAACAATATCAATAATCAATTTCAAACGCATTCTAACATTAATAACTCATTTCTACATAATTCGACGACATTCAATTTTCCTTCCATTCAACTACATACATTCAAGTCAACATCGACGCTCACATATTCAAATACTAATCCGAGATCATTCAAACAAGATTCAAGAATGCTTCTAACAATCCACAAAATATCCAAATCAGCCCATCCAACACACAATGCAGCCGAAATCTTTCAAGTTCAAGAAAACAACAACAACACATTTCTTTATTCCAAATTCATAAACTATATCAACAACCACATTTTACAATATCATTCATGTAAATGCAAGAAACTATATTACCAATATACTAACTTCTACATTAACTCCCAAACGGTCCCAACTTCAACTTGTGTCATCCAATACCTTCATTTTCATCACAAAATCCACATCACAACAATCAAAATACTAAATAAAATTAATTCTTCACTCCTACACCATACAACATATACACGGCCACAACACCACACACACGGCTACAACTTCCACACCATAATTCCATGAATTTCATTCATTTCCGCATACTACAACATGCACAAGACATTCATAACACATAAAAGAAAAGATTAAACCTTACCTTCTTCACTCAATTTCCTTCACTCGGCTAGGCTTGTTCTTGCAAGAATGAGTGTTTTGTTTGTTCCAACAACTACTCCATGCTAATAAGGGCCTCCCGATTGGTAGAAAAGCTAGAAGAAATTTATTTTTCTTGATCAATATTTCCTTGCTCTTTCTCGGTTTAGGCATGGCCGAATGGCCTTTTTTTCTTTTCTCCAAGGTTCTTGAAATTTCTAAGAGATGAAAAATGATAAAGATGACTTAATTGTCATCTGATAATACCATATATAATTAACACATGTGGCCCATGGCCCACATGTGCCACACGGCCATATGGCCTTTTAATTTCATGAATGGCCAACTTTCTGTAATTAACTTTTGGCCCCAAATTTTTCCTAATATTTCCATCCAATAAAATCATAAACAACTTGTACCCTAAAACAAAGTCGGAAAATGGCCTTGTCGTTAACTTTCCGCAATTAGCTCGGAATATCCCAATGTACAAAATACGGGATATAACACGAAGAGGGAACTCAGACATTTAAGGTAAACTGGCAGAGGGTGAAGCACTACCATGGTATGATTTCGGGGGATAGAATTGTTGACCTATATCGGTTGAAGCACCTGGGAACAAATGATGACTCGGCAAGTCCTGACCAAGAGTAAATTAGTAATACCATCGTGCTGCGACGTTAAATCAAGCGCTTCTTGGGAGGCAACCCAAGTTTAAAATTCTGTAAATTTTGTTTCTGTAGGTTTTAGTTAACGGGTGTTGAGTGTGCAGGAATTGAAACTCGAAAAACCAGCAAAGTTACACCAGAGCACAAAGACAGGTCGTCGACATGTCGACAGACCGTCAATGTACAATGATGGTATGCAAAGCTGGACTTCTGAGAGTTAGCAACTGCTACTCTGCAGGCAAGTAAGTCAACAAGCATGACGAAGGACCGTCGACACGTTCAACGACGCCGTCGAAGTGCTCGTCAATAGGTCAGCACCCAATTAAGTATTTTGTAGTTGTAAATATGCTTTGACGAGTCGTCGACTGTCACGCCCCAAAACCCACCCTAGACGTGATCGGCATCCGACGTCATGAACAACATCGGAAGAACCTAAAAGATGCAATAATAAAACTTGAACCCGCTAGGTTCAATAATCACCTCCAACAGTTTATAAAATAAATTCAAACGAATCATGAGATATGAATTAAATTAGCGGTAGTCTTTAATATTATAACTGTCACACCCCAACTTTATTAGGGTGTGATGGGCACCCGACCCCATATACGGAGCCGAGCGAACCCTCGGACTCTGACTTCATACATATTCCTTTCAGGTTTCCAAATCATATCACATGGAACATACAGAAGGATTTTCAAAAGAACTGAGAACAGACGTCGTCTTAGGCGGCCATGTGTATCGAACATATCAAACATATCACATCAAATCCGTAGGCAGGCGGAATGTACATCGCCCGAACGTACATACGATACGAACATATAGGCCATTTAGGCCACCATAGCAAATCGGGCCGCTTCGGACACGGATCTCGGACCAAGCCAAACAAAATCGTGGACAAATGAAGCCGCTACGAACCGACATTCGGTACCAACGACTCACGTACGCAAAGTCTCTAACACAAATCGAAAGCACAACATATGAATACTCGGACTCGGCGGCACCGAGAAAGGTGGAGCTCGCCAATTCCGGCGAAGCACCTCTAGGAGTCTTCCGATCATCTGTGTGTACCTGCGTGGCATGAAACGCAGCCCCCGAAACAGGGGGTCAGTATGGAATATGTACTGAGTATGTAAAGCAGAAATACAGAACCATAGGAACAAAATACAGAAGGTAGATGTAATTTGCAAAATATCAAAATATGTAGTTAAAATGCAAATCATGCATAGGCTCTTAGAACGGTGGTCGCCCGCCTGTCGTTGGCGCCACGCCACAGCATCACACCAGAAGATTTCATATCTCCGTACCCCCCGACATATCCCCCGAAACACATCATAGCCAACCATAACGCCATAACACAAGCATCACACCAAACGGAACCCGGCCTCCGGAGAGGAGCTCGGCGAACCGTAACACAAAGATCACACCGGAATATACCATATTGCGCACGAAGCATAACCGGCCCGGGACTCGGCGAAGGAAATCATAACACATGCACGAGCAGAGTAGTGATAAACTAAATGCACACAAACCAAAACTCGACGGCATAATCGGATGTACTGTCAGGACATACGTAATAGATCCTTCATAACAGAATATTTTTATCAGAATACTTATGGTATAATACTTACGTTTAAGTACTTATATCAAATACTTAAGACAAATACTTGTATCAAAATACTTATGTCAAAATATTTATATCAGAGTACTTATATCAGAGTGCTCAAATCAGAATACTCGTATCCGGATTTTTAGATACTGATATCAGAGAGAGAGCGGACGAATCATACCAAACTCGGGATTATAGAGTAGAGTTTCCTCAAAATACATATCATAACTTACTTGGCTCTAAGGCATGCCAAAAGGAATAAAGGGTAAGCCTTACATACCTGTGCCGCGACCAACTAGTTATGCTTATTTGTCCAAACTTGTCAATCTACATACAAAAGAATTCACATAATCATTTAACCCATTGTTTCTCACTTGTCCCAACTTTTCAAATAAATTCACTTATATTCTGTCGGAATTTCGGCAGCACCTCCCCTGTAAATATACCAACCCCGAGAATGTGGCTCGGCCCCAAATCAACTACAACAAACCCGAGAATTTAACTCGGCCAAACCAACAACAACACTATCAATATCCAATTCAATTCTATTCAATTCAATTCAATTTAATTCACATAATGTTCCAACAACTTAATCTACATACTACTTCATCCGATACCTTCAACTTCGATCACAACCACACATTTCATTATCATCTATATTCATTAACTTCAACCACATTCTTCATTCAACGTCACATAATCCATAACAACAACAACTAGAACATCGAATTACATCAAATGACACTAGCTTACCAAAACACCCATTTTAACCATAATCTCTCCTTACATGTCTTCATGCATTTTTATTCATTCATCTACATTCCTTAGCACACATAAATCATTTATAACAATCAAAACACTAAATAAAACTAATTCATCACATTCTACCATCATCACTCCCATTCGGCCATCACCTACCACATGCACATTTCCATAAATTTTCATTCATTTCTCGACATAACAACAACAACCAATCATGCTACATACACTTAATCCATTTCTCCATAATATTCATTACAACAACAATCAACATACTAAATAAACATTAGTTCATCATGCCCTCATAATACAACACACACGGCCACCATGCACACACACACATTTTCTATGTATTCCATTCATTTTACCACACTCCAATCATGCATAAATTATTCTTGACACATAGTAAAGAAGGTTACTTCTTACCTTTGTTCCTTGTCTTCCACCACTCGGCTAGGCTTATAAGTTCATCCAGATGAATACTTTGCTTATTCCAACATTCACTCCATGTTGTTAAGGACGCTCCAATTGGTAGAGAAGCTCGGAGAAAGTAATTTTTCCTCTCCAATTTCCTATGGCCAAGGTTCGGCCATGCCTTGGCCGAACACACCTTCCCTCTTTTTTTTTTCTTTCTTTTCTTTCTCTCCACTCTTTTTAATTCAAATGATGACCAACCATATGTATATCTATATATATATATATATGTAGCTTCCATAAGCACATGAGGGGCACATGCCCCCTCTCTTTCTCTAGAAATTTCTTCTTTTTTCTTGAATTTTCTCAAAATTCTACAAAGATGACAAAGTGTCTTCTTCAACAAGCTTTGGTCCATGAAGTCTTCATAATTTACAATTAGCCCCTATTTAATAAAAATGTGGCACACCATTCGGCCAACATGGTGATCTTCAAGAATTTTCAAGACTTTTGTGAAATTACCATTCTACCCCTAGCCTTTGTAAATATTTCCATGAACTCTTTTGCGAATTTTTTCCTTTTTCGCCCTCAACCTTCCTCAATATTCCATATCAACAATATTCCTAAATAATATTAATAACCCACTTGCGCTTTAAATTAGTTTGGAAAAACGATCTTACCTTCCACATTCCACGACTTCTTCGAAATGTCCGAGCGCACGAAATACGGGCTATAACAATAACACTAAATCAAATGTGTCACGAGCCCAAGAGTTAAACAACTCGACAACTACCCACAAGAATGTATACAATCTAGGGAGCTTCTAAGATAATAAAGAGTGTCTAAAAACATCGGGACGCAACCCGAAACCAAAATATGAAAAAAATAAAGATAGAATGGTGCCCCACGAACAATCATGTGGGCTCACCGAATAGTCTTAAAAGCATAAAGTTCTCTTCAGTCCTAGGCGTATCGCGAACCTACTCCTCAATGATACCTAACATACCATAAAAAACAACAATGGTATGCCTGATTACTGGGTACTCAGTGACTGTCTAAGGGGAAATAGTTAATAAAACCAAAGTAAGGTAGTAAAATCAATAAAATGATATCAAAAGAAACAGTTCGAACTCCAGAGAATAAGTAAGCCAGTAAACTAGGGAAATCACCAATAAGAGTCAACATACAGGAATATATCAAGTTCCACTTATGTTACCGTTCACATCATTCTGTGTTTCATTTACGAACTCAAGGTTTCCACAAGCCACTCACACGATACCAAGATACAAAACAAGCCACTCACAGGAAAATCAACGAGTCGATACTCCGGGATAGGAAACCACG
>NC_081352.1:8367882-8484616 GCF_029784015.1 Lycium ferocissimum
GGGGGTTGGGAAGCCCCTTTTTTTTGTTTTCTTTTGGTTTTGATTTCTCTAGAAAAATGACTAAGTGTAGAGATGACTTGGTCATCTTATATAAATTACCATGTGATCCATGTGACCATGGCCCCTAAAGTGGCCGGCCCCCTTTGCCTTATTAAATAAAAAATTTGAATTTTCAACTTACCCAAAATAGCTCACTTACTAATTATGGAAAATTCCCCCAAGTGTTGTTTTAACATTTTCAAGACATGGAAATCATACACAATTCAAGTATTAAAACAAGCAAAAGTCTCTGGGATAGCCTTGCCCCTAACTTCTCATAATTACACAAGTTGTCCGTTGTTCAAAACACGGATATAACCTTATGTATATATTTGAACTCGGAAGTCGCACTTGTAATTACATGTATTTTGTTTGAGGCTCGTGACGGATATGTACATCGAGATGTTTCCCCTAGTTGTCTTTGTCGCAGTGTGATATGTCGGTACGGTTGAATACTACTACTCGTTTACATGTATGCTATTAAGGAGGTGTTATAAAAAGAAAAAAAGTGCCGTGTTCTACGGCCCCTTAGTAACGAATAAGACATATGAGGGGGGGGTGCCCGTACAAGTATCGGGTACTCGTCGTGCCCTAGTTGGTGGACACATTCATGGATTATAATCCCCAGGAAAACCTACCTGTCAAACCCCTTTCAAACATCGAAACATCAAGGATCATCCTTTTTTGAAGGAATATCAAAGTCTCCAATGTTCCTTTCTTCTTCTCTTTCTTTCGCTTTCGGAATCTAGGGTTTGAAAAGATGAACTGGTGTTTGAGAGTAATGTTAGCTTAGGCGGTGTAGTAATGATAGGAATTGATCAAACCCTAGACTTACCATATATGTTTTGGGAAGCCCTAGGCTTATTTTTTCTCAAAAAATCGACCAAAACAAAGTGGGAATGAATATAACGAAGTTAGGCTTTTATAAATTTCGAGAAAAATCGCTTCAGGCATAAAATTGTCTGGTGCGTCGCCCAGGGCGGCGCACACAGTGTATCTATTTCAACAGCATCAAAACTTTGAATTTCCTAAAAATTTGGCTTGGGGCGCCGCCTAGGGCGCGGCGCACACCTAGTTTTTACATTGTACAGACGATGTTCATTTAAATGGGCATAAATCCTAGCACAAAGCTCCGTTAGAGCTGAGCAACCTACCGTTGGAAAGGTATTTTGAATTCCTACAACTTTTGTTGAGCATGTTTTCCCAAATTCCTAATATATTTTCATGAAACTAGCTTAGAAGTCAGACCTACCGAAATTTAGACGAGTTTGAGAACTCTTACGAACTCCACTATTTGGGTTGACTTCAAAACGACTGCTTATCATCCAAATTCATCCCGAATGGATTAATATAGCTAAAATACCATCTTATTACTAGTTTTAAACTTTCACACCTAACCCGAATTTACGGGGTGTTACATTTCCCCCCCCCCCCCCCCCTTAGGATCATTCGTCCCGAATGAAAGTCATGGCCTAAGATTTTTCACTAAACCTCCAATTTTCATAATTTCTAGGGTTATTTTGTAAAGAAGATCATTCTCAGAGATAAGATACGACTAACCACATAATGAACGCATCATTCAATTTTAACTATTTTTAATTGACAATCCAGAGTTTCATAATACTCGGAAAGCTAGTCTATCCCCAAAAATCATATCAATGTTTGCTATCTCTAATTCAAACACCTCAGTCATAGCCTCATGACCCTTAACTACAGCTACACAATCTCTATAGATTCTACAAGAAATAACGAGAATACTAGTAGGGGTATTCATAGTATAGGGTTCTAACAATCACTTGAGTTCCACACCAAATTAAAGGGCAAGATACTGAGTTATATAAGAAAGATTTGAACTCAAATCGATCAGCGAATACGCTTCAAAAGAACATATAGTTAGAATACCTGTGACCACGGCGTCAGGGTCTTCCGCCGCCTCTCTACGAGTTAAACCATAAAGTTGAGCTTGTCCACCATTAGCGGTGTTAGCAATTGCTTTAGCTACCCTATTACCACGAGCATTAGGAGGGTTGTTAGCATTGCCATCAAATGGATTATTCTTTTGGCCGGAAGAGTTAGCCATTTCACGAAGCCACTTCTACAATATTTCTTGATATGACCCCTAATTCCATAATGGTGACAAACACGATCCTCCTCACTAAATTCTTGTCGGTTACTACCTTGCGATTATCTGTTCAGATCATTATTCCTCTGACCTTTTCCACCAGATGGAACGCCCATAATAGACTGAGAAACAAACTATTGAGGTGCAGAATTTCCTTTTTGTTGCCCTCCATCATATGACCCGGCCGAAACCACCTCAGATCGGGTCTTTACTTTGTTCCCTTTCGACGTCTCTTCACCCTTTCCGATTCTCTTGTTGCTCACGAACCTAACCAAAGATAAAAATGTACAAGTAGTGAGACATAGTCAGTTGCAAAGACATGCACCTAATACGTGGTAACCACCACAAAGCGAGGTCAACTTTGTGCTTTTCGGTCGGAATCATGTATAAAGCATACTTTTTGTGTGAGACGGGTGAACTTCGAACTATGCCACGTCGAACCGACGACACTGCTCCCATTTTTCAAATTTCGTAGCCATAGCAAATCTTTCCTCGTCGTACGTAACCTTTCCATGAATGCTTATTCAAATTCGGCCACGTTAGAGCTCAAAGCGAGCCATCACCCTCTCGTACTCCCGCATCTCAAACTATGCGTGAGCACACGTCAACGGCCCGATAGGAAGCAAGCCTCACTTCGGGATCACGGGCATCCATTGCCCTTAATGCCTTGAAGATCTCATCTAAAAGGTGCGGGGGGTCATCAGCCCCTCGGGCTCGAAGAACTGTGACTTGAGTCTAGGAGCCCGTTTAAGTCCGCTCAACCGTACGAGGCCCCACACCTCCGTCTTTATTCGTCGAGCCGCAACGATGCAAATAACATTTGAATAGTGCTTGCGTCGTGCCAATCTCGTGCACACCCGCAACAGAACGAGCGGGGAGCGAGCGACGCTTCGTTCTGTTACCGACATTCGCGCCCACGAGATTTCGGTTAGCTCACGGGTTGTCCTCGGTTATAATTTTTGGATCGCGTCGAACGTTTCTTCAAGGCACGAATTAACGAGCGAACCAGGGACGATCCTAAAAAGGACTTCAGCTCTACAACACCATCTAGAATAAAGAAGAATAGGAAACACCTATAAATGTACTGGGAGTTTCTCGGTCATGCAGGTGATCAGGCTGCACAAGGAAAACTCCACTAGACACAGCTCCACAGACACCGACCATTATCCTAGGACGTATAAACCTAGGCTCTGATACCAAGCTTGTAACATCCCAAAACCCAACCTAGACGTGACCGGCATCCGACGTCATGAACAACATCGAAAGAACCTAAAAGATGCAATAATAACACTTGAACCCGCTCGGTTCAATAATCACCTCCAACGCCTTTATAATCACGAGATATGAATTAAATTAGCGAAAGTCTTTAATATTATAACACTAAATCAAATATATCACGAGCCCAAGAGTTAAACAACTCGACAACTACCCACAAGAACGTATACTATCTAGGGAGCTTCTAAGATAATAAAGAGTGTCTAAAAATATCGGGACGCAGCCCGAAACTAAAATACAAAAAAATAGAGATAGAATGGTGCCCCACGAACAATCATGTGGGCTCACCGAATAGTCTTGAAAGCAGAAAGTTCTCTTAAGTCATAGGCATATCGCAAACCTGCTACTCAATGATACCTAGCATATCATAAAAAATAACAATGGTATGCCTGATTACTGGGTACTCAGTGACTGTCTAAGGGGAAATAGTTAATAAAACCAAAGTAAGGTAGTAAAATCAATAAAATGATATCAAAAGAAACAGTTCGAACTCCGGAGAACAAGTAAGCCAATAAACTAGGGAAATCACCAATAAGAGTCAACATACAGGAATATATCAAGTCCTACTTATGTTATCATTCACACCATTCTATGTTTCATTTACGAACTCAAGGTTTCCACAAGCCACTCACAGGAAACAAAGATACAAAACAAGCCACTCACAGGCAAATCAACGAGTCGATACTTCGGGCTAGGAAACCACAGAGGCTAATCGTCCTCTAGGCTAGCACAGTAATAGATACTCGGGCACAAGAAGCAAACGGAGGTCACCATCCTCCGGACCGACATAGCAATAGATACTCGGGCTAGGAAGCAACGGAGTCGTAATCATCCTCTCGGGATCGACGCAAAGAATAGATACTTCGGGCTAGGAAGAAACGAAGGTCAATCATCCTCTGGACTGACACAGTAATAGACACTCCAAGCTAGAAAGAAACGGAGGTCAATCATCCTCCAGGATCGACATAAAGAATACTCGTATCGATACGTTAGTATCCATCTGCTTTTAATCATCCTCCGGACTAGTACAACTTGCCCATACAGCTCAAACATAAACAAAATACAAATCATGGCATATTCTTCAATTATCAATCATGGCTTCGTTTTAATCTTCACTTCTCAGTTCATCATCTCAAAACAGAGGCATTTCAAGTCATAACCGATTTAGAATCTTACTCAAATCTCTTATTCAATTTCAAGTTCAAGAAACCCATTCAACAACAAAACAAATTTAAGGTCCAACCTTTAGAAAAATAATTTCAATCATCCAATAATTGGAAAATGGTGTTTCACAAAGTAGTACAGTTCATATAAGGTTCGATGCGGGCTTGACCCTACACACGCATGATCTTTTCTTAAAGAAATCATCTTTAATTCCAAAAGAACTTCCACCAAACAAAAGTTATGACTTACGCAAACAATCAAGGAAGGATTCTCAAATACAAATCATGCTTTCACAATATAAACGTACTTCAAAAGTAGACATACTTGAAAAGATGATTTTTGAAATATAGCCATACTTCAAGAAAGATTATTGGGAAAATCTAGACATACCTCAAATCCCGCTCAAACGCACTTTTCAAGATTCGATAATCACACTACAATGGTTTTGGATGAGAAAGATTAAAGCTTTAATCTAATTCTACCCATACACCCCCTTTATAGAAAAATAAGGGTTTCATGTCTAGAACGTGTTCTTGAACACTTCATGAATCAATCATGGATTCTAATCCCATAGGATAACCTACACTAGTATAAACCCTTTCAATAATATCAGAAAATTCAAGGATCATACCTTATTGAAGTAATCTCAACGTCTTCAAACGTCTCTTTCTTCTTCTCTTTCATCTGTTTCAAGAATCTAGGATTTTTGAAAGATGAACTAGTGTTAATTTGATGCTAGATTGATGAAGTAATGATGGGAATTGATCAATAACTTACCTTATATGTTTTGGGAAAACCCTAGGGTTGTTTCCTCTTAAAAAGTCAGCAAAAATGAAGTGGGAATGAATATAACAAAGTTAGGCTTTTATAAATTTCGAGAAAAATTGCTTCAGGCATAAAATGGCCTGGTGCATCGCCTGGGGCGTCGCCCAGGGCGGCGCACACAGTGTATCTGTTTCAATGGCATCAAAATTTTGAATTTCCTAAAAATTTGGCTTGGGACGCCGCCCGGGGTGCCCTCTAGGGCACCGCGCATGCATAGTTTACACTGTACAAATGATGTTCATTTAAATGGGAATAACTCCTAGCAAAGATCTCTTTTAGAGCTGCAAAATCTACCGTTGGAAAGGTATTTCGAAGGCCTATAACTTTGATTGAGGAAATTTTCCCAAATTCCCAACATATTTTTATGAAACTGGCTTAGAAGTCAGACCTACTGAAATTTAGACGAGTTTGAGAACTCTTACGAACTCCACTATTTGGGTTGACTTCAAAATGACTACTTATCACTCAAATTCTGTCACGACCCAACCGGAGGGCCGCGACGGGTACCCGGTGCTAATCCACCCGGGCACCTCTTAACATACTTTTACATCACATCTAGGTGAGCCACATAGCTAAATCATACTCTCATTCATCATTCATGTTAATCCCATTGGGCAACAACACATTTTATATCATCATTTGCAACTATGCCCATATAGATGTACATAAGCCGACGAGGCTAACAAAATAATATCCAAAATATAGGTCGACAAGGCCAACCACATCTACCCATATACACATGTCTGCGAGCCTCTAAGAAGAATATGTCATGTCATATAGGTGGGACAGGACCCCGCTGTGCCCATAAGTATGTACACAAAAGAATCTATACCAAAAGCTGTAGCTCCGAATGAAATGGAGCCCCGCTGTGTAGTCCCTAAGAGATATAGCTATGGATCAAGTCTGTCTCCCTGGCCACCTGCTGGCATGACGCAGCGTCCACAAACAAAAGGACGTCAGTACGAAGAATGTACTGAGTATGTAAAGCATGATCAATATCAATATGAAAGCATAATAGATAACATATGAAATAACATAGGATGGGAGGTAATAGTATCATCGTCATAGCACTTACTTGCTTTCCATAGGAACATTCCATTTCTATTGCGTATCCGTGTACATACATCCATATCCGTACTCATTTACCTTTCGTATCCATTTTCGTATTCATATTCATATTTCCATTCATACTCATGTTCATATCATACACACTGCATATACATAGCCTTTACTTAGCATTTACATATGCTTAGCATATTCGTACTCATATTGATATCATATACATAGTATTTATATAGCATACCCGACCACGAAGGTTCGGTGTTTCACATACCTAGCCCTACCAAGGCTCAGTGTTGTCCGTATCCAACTGTAGTGGTGCGCGCGCATCGTCATAAATAGATATATACATATTCACTATATTCTACCCGGCCATATAAGCTCGGGGTTTCATAATAGCCATACATAGGCACATATACATATAAGCATCTTTAGCCTTTTTACTATTGTCATTCATTACATTATATCCTTAGAGGATTTCTCGTCGTATAAGGAACTTAGTACAATCGAATCATAACGAGAATCATAAGCGTAGTAGCTTTTAGAGATAGGATCATCGAAGAATATCGTAGGCTCATAGAAGGATAGATATTTGGCCAAAGAACCATGCCTTATGAAAGAAGGGTTAGCCTTACATACCTTTCCGTTCAACTATTATATCACTTGTACGTTCTTCTTCAATGCTCACGTTCTACCTTCATTAGAGTTATACTAACATTAGAGAATGGATAGCTTAGCATTCATGACCAAAGCTAGAGAAAATCGAACAGCGTCTCCTTTATTTATATGACTTCCTCCACATCATGTATCAACTCCTAAACATCAATAATAATATTCACAATATCATCACAATAGCCTTTATTCAACTACATTATCCTTACTTCTCAATTCACTTCAATTCATCCATGTTCATGGTCATATCACACAATTCCGTTCATTCATATACAAGGTCTATTCCATGTTCTCAATATCATTTATAACATGATTATATTCATAATGTATCAAGAATCATGACTCATTCCAAACATCTATTCAAAAGTGCCACTATTCCCACATACATGACCCATTTCCTATTTCCTTATATAATCCAAGTGTTTCATCTTTCAAATACCTTAAACAACATGGAAACATCATAAAACTTACCTTAGATGGTGTAGGAATTAACCTTGGGTGTAAACACTTCACTTGAGAAAAACCCTAGTTTCACCTTCACTTGGATTCTTGTCTTGGATGAACTTTAATAGGTTCCTTATACTTGATTCACTTGGTTTGATAAAGTTGAACACTAATTTCTCTTGAAATATTGTGAGAGAAATGTAGAGAGATGTTTTAGAGAGAAGGGGAGTGAAAAGTGAAATGAAATAAATGAAACTTGGATCCTTATTAAATAACACAATTCTGCCCCGACCAGAACATACGGACCAACATACGGTCCGTATATTTTTTTCTTATGTCCGGACCGTATGTTTGGTCCAAATGAGGTGTGCCATCTCGGGCTGACCTTATGGCTGGACATACGGTCCGTGAATTTTATATGGCCAGTATGTCTGGCCGTATAATGTCCAGCTATCCGAGACTTGTTCTCCTCGATTCGTTTGATCTCCGATCCTTATGAAACCTTCTTAACACTTGTTTAACACCTCAATACTAATCTAAGGGACGTCATATCCCTTCTCCAAAGGCTCATTAAATCATCGTTAGCCCGTTACTCGTAAATTCTTTCCGATACTTATCGTATGCATTGCCTTCTCTTGGCAACCTTCTCGTCTAACATCGGATGTCTTTGAAGTCTTACTTAAGATCATCAAATGTAATTATTTACTTATTGAAACACCATACACTTCGTGCTCTTCGTAGTCTATTCACTGTGCATCAACGAAAAATCTTTTCGAGGTGTAACATTCTTCCCCCCTTAAGAATATTCTTCCCGAATGGATTAATATAGCTAAAATATCATCTAATTACTAGTTTTACACTTTAAACCTAACTCAAATTTATGGTGTGTTACATCGACATATCGACGACTCGTCCAAAAAATTCAAAAATAAATAAATAAAGGCAAACAGTCGCGAATTTAAAAGAAAGTAACGGGCAGAGGTTTAATATTTTCCCACCATCCGTATATCACTCTCCCTCAACCTCCTCAACTCCCCATAACTCTCTCCATAACTTCCCATAATTTCCTCCATAAATCACCACCCACTACAATCTCCTACCCTAAAAGTTCATACCCACTGATTTTCGAGACCCTCTGCCCTAGTTTCTCTGTTCTGTTCTGAGTTTTATTCAATTTTTAGTCAAGTTTTCTTCAAGTTTCTCTCTAAATCAGGTATGTTGCATAAATTTCGGCCCTTTCTTGGTTTTATGTTGGTAATTCTGTTCGAAAATCTCTAGAAAACATTACCTAGGGCTCCTAACTTAATGGATATAGAGAATGAGAACTTGGTGTGTGCTTATAACGTGATTAAATCAGTTGAGGTTGTGTTAAATGGGTTAGGGTAGTGATATGTGTGATTTTTAATGCAAAAGGTAGAGATTATGACTTAGGATTTGTACTTGTTGAATGAAATCAATGCTTAAATTTGCAAAATTGTGAAATTGTTGGTTGGGGGAAGGGAATTTGGTATGGCTGCTGTTAGTAAGACTCATGCGAACGAGAATATCGTGCCCCCATTAAGTTGACGGGCATTTTGATCAAATTATTGGTTCATTATGCCCGCCAATGGTCCATAAAAGAGGAATTCTATTGAAGCATGAAATTTGAGAAGTGAAGACTAAGTAACTCCAACGGGTTGGAGGGTATTTCTAATAAAAATCTCGGTTTGATATCGCTATACCCACCAAACAAAATTTGAATAATTACCAAAAGTTGAAAAGGTCAAAATGAGGGTGAAGTCTGAGTAACCCGAAGCCCCAAAACTATAAATGTGCAAAATAGTTGAATATAGGTTCTCTGATTGATTGGAGTTGAAAACGCAAAATCGAAAAAAAAAATTAATCTGCAGACTTACAGTTGCTGCTGCTGCCCGGGCCGTAAACATGTCGATGGCACCATCGACAGGTCGACGGACGATCTTTGTACAAAGACGGTATCGTCAAGCTGTTCGACGGTCCGTCAAAGCGCAACGACGGTCTGCAGACTTCAAACATTAGAGAACTGGTAATTGCTTTCTGAAACTAACTGTGTTTGATTTCACTCGTACCGATTAACTAGATTTTGATTTTTGATGATTACAAGTATGGCGCCACCCAAGTTGACTACTACTTAAGAGGATGGCTTGAGGCAAACTCAAAGAACAATGGGTCGAAGGAGGCCCAGTGGCCAACCCACACTTAGAGACGGGGATGATGAGCTTGAGGTTATGCCCGTGAGGAAGAATAGGGTTGTCGTGCCTCCTTAGAACAGGCAGGTCACTGTACCGGCTCTTACACCATCTAGTTCCTCCCAGTCTGACGAGGAGGGATCATCTACATCTAGGTCCGGTGATGGATCCAAGGAAAAGGGTTCGGAGGCTGCTTCTGGAGATGCCTCACTTGCCGCACGAGCACAGTCTACTGAGGATGCTTCTCGCCTTCTCTCAGGCACCTTCTAGATCCCAGATCCGTCAGAGCTCACAGCCTCGTGCTGATGAGGATGATGCTGATGCGGCTAGGGCTCGGGAAATTAGAAGCAAGAGGCTTGAGGATCGTTTTACTGTTGAGGGTGCCAGGGAGCTGTATGAGTATGGCATCGAATTAAAAGGTGACGACACCCAGCATGAGAACCGCACCATAAATGAAGAGCGGCGGATCAATTTTGAGGGGCTGGAGATCCTACCCAAGGCCAGAGAGCTCATTCGCCATTATCAGCTAGAGTTTATGTAGGAGCTGCCTGGGGATTATTGTTCGATTTTGGTACGAGAGATATATATCGCATATGGGGCCTTGATCAAGAAAGTCAGAAAGAGGCGCTAGAAACTGTGGGAGTTAGAGCCACTGAGAGAGGTTGAGATCAGAGGGGTGAGTGTTGATATATCTGCCCAGGCCATCAACAAAGTATACTTCGGCGATAATTACACCGCCCCGAGGCAGACAATTGAGTTGGAAGACAAGTTGCTTAGACGCAAGGAGCAGTCCGTCAGGGACTGGGTATCTACAGTGGTTGGTCGTCCGAGAAAGAGAGTCGAGTGTACTAACTGCGGATAATGAAGAGATGGTTGAAATTGGAGGGAAAGTTTTGGTGGAGTATGGTGCATTTGCGGCTGCTCCCCACTCAGGCCGATAATGCACTTACAGCTGACAGGCAGGTTGTTGTTGCCGCATTGATGTCTAGATATCCGATTAATTTCGGGGCTTTGGCGAGTACTGAGATTTAGTTGAGGGCCTCCCAGCCCAACACTTCACTGATATATCCATGCCTGATTACAGAGCTTGTTCGGAGGTCACAGGTGCATTTTATCCATGATATCGACCACCGGATTACAGCTTCGTCAGTTTATTCTGTAGAGAAGAGAAAGAAAGAGGCCATCGATGATGGCCAAGGGGAAGCGGATGGGTTCCCAGTAGCACTTGAAGGGGTACCCCTATCTCAAGAGCTTGTTCATCCAGGGGCCGCGGATGACTTTGTACAGGAGTTACCCGCCACTACTGCCCCCATTATTGAGACTGTCCAGGCTGTAGATTCTGAAATTCTAGCTAGTGATACTGGTGATGCTGCCGCTGAGACTCGACCGCCGTTCTCGAGCCACGTACTTTCGCTCGCCCTCCGACGCCCCCACAGCGGCCCCGGTGGCCACCGCAAATTCGCCCTAAGGTACCGCCAGAGTTGATCCCTATGCCTTCTCGATGGACAACTTTAGGAAATTTACAAAACAGGCAGCTACAGCAGACCAGCAGTCGAAGATCATAGTGTCCCAGCTCGATAATTATGTGAGAACGAGAGTGGACGAGGCAGTAAAGCCTGCAAGGTCGACACTGTCAGCTTGGCTGGATGGGGTTGAGATTAGATGGACAGCATTAGAGATTGCCCGCCCGACCACTTCTGCTGATGCTTTGAGGGCAGAGTTGGAGCAGCTTAAGGCTGATGTTTTATTGTTGAAGGCTCGTGATCCGAGCCTAGTAGCAGCACCACCATCTGTTGTGGCGGAGATTGAGGAGGAGCTTCCAGTGGTGCAGTTAGTTGCGCCTACCGCGGCAGGTGGTCGGGGAAAGAGAAAGAGATTGGCTCTTGATGAGGAAGAGGTGGTAGAGGAGGTGAGAGAGAGTACTCGGCCGAGAGGTTCGAGTCTAGAGGAGCAGCACATGGCAGCGACCATTCAAAGATCTCTTGTGGATAATTTCCCTTTTGGGACCACAGCAGCCACTTTGAGTAGTGCTCCAGTTGGTGTACCATTGCCATCGCCCCTTCTTATTCTAGTGCCGCAGCCATCGGTGCTACTACGTACGATCTTCGCCGTGTGCCCCGGAACCATCGCTTGTGTGGTTGCACCACTTGATGCCTCGTGGACCGATGAGTCGCAAGAGGAGCAGCGCGCGTAGTGTGCCACAGGTATTCCTACTCCCTTGTTTTACTTTTATTGCATTGGGGATATTGCAGACTTTTTTAGTTGGGGGTGGGAGTATTTGATTTGTTTATATTGTATATATGTGTTTAGGACCCCCTCGGCTTTTTTTTTGCCATGGTTCTTTTCCTGAGGGGTTTATTTCTTGTTGAACCTGGAATGTTTAGGTCGTGTTTAGATAAAATAGAGTAATGTTGACTTATGTGATGGTGGTTTTATTAACTAGGGCAATCTTGTTTTCATTTGAGAAAAAAGTACTCCCCTCCGAATTTTTGGAAAAATTGGACTTGATTATTTAATTGACATGCATGCTTCTTTGTGTGTCATTTAGATTATTGGATTACCTTGTGTGCGAAATTATAGCGGGAAGACTAGTGTGTTGACAATTCTGATGCCATGTGTTGTGAGATTTTATAGATATATTCTCTAGTTGTGTATGTAATCTAGAACTTGCCTGGTTAGTCGTGCCTGCATTCTGAAGATAAGTGAAGCTGTGAAATGATCTTAGGCCTTGTTTGTGTTAAGAACCCCTGATTAGCCTAAATATAAGCCTACCCATAGATTAATATCCCTTGTTAGCCATTTTGAGCCTTAAAACCTATTCTTTGACTAGCCGTAACAAGCCGATACCTATTCTGAATATCCATCTCTTTGCACCCGGTCCCTCCTTGGCACTAAAATAATAAGATTAAGGCTAAAATCCCAAGTTGGGAGTGATAGGTGGAATAAGGGGAACATGAGGCGTAAGCCTAAAGTGGGGTAGAAGTGAATTGCCTAGTTAAAGGATATCGGTGTGGTAAGTGTAGAGATTAAAAAAAATAGAAAAGAAAAAGAAAAAAAATTATATAGAAGTAGAATAGTAATAAAAAAACACCGAGGCAATAAAGCGAAAAAAAAAGGGAAGAAAACAAAAGGCGAAAAGGGTAAAAAAAAAAAAAAAAGAATAAGGTATAGTGTTAAAGGAGGGTGAGTCATAGTTATCCATATATACATCCTACCCGTCCCCGAGCCTACATTAAAACCCTGAAAAAGTCCTAGTGTGATCACAGCCGAACTGTCCAAAGTTGAGGGTACTGAAAATAAGGGCAAGCCTATGGTATTTGCATGCTTAACTAGAGAATTTCTTTGTGAGTGTTTCTCTTCTCCTTTGTCCTTTGTCCCATTCTATGTGTACATATATGTTGGGACCATCTTTGGTCTTTGTGAAGGCATGAGAATTTGTTAAGTGACTGGGTTCCCGTGAGTCTTGATTTGTGTGCGCTATAGTTTCCTTAATAACTAGATGTCATAAATTGAAGCCACATTGTTATTTGCAACAAGTCCTTGATTGGTTTTGTCTTATTGGGAGGAGAATCATTGTGATGCACATGATATGCCGGAAGTTAATTGCCACAACCACTGTAGACAGTTTTACTTTGTGATATCAAGACATTTGTAGATTGAGCCTGTTAGTTGACTTGCTTGAGGACAAGCAAAGACTTTAAGTTGGGGGTGTTGATGTGCCGTGAATTAAGGCACATCTCATGCTTTTTAACTCTAAGTTTTACTTGTTTTCGAACAAGTTTGTGTTAGTTTGATGTGTTTTGTGTGTTGTGCAGGTATTTTAAAGTTAGAATGCTCAGAAAGCGAAAAACGAGGAAAATAAGTGATATGTTCTGATAAGCGTTAAGGACGGACTGTCAACATGCTCGACGGTCCGTTGAGTTGCCTCGACGTTCAAGTTCCTGCAAAGTGACAAAGTCTTTAGATCGTCGACTTGCACCGTCGACATGATCGACGGTCCATCGAAGTGCGTCGATGATGGAATTCCTACAGAGTAAAACTATGTCATCAGATCGTCGTTATAGTCGTTGAACATATCGACGACCGTCGAAGTGCAACGACGACCTGTCGACGTGCAAGCCGAGCGGTAATAGGACTGGGATTGATTATTCCGAGTTTAACTTGTACAAATACCTGTTTAGGTTTTATTTTTCAGGCATCTGGAGTTTTAGACTTGTAGTAATTACTTTTGAGTTGTTATTACTTTTGAAGATTTTCCAGACAAATTACATTCGTTACTTTCAAGTTTTATTCGTAAGTTCCATACAAAATTCAATTATGCAATCTTCAATCTTTTATTGTTTTCTTGTTGCCATGAGTAGCTAAACACCTTTACTAAGGTTGTGAACCCAAGGATGGGTGTGTTGTGATTGGGGATCGTGAAAGATATACGCATAATGAATTGTTAGGGTTTATTTGTTCTTCGTTTTCATCATATAGTTAGTGGTTGCAAACATTAGCTAACGCCATAAACTTTAGTTTATTTGGGAAAATAGCTAGAGTTAGGTAAGAACAAATAACAAGAACTCAAGGCTTTAAACCTTGTTTAATAAATTCACTTAGGAATAAGAGGAATTTACTTGGCATAATTAATCGTTCTTCATGCATACTTTCTTATCTTTGGAAAAAGCATAGAAAGAAATAATCTTTTCTTATTGGGAAATAGTTCAGATTCACATAGAGGTTAAGTGCATCCATACAAACGATCCATTAGAAGTATATCAAGATCGATACCCATGATCATATACTTTATCTGACGGGGACACAACCTTGATTCTTTTTACCCATATATTTACAATTTTAAATTTCTAGTCACTTTAAATTAGTCCACAAACCAAAACAACTATAAAACCCTTCTTTTGGAATACATCAGGACCGCAAGATTAGTATAATACTTGTTTAGTAAACTTTTCACACCATATTCTCAGTGGGATTCGACCGCAACCTCGTTGGGTTACTATTATTGACATCGTCTGCTTTACGCTATTAAAAGCGTAAATTTGAGTGTATCATTGTTCGAATATGAATGGGACTGCTCTAATTGCATGTTGTTTCCAAATATTGACTGTGCATTCTCATGTGTATGCTTGTGTATGTGGCCGTATAAGTCTCTTTTTAAAATAAATAAATAAATAAATATATATATATATATATATATAAGTGTTTGTTCTTATGTTAAGTTTCTTGTTAAATAGTGATTAAGTATACATACCTTCTAATCGTCATTTTTCATTTCCCCCTATTTTCCTCACCGTCTCCACCACTGCCCAACCCCCCTTTTTTCCTCATCGTGTCCCATCGTATACAGAGTGTACAACGTGGAAAATCAGAGGAGAGGATGAAGCATTAATGGCTTCGTCCTTTTCCCATATGGCTTCTCTACAAAATCCGGCCAAACATTCCTTTAAGGTACAATATTTGTGATTTCTTTATTTTTTTTTCATCAATTTACAGTAGTTTAGAGTGAAAATGAACTGTTGATTTTTGTTTCCTTTCAATCTGGGCCGTATGCGATTGATTCAAGTGAAGATTTGTGGAAAATCCACAAGTCCCACATCGTTTTTGTAAGATTTGAGATAAGTTTTGGGGTTCTATTTGGGTTCTATAAATAGAACCCCATCCCTCACTGTAAAAACAAGTTTGACACCCTTAAGAGGCTTGAACTTTGAGTTTTTTTTGCTCAAGATTTAGGCTTCAGTAGTGTTATTAGACTTTAACCAAAATCTTTTTTCTGGTTCTAAAATTTATTTTCTTTCCGTGTTTTGCATTTGGTGTGGCTGAGTTTGATTTTGGCAGCATAAAGTAGGCTCCAAGTCCATTCTTGCTCCAGTTGCACTCAAAAAAGGTAACAATTTATTATTTTATTGCTTTTATTTAAGTTTCTGCTTATGTTAATGATAGCTTGGTATGGTTGAGTGTTACATATGTAGCTATGTTGTTTGGTATTAGTAATGTGCTTAGTTTGATGTTTAAGCAATGATTTCTGGTGCTTGAATTATGATTAAAGGTTCATTAATCCCATACTTGTTTGATTACTCTTGATTGTGACAATTTGGTTTAGATAGTGACTATCATGACTTATTTGAACTGATCTCTGAGTGGTATTGTTTGAATAAGAGTGCACTTGGGTGGTTTGAAGGGTCTTTAACATTGTTAATAAAAGGTGGACTCAGGACAGCCTTAAGATGGTCTTTATCTTATTTAAAATGGCCAACCAACTAGTAAAATATGTTTGTTAAGTGGTGACAATAGTTATACTTGATTTAACTTAGTGATGAGATGCCAGATCCTAAAAAATGGCATTAAGAAAGAGCTTTAAGGATTGGCAGGTTAACATAAAACATGTATGTGCTAAAGATTGATCATGTGTGAGTCTGTCTTGTTTAACTATATGTGGAAATGTCTATGTGTGTACTATGTGTGGAAAAATCACCTTTCCAAGACTGATCACTTTACACTTGAGAATTAAGAAGATAAAAGAAGAAAGGGAATAATGGGAAAGCCTTGGTGTAAGTCTGTCTAGGCCTCTTTGTGAAATTGCTTGGTACGGTTTTGGATGTTGTGGTTAAAATTTTAAAATGAATAAGTAGTCATGGCTAAGAAGAAAACTAATGGTGATGTTTAGGATTATGTAAAGTTAAGGTGGTTTGTATGTGGTTCTGTCTTGCTTTACCATGTGTGAGTTTAGTCCTAAACGAGGACATATATGCTCTGAGATGCTGTGTGGTTCAAAAGAACAAAATCATTTCATTATTAGACTTCGGGTTGAGATTGCCTTTGAATACTAGTCTGTGTCATTGTCATCTAAATATTTGTGTTGGGTCTGTTTTAGTAGTCATGCCTGTAAATTGGCCATAAGACCTTTAAAGTTTGGACAAGGCTTAATGAGTCAACTGTGGTAGTCCTGTGATAATGACAAGCTGTGCTAAACATCCCAAGCTTTTTTTTGTGTGGTTGTCACTGGGGTATGAGGATAAGGTCATAACAGGGGAAGGGTCTTGGGAGAGTAAAAGGTGAGCCTGGGTATGAACTGGAGGTAGTGACCAGTGGAACCCAAGATCCCTTTTTACTGAAAGGAGATTCAGGAAAAGGAGATGGGGAGGTGATGACCCCATCCTGTCCTGCTTCCCTTTCAGGACCCTGAGGCTTCTTCTCATTCTTTTGAACTTTTTCTCATGGTCCTGGGACACACAAGGACCTCAGGTGGATTAGGAAGGCTTAACTATATCTGGGGGGAAGGGGTAAACCTAGAGTTAAATAATATTCTATCAGTGCTTGTAAAGTTTAAGTCCCGTTGTTTTCACTATGTCTTCTAAAAAAGGGTTTTAATCTGGGGGATTTGGTTGCCTGTGTTTTGTTGTTTGAGTTAGGTGTTTGAAAGGAAGTAGGATTGGGGAGTGTATTAGTGGTGATCTAAGCCAGTATCATAGAGGGACTGAGTACCAACCTTGTTGCTTGCCACTTGTTTCTACTTATGATCATGTGCCTTCTAATTCTCCTTAACTTGTGCACCTATGCTTTGCACTTGGGAGCCTGTTTCTTTGTGATGATGACTAAGCCTTTGATTGTGAGAACCTGACCATGTTATAATCCCACCTCTTTTTTTTTTTTTTTTTTTTTAAAGGATTTGCTTAGATTAAATAGATAAAGAACCATTACTAGGAACCGAAATTGTCTCAAGACTGTTTTGACTGATTACTTACATAATATGCTCCTGAAATCCATTTTCCTTTACTGAAGGTCCTGCTGTGCCCTCTCTAGATGCTTTTTGTACCTCTGATTTGGGATTCTGCTGGTTTTGTTTACATGGTTAGTGTCACTACTTGATTGTTTGGTTTTTTGCATCTATGAGAATGCTTTGTCTGTTTACTGGACTACTACTGCTGGCTAATTTGGACTGTGTATATCCCTGGGGTTGGTTTGAATGGGGGATATGATATTGCATGACTTATAGGGAATGTAGACCCATATATGGTGAGATTGTGAAGTCAAAAGGGCTTGAGTAACCTGTCAATGGTGGATTGACCCATGCTATGCCTCTGAATTAGTTTAGTGATGCCTTCAGGAGTTCAAGAAATGGTCATGACCTTAGTCTAAATGATTGTGTTTGTTTATATGTACATGTATTTGAAACCCTTTGGATTGAATTCTGGGTTGTGAATAACTTGTCTCCATGTGATCACAAGGGGGCTGAAAGTGAACTAAGGCCACATGACCTAAGAAAAGTCTTTTAGAGGGTCCTTGGAGAAAGGAGAAAAGGAAAACCAGGCCTAGCTGGGCTTATGATATTTTTCCTTTAGATAAAGGGCCCCATGGCACTTCTATGGCCTGTGGGGGTTGTGTGTTCATTACAAAGAACCTTGGAACCACAAGGATTATGCTCCTAGACTAAATAAGTCCCAAGGTTAGAGTTAGGTGTACTATTAGGAGTAATTGATGACGTAACCAAATAAAGAATAGGTGTGCACATGTGTTTAAGTTAGACACAAAGGGATGGGGTTAGTAGAAGCGTGAAACTAGGATGTCAACTTGTCTTGTCCATGTCTTATCTGATTGTCTTAACTGTATTAACCTCCTTGGTATGATCCCATGTCCAGTATATGACAACTTAGACATAGGAGGGGTCCTAGTCCTGCCTTTATCCCTATTATGCGCACCCATCTTAGCCTGCCTTGTGTGCCTCTTATTTGCAAGGTGAAACCTGCTTTAACCACTTCATGGTGATGTGCTTTAGTACTAGCTTGCCTCTCTTGTGAGTTACAGTTTGTGTGGTTTGATTTGTCATTCTTGTCCACCTCTCACTTGTATACCATAGTCTATGCTGTCTTATCCATGATCATGTGCCTTGTTCCTTTGCTTTATTTATCATTATATTGGTGTGTTGTAGTTCTGTGTTATTCCCCCATAGCTGCATACTTTGGTCTTTTGTGTTTGTTTACTTTAGCTTGTTTTAGGTCCCTTCCATGTTGTGTGTTTGGTTCTGCTCCTGCTGCTTCAAGTCTGTGTCCTGAAATTCTGCTTGATTAATCTTCGGTCATATATTTTTGACTTGTATTTGCTCATCTTATGCTCATTAAGGCCAGCCTACTTCTGGCTGCAGTGTGTTTATATACATGGCTAGCTATGTTATGTGTGGTCCAGGGATCTACGTATTTTTCTTGTGGCTACATTGGTGGGGATTGAGGTAATTTGGGGTGGGGGCCTAGTCGTAGCCTTCCCCCCGGTGTCCAGCCATGCCCGAGGTTCATGAAACCCCTTGGAACTTGTGCGGCATCGGGAATATAGGGGCGACGACTCTCCCTTTCCCTTGCTATCAACACACTTGCCAGTGGAGCCTTGTAGTATACATAGATATACACATACATAGTTGCCTTACTTTATTGACTTAAAAATTCGTTTGGTACATATATACATATTTGATACATGTATTTTTTGTATAAATATAATCGTGATAAATTCAGTATCCTTAAACTAATCGGGTCCTTTTTCCTTTTCCCCTCTCCTCTACCACATGGCCATTTGGGTTGGGTCTGAAGCCAACCTGTTGGGCCAAGGCCCAACAGGCAATTCCTATAATATTCATTGAGTCCGAGAAAAACAAAAGAGAAGCTGCTATCAAAAAGAGAATGCGTAGAAAGCCCAGCCATGAGTGAAAATGGCTAACTAAGGGCTTGGTACGCCCCTAGCCATCCCCTTCCCTTTATTTAATGACTTGCATTCTCATTTTGTTTATAATTTCTTTGTAATTGTATTTGTAAACTTGTAAAAACTCTCGCTATATTGGAATCACTTATGATTAGAATTAGATGTCCTAGGACAATGGTACTTACGCCGTTTAGTCGACATTAGGTCCCCCAAACCTTTTTCCAAAATCGGATTTAGCGTAACGATTTTGTCAAAATAAAATAGATGAATCAGCCAAACTATTTTGACATGGTTTAAGTTTAACAAGAACAAGCGGATATTTTCAAAATCACAAGTGTTACAATTTTATTAAAACGGACTGAGTTTTAAAGCCAAAGCACATTTTCTTTATAAAAATTAAACCAAGTTTTGTTTTCAAAATAAGGCCAAGGATAAATGTTTTGGATCAAATTAATGATAAAATTTGGCAAAGTATTGGGCCAAAAGCGCCATTGATTTTTAAAAAAAATAATAATAATAAGGCCAAAATTGGCCAAGTTCAAGAAAACGTAAAAAAGGAAAATTTGGGCCAAAGCCCACTCCTGGATGACATTGGGTATTCTAAAGTTTTATGCACAAATCCATTTGGGCCAAGCCCAGAAGAAAAACGGACGGACCTTTTAAATGGAAAATTGTAATTTTT
This sequence comes from Lycium ferocissimum, assembly GCF_029784015.1. Taxonomy (NCBI): domain Eukaryota; kingdom Viridiplantae; phylum Streptophyta; class Magnoliopsida; order Solanales; family Solanaceae; genus Lycium; species Lycium ferocissimum. The sequence continues at coordinate 8,388,056 of NC_081352.1, forward strand.
GGCTACAAGCCTCAATCTGAAAGCAGTTTCACAGACTTATAACAAAAGACATATATTTTAAAACAAAAACATTCGTATATATGAGTTCTTGGATAAAGCGTTGCAAGCGCATTAAACGGATCGATCCAAATAAAGTATGAGTAAAGCATGGACAAAATTACACACTTAAAACATAACAAGTTCATATTTTTAAAACAACATGTGTAAAAGGATGACAACTTTTATACTCACTTTACAAACGAAATACATCATCCTTGTATACAAAAGGAGATTATTTTATCCGGATATTACAAATCCAAATCTATGTACCCTATATATAAAGGGAACGTATTCAAATTCTTTTCTCAAAATGACATGTAAATGACAAGATTTTTGCGGGAATAAATACTAAATAGACTGTTCATGCAAATACTCATACATTAGAATTCGAAGGTCAACTGTATAGTACGGATCCTTAATACTGGGGTGCCTAACACCTTCCCCAGGGAATCATCAGAACTCTTACTTAGAACTCTAGATTACAAAGGATTTTTCACGGTATTTGAATAAACCCTTCACCCTCGGTTTTCCTAATTTCCTAAAAATTGGGTGGCGACTCTTTTAAAACAAAGTCCGAAAGAGTACCAACAAGTTCGTAGTAGCTTTTATGCGCTCACGTAAATGCGAAACGTTACACCCCCTTCTCTTTTGCATGAACACCCTTCTACGTGGGCCCCAATTAGGCCACGACTTGCATATCGTCGTTTCTGTTGGGCCTATTCCATTGAGTCAACCGCAAAATTTGAATGCTTAATCATGGGTGAAAATACATCAATTATGGCTGGTGTGCCAGGTAAACCCACCAGTCCATTGCTTTATATATTTCTATTTGTATACATATATATAGGAAAAATGTATAAAATACACCCCAACCTTTTCTCGAATTTGTTGTAACACACTTAACCTTTACGGGGGTCCTATTACCCCCTGGATATATTTTTAAGGATTTTTTTTGGCATTTATCAGGAGAGCTGGATAGCAATTCAAACATGTGCGGGACAAAATTCCAAAAAATAAAGGAGTCCAGTCATTAGTGAGAACATAACAAAGGAGAGATGGTCTGTCCCAATAGTGCAACATAAATGACTCTCATGCCAGGATATACCATATATATATCATGCTAGGATATACCATATATATATATGGTATATCCTGGCATGAGAGTCATTTATGTTGCGCTATTGGGCCGGACCATCTCTCCTCTCTTATGTTCTCACTATCTGCATGTGCATTTGGGCTTGTTTGGCATCATTTCTTAGCATTGTCTGAATCTGAATGGGACTGCTCTAATTGTATGTTGTTTCCAAGTATTGACTATGCATTCTCATGTGTATGCTCGTGTATATGGCCGTATAAGTCTCTTTTCGAAAAAATATATATTTAAATGTTTGTTCTTATGTTAAGTTTCTTGTTAAGTAGTAATCAGGAATATAGGTCAAAAAAAGAGTCATCCTCAACTTCCATTTTGATTCTTTCTACAATTAGATGATTAAGTATACATACCTTCTAACTGTCATTTTTCTTTTCCCCCCTTCTCTTTTGCATGAACACCCCTCTATGTGGGCTCTAATTAGGCCGCGACTTGCATATTGCCATTTCTGTTGGGCCTTCCGTTCCATTGAGTCAACCGCAAAATTTGAATGCCTAGTCATGGGTGAAAATACATCAACTATGGCTGGTGTGCCCGGTAAACCCACCAGCCCATTGCTTTATATATTTCTATTTGTATACATATGTATAGGGGAAATGTCTAAAATACACCCCAACCTTTGCCCGAATTTATTGTAACACACCTAACCTTTATGGGGGTCTTATTACCCCCCTGGATATATTTTTAAGGAATTTTTTTGGCATTTAACGGCTGAGCTGGATAACAATTCAAACACCTGCTGAACAAAATTCCAAAAACAAAGGAGTCCAATCATTTTCAAGCCATTTCACTCTTCGAACAAAACAAAAAATTACAATTCTCTCCTACACTCTTAATTTTTTCAATGAGAAAGCAATTGATTCTCTTGGAATTTGATCTTGTGAATCACTATATTCTTTCATAATCGAGTCTTGGCTTGTGTCGTGTTGGATTTTGATTTGATTTTTCTAGATAAATTCCAAAGAAATGCTTTAAAAATATATTCAGGGAGGTAATAGGACCACCGTAAAGGTTAGGTATGTTTCAGCAAATCCGTGCAAAGGTTGGGGTGTATTTTGGACATTTTCCACATATATATACTTGTAAAATATTAAAACCCGTTTGGTTGGAACTTAATTGGAAATAGGCAAACGACACTTATGTCGTTAGAAAAGCATAGGAACCTGAATATATTTTTAAACTCGGATCCAACCGAAAGATAAAGGACACTTTTTCTTGTAAAAAGTGATAAAAAGAAATATTTTTTCTTTCCTTGCGGAAAAATAGAAAACGGAAACAGTGGAGTATTATTTTGAAAGGGTCAATGCTTTTAAACTTGGGAATTCTGAAAAGGGATTTAAAGAAAAGGATGATTTCAAAAAAGGGCTTTATTTGAAAAGGATTACAAATGATTTTCAAGAATATGATCTTTTTGGGCCAAGCCCACTTTAAGTTGGATAAACAAAGGGATCCTACCAAAGTACAAGATTAGGGAAAGAGACTAGAATAAAGTGTGTGGTTAGATTTCATGTAAAAGGATAAAAAGATATGATTTTCTATGACTTGAAAACAAAAAGGATAAAACTTAGTCAAACTTTACACAACTCATGGCATATTTCAAGGACATGTATTTGAACATCTCTAAACCTATAAGGGCGAATGGATTATAACACTTGGCACCAAATTAAGTCGAACTTGTTACACCTCGTATCTTATAACTAAGGTTAAACTCGCATCGTTAGAGTTTTAGCGAAAAATTTGAAAGTTTGTACGTATTACGAAAGTGGTTGACAAGCGTACTTCCGGCACCCATAACCCCTTGATTCGTTGAGAATTTGTAGAAGGTTCCTTAATAAAAGTTGTAGTACGTAGAAATACCCTTCTAGCATATAAGTACCAGGCCAATTGGACTTCAGACAAAAGATATATGATCGTCTCAAAAGGGCTAATAGAGAGGTTCTTAAGATTCGGTAAAATCGACTAAGTTTTCAATATGTCTGCCTTCCAGCCCCATTTATGGAAAATCCATTGATAATTTGAGAAAACTTAAAGCATGAAAGTTGTAGCCGTTTGAAATAGCTTTCCAACGGTATATTGTGGAGCCTAAACAGAGATTTGTGCTAGGAGTTATGCCCATTTTACTGAACGTTGTTGATTGAGTGTAAAATTGACAAGGAGCTCGCCGAGCTCGCCCCAAAGTGAGGCAAGAGCTTGCCTTGGACTGCGCTCAGTGAGCCAGGGGGTCAAAAATGTTCATGCTATAAATTCAACACTTAACTCGAAATTTCAGTTATTAGACATTACAACGTCGTTCTAAAGCCCTAAGTAGTCGTTTTCCTCCTCTCCTCATCCTCCCACGTCAAGGTAAGATCGCTCTAATGATTTCTAAGTAATTCCAACAATTATTCATGATTAGTAACATGATTCTTCAACCAAAACATAGGATTTCCAAGGTAAATCCTTCCCAAGTGATTCAAAGCTAGAGTTTTGGTGTTCTACGTCAGAAAAGCAGTTTAGTTCGTTGGATTGGAGTGATTACAGGTATGTGAGGCTAACTATCTACGTTAGGGAATGTTTATGATTCTCCCTACGCCTCATTCTTCATACTTGTCAGTAATTTGACTCAAAATACAGTTTAGCCCTAGTTTCATGATATGTTGTAGAATTGTTATCTTCTAGGGTTAAAGTTACAGAATTCGTTCATGGTTGTCAATTTGAATATCATAAACTCAGCACGTAATCTTTACAGAATTATGTATTGTTACCACACAAGTCTCAGTCTAGAAACTCAGTATGCTCATAAACAATCAATGTTTTCAGTTCAGTCCAGTATATCTATTTCAGTTCAGTATTGTTCATTGTTGTTATGGTCTCAGTCTTTATTAATTAACCATAATTGAACATATGTGATTTTGCCCAAGGGCACAGTCTTATGTATACGTATACTTGGCCGAGGCCATTGACTAACGCACTACTAGGCCGAGGTCATAGCGTGCATTTATTATTGGGCCAAGGCCCCACATATACAAACACAGATAAAATAGATGATTCAGATACAGAGCAAGGAGTATTCATATCTCTATTTCCTTTGCTATCATAGTTTACATTTATCAGTTTCAGTTTCAGTTTCAGTTCCAGTACTTTATTGCTTCAGTTGCTTTATATACTAGTACAATTCAAATGTGCTGATGTCTCTTTTTATTGCTTGGGGGCCTGCATCGCAACGATAAACAGGTTGACGACTCAGCTATTTAGGAGTGCACGTATCAGCTATTGGTCAGGCCCAGATTCCTTCGGGGAGTTGTCAGCTATCCAGTTATTTTAGTTTTTAGACAGCTATATTATTCAGTATTCTTAGATGCTCTATAGACACAGTCCAGACAGTCAGACACTTGTTATGTTAGCCTTATTGGCAGTTATACACAGTTTTTTAGTTTTTTTTGGTTTAGCCATGTTGGCTACTTTCAGATATTTTCGGATTGTCTAAGTATTTTTACATTATGATATTTCAGTCAGACTTCCAGTTAATCAGCATGTGTTAGTTTTATTTTATAAATCAGTTATGTTTTGGTATCACATGTTGATTCAGCCAGCCAGTTGATTCGCTCGGTCACATGTAGTCAGGCACCGGGTGCCGTGTTACGTCCAGGCCCAGGTTCGAGGCGTGATAAACCTTGGTATTAGAGCCTTAGGTTCAAGTATCTTAGGGAGTCGATGAAGCCATGTCCAGTAGGGTCACTTTTATATGTGTGAGGGCCCCACACATATAAACAGTTGACCACCAATACATTCAGGATTTGTTTCACTTCTTTCATACTCTAGTTCGTGCAGATAGAGAAATGCTTTTAGGAATTCTTCTAACTCGTGCGAATTACGTATTTCAGAAATGGCTCCGAAAGTGAAATACGGCTACTAGCCAGAGGGCTACCGTTGATCCAGCAATAGAAAGGGGCACTTAGCCCAGACAGCCACGACAGCTAATGCCGCAGCTACACCTCCCAATGCTTCGGACGCAGATGTTAGAGGAGCTATTCAGCTGCTCACTCAAATTTTGGCAAATCAGGCCCAGCGACAGGAAACGACCCCTAGCTCAGGTGCTAGTAGTGGGTCGAACAGTTCTAGGACTCAAGAGTTTATGCGGATGAAGCCGCCGGTGTTCACGGGGTCAAAGAAGGATGAAGACCCGTATAATTTGATTGATGGACTCCAGAAAATGTTTCGAATTATGCATGCTAATGATACAGAGGCAGCGGAGCTTTGGGCTTTCCAGCTCCAAGATGTGGCTTATATTTGGTATAAGACATGGGAACAGTCCCGAGGAGAGGATGCATCTTCTGCTACTTGGGATGAATTTGCAGACGCTTTCATTGAGCACTTCATGCCAATTGAGGTCAGGGAAGCCAAGGCTATTGAGTTTGAGAATCTAAGGCAGAATGACATGACGGTTCAGGATTATTATTTCAAGTTCGTGTCATTGTCCAGACATGCTCCTTACATGGTTCTTGACATGAGGGCCATGGTTAGAAGGTTTGTACTTGGGCTTAAACCAGAATTGCACAGGGATGCCAACACAGCTGCTCAGAATAACAAGACGACTATTTCCAAGATACTGGCATTTGTGCAAGGTAACGAGACTAGGCTAAAGAAACAAGAAGCCCTGCAGAAGCAGAAAGATAGGGAATTCAGCAAGAGGGCTAAGTCTACAGGAAATTTTAGTCAGGGAGGCGAAAATCGCCAGTTCTTCAAGAATAGGTCTTCAGGACCTGCTCCGTCTACAGTCGGTGTCCCATCTCAGAGGTCCAAGTTTAGCCAGAAAAGCCAGAATTTTAGAGCCACATATCCTACTTACAACAAGCGTGGAAGGAGACACCCAGGAGCATGCCGTTCGGGCACGGGTGGCTGCTTCAGATGTGGTCAGCACGGCCATTATCTGAAGGATTGCCCATCCGTAAGACAGAATACTAGGGGAAATGTAGCTCAGTCTACCAATTCAGCGGCTCCCTAAAATTCCCAAGCCCAGCATGGGCGCGGAGCAGCAAAGTCCGGCAATACGGGCAGTGGTCAGAATCGTCTGTATGTACTATCAGGTCGTCAGGATACAGAGGCTCGTGGAGATGTTGTCACAGGTATGCTAACAGTCTTCACCTTTGATGTATTTGCTCTTATGGACCCAGGATCCACTCTATCTTATGTAATCCCTTACATTGCTAAGAAATTTAGGATAGAACCCGAACAATTGCATGAACCCTTCGAAGTATCCACACCAGTTGGGGAATCAGTTATAGCTAGACGTATTTATAGAGGTTATCCAGTGTTAATCTACCACCGCAGCACCATAGCAGACTTAATAGAATTAAAAGTGGTAGACTTTGACGTAATCATGGGTATGGATTGGTTAGAGTCCTGTTATGCCTCAGTGGGTTGTAGAACTAAAACAGTAACCTTTGATTTTCCCGATGAACTTATAGAATGGAAGGGTAATTCAGTAGCACCCAGGGGTAGATTTATTTCCTACCTTAGAGCCAGAAAGATGATTTCCAAGGGGTTTTTTTACCACTTAGTCCGAGTCAGGGATGTAGATGCCCAAACTCCGACTATTCAGTCAGTACCAGTGGTTAGTGAGTTTCCAAAAGTCTTTCCATATGACCTACCCGTAGTCCCTCGTAATAGGGAAATTGACTTTGGGATTGACCTACTTCCCGACACTAAGACGATATCTATTCCGCCATATAGAATGGCTCCAGCAGAGTTAAAAGAGTTAAAAGTTCAGTTGAAGGATCTTCTTGATAAGGGATTTATAAGGCCAAGTGTCTCACCTTGGGGCGCACCGGTCTTATTTGTCCGAAAGAAGGATGGATCCTTGCGAATGTATATAGACTACTGCCAGTTGAACAAGTTCACCATTAAGAACAAGTACCCTCTTCCCAGAATCGACGACTTGTTTGATCAACTTCAGGGTGCTCAGTGTTATTCCAAGATTGACGTCAGATCAGGCGACCATCAGTTAAAGGTTAAGGAAGTTGATATTCAAAAAACCACTTTCAGAACCCGCTATGGCCATTTTGAATTTCTTATCATGTCGTTTGGGTTAACGAATGCACCAGCAGCTTTCATGGATCTTATGAACAGAGTCTTCAAGCCTTATCTCAATTTATTCATCATTGTGTTTATTGATGACATATTGGTGTATTCCCGTAGTGAGGCTGATCATGCAGAGCATCTCAGAATAGTGTTGCAGACACTCAAGGATCGTGAGCTTTATGCGAAATTCTCAAAGTGCGAGTTTTGGCTAAAGTCAGTGGCATTCTTAGGCTATGTGATTTCAGGTGAAGGTGTTAAAGTGGACTTTCAGAAAATTGACGCTCAAGAACCAGCCTGCACCCGCCTCAAGATCGATATCGAAGTTCTTGGGTCTGAAAAGTTATTAGAGGCGTTTTGTTGAGGGATTTTCCTCTATCTCAGCTACGTTGACGAAATTGACTTAGAAGAAAGTCAAATTCCAAAGGTTGGATGCATGTGAACAGAGTTTCGAAGTGTTAAAGAAGAGATTGATTTTTGCTCCCGTATTGATCCTACCAGAAGGGACCGAAGGGTTCGTGGTTTATTGTGATGATTTGGGAGTTGGTCTTGGATGTGTCTTAATGCAGCATGGTAAGGTTGTCTCTTATGCGTCTAGACAGCTTAAGGCTCATGAAAAGAATTATTCGACTCATGATCTAGAATTGGCAGTTGTGGTTTTTGCACTTAAGATATGGCGTCACTACTTGTATGGAGTGCATGTGGATATTCTCACCGATCATAAAAGTCTGCAGTATATTTTCAAGAAAAGAGAGTTGAATCTTAGACAGAGAAGATGGATCGAATTGTTTAAGGACTATGATGTGGATATTCTCTATCATTCAGGGAAGGCGAATGTTGTAGCCAATGCTCTCAGTCGACGTTCCATGAGAATTTTAGCTCATGTTGATGCAGATAAAAAAATTATGACAAGGAAGTTCACCGTTTGGCTAGTCTTGGGGTTCGACTTTTGGACTCCGAGGATGGCGGTGTGGTTGTTCAGAATAGAGCCCTTTTCTCCTTAGTCATTAAAGTTAAAGAGAAGCAGTATAAAGATCCCTACTTGTTACATCTGAAAGAGGGGATTCACAAGCATAAGATGACGGCTTTCGAACAAGGAAGAGATGATGGTACCTTGAGGTACTGAGGTAGATTATGTGTTCCGGACGTTGATGGGCTTAGAGAGCGAATTATGTCAGAAGCTCACAACTCCAGGTATTCCATTCATCGAGGTTCCATAAAAATATATCATGATCTTAAGGAGATTTATTGGTAGAACGATATGACAAAGAATGTAGCAGATTTTGTGGGTAAGTGTCCAAATTGCCAGCAAGTGAAAGCCGAACACCAGAGGCCTGGTGGCTTGGCTCAGAATATTGATATTCCTATCTGGAAATGGGAAATGATCAATATGGACTTTGTATCAGGTCTACCTCGTTTAGCTAGGAGGCATAACTCTATTTGGGTGATCGTTGACCGGCGTACTAAGTCGGCGCACGTTTTTTGAGTCAAGACCACAGATTCACCAAAAGATTGAAATTGTCAGATTACATGGGACCCCAGTGTCTATTATTTCAGATCGTGGTGCTCAGTTCACAGCGAACTTCTGGAAATCCTTCCAGAAAGTATTGGGTACCAAGGTGAACCTCAGCACAGCTTTTCATCCTCAAACAGATGGCCAGGCAGAGCGTACTATTCAGACCCTTGAGGATAGGTTGAGAGCTTGTGTTCTTGATTTTAAAGGAAATTGGGATGATCACTTACCTCTCGTTGAGTTTACTTATAATAACAGCTATCATGCTAGTATTGGGATGGCACCATTTGAAGCTCTTTATGGGCGGAGGTGTAGATCACCGATTGGTTGGTCTGAATTTGTTGAAGCAGAGTTGTTAGGACCAGATTTGGTCTATCAGGCTATGGAAAAGGTCAAGTTAATTCAAGAGCGTTTGAAAACGGCTCAGAGTCGCCAGAAGTCTTACACAAATATGAGACAGAGAGATTTAGAGTTTGAATTTAATGACTGGATATTTCTTAAAGTCTCGCCTATGAAGGGTGTCATGAGGTTTGGAAAGAAAGGGAAGCTCAGTCCCCGCTACATTGGACCATACAGAATCTTGCGAAGGGTTGGTCAAGTGGCTTATGAGCTTGAGTTGCCAGAAGACTTGGTTGTTGTGCACCCAGTATTTCATGTGTCTATGTTGAGAAAGTGTGTGGGAGACCCGTTGTTAATCGTCCCAACTAATAGCATAACAGTCAATAATAGTTTGACTTACGAAGAAGTCCCAATGAAAATCCTTGATCGTTAAGTTCGCAAATTGAGAACGAAAGAAGTTGCTTCAGTGAATGTCCTTTGGAGGAGTCAGAAAGTTGAGGAGGCTACATGGGAAGCCGAAGAGGACATGAAGTCCAGCTATCCCTATCTCTTTGAAGAGTCAACAGAAAATGTTAAAGGTAATTTACCTTCCCATTCAGATTCCATTCTATAGTTTCCATGTTCTTCAGTCAGTCCAGTAGTCACTCAGTCCAACGTACATTTAGTTAGGTCAGTACTTATTAAGTTCAGCAAACTATTCAGTTCAATATTCATGTGTTCATAACAGTAGTGTACACATGCTCCCATCAGCTTAGTTAACCAGAACCCATCATTCGAGGATGAATGAATCCAAGGGGGAGATAATGTTACACCCCGTATCTTATAACTAAGGTTAGACTCACATCGTTAGAGTTTTAGAGGAAAATTTGAAAGTTTGTACGTATTACGAAAGTGGTTGACAAGCCTACTTCGGACACCCATAACCCCTTGATTCGTTGAGAATTTGTAGAAGGTTCCTTAATAAAAGTTATAGTACGTTGAAATACCCTTCTAGCATATAAGGACCAGGACAATTGGAGTTCGGACCAAGGAGATATGATCGTCTCAAAATGGCTAATAGAGAGGTTCTTAAGATTCGGTAGAATCGACTAAGTTTTCGATATATCTGCCTTCCATCCCAATTTATGGAAACTACATTGATAATTTGAGACAACTTAAAACATGAAATTTGTAGCCCTTTAAAATATCTTTCCAACGGTATATTGCGAATCCCAAATGGAGCACTGCGCTAGGAGTTATGCCCATTTTACTGAACATTGTCGACTAAGTGTAAAATTGACAGGGGAGCTCGCCGAGCTCACCCCAAAGCGAGGCAAGGGCTCGCCTTGGACCGCGCTCAGCGAGGTAGGGGTCCAAAAGTAGGAAAAGTTCAAGAAAATTGTCTAAGTGTAAAATGGACAAGGGAGCTCGCCGAACTCGGCCCAAAGCGAGGCAGAAACAAGCAATAGACCGCGCTCGGCGAGCCACGGATTCCCAAATGCCCCCATGCTATAAATTCAATATTTAACTCAAAATTTCAGTTATTAGACATGACAACTTCATTCTAAAGCCCTAAGCAGTCGTTTTCCTCCTCTCCTCATCCTCCCACGTCAAGGTAAGATCGCTCTAATGATTCATAAGTAATTCCAACAATTATTCATGATTAGTAACATGATTCTTCAACCAAACCATAGGATTTCCAAGGTAAATCCTTTCCAAGTGATTCAAAGCTAGAGTTTTGGTGTTCTACATCAAAAAAGCAGTTTTGGTTCGTTGTATTGGAGTGATTACAGGTATGTGATGCTAACTATCTACGTTAGGGAATGTTTATGATTCTCCCTACGCCTCATTCTTTATACTTGTCAGTAATTTGACTCAGAATACGTTTTTTAGCCCTAGTTCCATGATATGTTGTAGAACTGTTATCTTCTAGGGGTACAGTTATAGAATTTGTTCATTGTTGTCAATTTGAATATCATGAACTCAGCACGTAATCTTTATAGACTTATGTATTGTTACCACATGAGTCTCAGTCTAGAAATTCAGTATGCTCAGAAACAATCAATGTTTGCAGTTCAATCCAGCATGTCTATTTCAGTTCTGTATTGTTTGTTATTTTTATGGTCTCAGTCTTTATTAACTAACCATAATTGAACATATGTGATTTTGCCCAAGGGCACAGTCTTATGTATACGTATACTTGGCCGAGGCCATTAACTGACGCACTACTAGGCCGAGGCTATAGCGTGCATTTATTATTAGGCCGAGACCCTACATATACAAACAAAGATAAAACAGATGATTCAGATACAGAGCAGGGAGTATTCATATCTCTATTTCCTTTGCTATCATAGTTTACAGTTATCAGTTTCAGTTTCAGTTTCAGTTTCAGTTCCAGAACTTTATTGCTTCAGCTGCTTTACATACCAGTACAATTCAAATAAGTTGGTGTCCCTTTTTATTGCTTGGTGAGATGCAGGCAACGATATACAGGTTGACGACTCAGCTATTTAGGAGTGCACGTATCAGCTATTGGTGAGCCCTAGATTCCTTCAGGGCGTTGTCAGCCATCCAGTTATTTCAGTTTTTAGATAGATATATTATTTAGTATTCTTAGAGGCTTCATAGACACAGTCCAGAGAGTCAGACATTTGTTATGTTAGCCTTGTTGGCAGTTATACTTAGTTGTTTAGTTGTATATTGGCTACTTTCAGATATTTTCAGATTGTCTACGTATTTTCGCATTATGATATTTCAGTCAGACTTCCAATTAATCAGCATGTGTTAGTTTTATTTTATAAATCAGTTATGTTTTGGTATCACATGTTGATTCAGCCAGCCAGTTGGCTCGCTCGGTCACATGCAATCAGGTACTGAGTGCCGTGTTACGTCCAGGCCCAGGTTCGGGGCGTGACAGAACTCTGCTAAAGAGAAACCTTAAGTGTGTTTTTGGTCTGAAAAGTGAAATAATCAACTTGAAACCTTATTCGCTTTTTTGAAAAGACTCAACTCTTTGGAAAAAACAAAAAGGATTTTATTGAAACATTATATGATATGCCATGACTTGATATACAAAATTTTCAAACACATTTTAAGAAATTAATTACTAAAATCACACTTTGAAACTCGAAGATTAACTGTATTCTACTAATCCTTAATACCGGGTAACACCTTCCCTGGGGGATTACCTAAACAATTACCCGAACTCTGGTATTTAAAGGTTTTTATCTTTTGATTGGATAAATCCATTGAACTTGGTTTTCCTAATTTTCCTTAATAAATTAGGTGGCGACTCAAAAAATAGTAAATCCAAAAAGAGTCCACAACTATGAAGTTGCTTTTATGCCTCGCGTAAGAGTCAATTGTAACAATAAGGTGCTTCCAGTGTGGTTCCTTAGCATCAGATGCCGGCTGCACCATGGTGGGTTTTGGTGTGTGATAGGGTGTTCTATCATCTCTGGTAGAAAGAAACTTGTTCACTTCTCTGATATTGTTACCAAAGTGATCAACTGAATTAAAGGATGGCACAACAAACTTCTTTCCTCTGGGGGAAGGCAATTCTTATAAGACATGTTCTTTTTGTACATTCATTTTCTATCATCTATTAGACCCCCTAAAAACACATTGGAGATTATTGAAAAATATATGGTCAGGTTTTTCTGGTATGGTCTTGATAGTGGAAGTAAACGCTATTGGCCTATTGGGAAAACCTTTGCTACCCTTACGAAGAAGGGTGAACAATATTTAAAAGACTGAATGATATCTGTCAGGCCTTCGATGCCAAGAAATGTTGGTCCATAAGAACTACCAACTCTCTTTGGAGTGACTTTATGAAAGCTAAGTATATCTCAAGTAACCATCCTGTCAAGTCTCAATGGCTAAGGAAGAAAGCTTTGTCATGGAAATCCCTACGCAATAGTAAGGATGATATGGACCATAATATCCAAATGAACATATGTATTGGATAAAATCCGAGCCGATTCAATTTCTACAACCGGGAGCTCGAAAAAGCCGAAAGAGCCACCACAGATGGCACCCACTTCCACCTACTCGAGTCATATCAATGAATCTTGATTAGAGTGCTGTGGTAGAGCGGTATGTGGGTGTACAATCAGGTGACATCAGTCGACCTTTAGGGTTGAAAGCCTTGTTTGGTTTCTATATAGATAGCTTATCATGTACGCTAAGGGGCATCCATCTCACCTCTTGTAACCCACCTCTTATTTTTTCTAAGGCAATACACATCCGGGCACGCAGATTTTCTTTGAATATATACCTATCTTGCTTGATTTTATAATTTCTTAAGCTCGGTTCTTTCAATATAACTCTGATAATCACAAATATTAACCCCCAAAATGGAGAGTTTCCGGGATTGGATACGTGCTATTTGCCTTTAAACCCTTGAAAATACAAATCTCTAGCTGATTATCCGTTTTGACCAAAAAATAGTTTGGCGACGTCTGTGGGGATAGACATCTGTGGTGTTGTGCTGATTCGCAGCTAAAATTCTCCTTTCAAGAACTCTAGTAAAGTCATTACATGCAAATAGACATATCTGAGGCAAGCGGTAGCTCGAGCAAAATGCAGGGACCCGAGGACACACAGAAGCTGGTAAGGGGTATGAAGGACCTAATAGAGGTATAGGTGTCGGAGCACAGGGAGGAATCCATTAGGGAGCATAGAAACAGTGGAGGTGAGACACCGCATGGATAGCCTAGTGAGAAGTGAAACAGAGGCGTCCCAAACGCCGACGAAGCAGTGCAACCACACAAGCGCACATTCAGAATAACGGGTCGAGCGCAATCTCCACTTGACGGGCAAAGACATGCTTAAAAGATGGGTTCCTTGATGAGTGAAGTACTGATGGCCACGCTCAAGGCACATGATAAGAGGATGCAATGCAGGGAAAGGGCCATGACTGTCATGGCTAACCATTCTAGGGTAGGGACTCCGGCGTCAAATTAGAGAATGGATAAAATCCCTACGACCCCGCAAACTAAAAAAGCTGAGGCAAAGAAAGAACGGTTGGATGCATTTACCAAGGAGTTACTCAGGGTCGAAAAGGAAATGAATGAACGAATGAACCACATCCCAGGAGCCCCATCCGTGATGAAAGGCGCGGGAGCCAGAAAGTATGGTATATTGTCGTACCCGGAAAGTGCAGACCCGCGCCTATTCTCAAAAAAATCAAAATGCCAGATATAACCAAATATGACGGGGTCATCGACCTCAAAAAGCGTACAACGATATTTGAAGCTGCCATCACCGGGTATAACCTTAACTAGCACGAGATCGAATCAGTCATGCTAAAGTAGACCAATCAGACGCTCATAAAAAGGGCACCCTCCTAGTACACTCTTTTACCCAAAAATTCTACTGATTCTTTTGTTTCTCTTACAGATACCTTTGTAAAAGCTCACCCGAGGGTGCCAAAAGTTGAAACAAGCAAAGAGGACCTCTTCACTATCAAGCAAAAGAAGGATGGATCTCTCCACTCTTACGTAGAGAGGTTCCAACGGGAAAGGATGACCTTACCTACCATTCCGGAGGACTAGGAAGTGGCGGTATTCACAGACGACCTGAACCCAAGAAGCTTGCACGCGTCCAGGAAGTTAAAAGAAAGTTTGGGGGAATTTCCGGCCAAAATGTGGAGCGAAATAAACCTCAGGTATACAGCTAAAATTCACATTAAGGAAGACCAGGGAAACAACTCCAATAGAAGTAGGAAGCTGCCTGGGAAAGAGATCGAAACCCGGGGATGGTTTGAGCCATATGAAGTCAGCAGGCCTTCAGGCCAGAATTCAAACAGGGGAAGCAATGGGAATGGCCGGGGCCTCCTCAACAGAAGCGCCCCGCGCCGTTCTAGATCGACATCAAAAGGAGTAGGACCCCTAAAGATCTCAGATTATAATTTCAACATTAACGCTACGGAGCTTGTCGCAGTAATGAGAACGATGAAGGAGGCTAGGTTCCCGGAGAAAATTCGAGCCAACCCGGACAAAAGGAACATGATAAGTGCATTTTGTTGGATTATAAATGTATAATTATTCTTACAAAAACATAAAAATTATCATTATTTTTCCATATTTTTAACAAAATATTGCAGGAAATAATTAATACAGGGTCAAGTAAGATATCACAGAAAAACACAACAAAGGGGGATAAAAAGGAGAAAGAGTGTCATTGAAAGAATACGGAATACATTCTACAACAAAACCAAGAATTCATAACATGTTTTCTTGCCAAAACCGTTACCAACAAGCAAAACGGTTACGAGAAGTCATAACATGTTATCATACCAAAACTGTTACCAACAAACAAAACGGTTATGACAAAGTCACCTTATGGCTATAAAATGGACATTGTCAAACTCTGATGATGGGGAGGAAGGAGTCTTGGTCCATTTCTCTTCTTTTTGTCATTGTAGGATAACACTTTCTATTTTTTTAGTTTTTATTACTCCATAATGGAGTAGTTTCTTTCATGATACTATCTCAGTTTTTGTATGTTCTTGGCTTGAAACTTTTTATTTATATTTCAAACTGTGCTGGAACAATAATTTCAATTCATTATTATCATGTCTACATATTTTATCTCTAAGTAATTCTTATATTAATTTTGTAATTCTCGCAGAGCAAAATTAATATATAATAACCAATGAGTAAAATAGCAGAGTGAGAGTAATTTTTAGTATTATTATTCCAAATCTTTATCTTATTTCTCCCAGTCCTAATTCTCACGGAGGGATTGACTTAAATAAGTTTATTGATTTAAATAGTCTTTATTTTATTTCTTTCAGTCCTAATTCTCACGGAGGGATTGACTCAAATAACTTTATTGATTTAAAGGCTAATCGCAAGAGGTCTTTACTCCTGTAGCACAATTCAAGCAAGAAAATATTTCAGTTTAATCGTCACTAGTTTTAAAGCAATTAATTGACATAACCTCACGGAGTGTTAATTAATCTTAGTGTGAAAATATAATTGTATTAGCAATAAGCAATTATTCCTTAGATAAATGCATGTGGAAACTGAGATTTTATCGTAAAAATATATCAAGTGAATTCAGCAATTCCCAACACTTTTTATATATAAACCATCTGGAAATGGTTTGTTTTAATTAAGTAATTTATAATTTCAAAATCACCTTTCATCAATTTGATTCTCTCAAATAGTAACAAAGATAATACAAATCTGTAGCATAGGTGGTTCCAATCTTTGTGGGATGATATCTTAAACTTTACTATAATTTGACAGAGTACGAGCAGAAAAATCTATACAAATTAGCTTCGTCAGAACACCAGCCTGTGGTGTCACTTCCATAATACCCACGGCCATACCATGGAGGACTGCACAAACCTATGGGTCGAAGTGGCCCAGCTTCTCCTAGCCGAGCACCTCAAAGATTATATCAGTGACTGGGCTAAACTCAACTTAAGCATGAATCCTGGGTAGAAGTCGGACAAGGCACCCCGCCCTGTACACAAAATCAACACGATCTTCGGGGGGTGGGCGGGGGGGAGGGGGAGGAAGCAGTGAAGAAGACATCAAACACAACGATCCGGAAGTCCAAAAATTCATTCACCAATAAGAGTCACGTCTAGGGCTCCGCCCTTCGCCGACAATAACTGCATAGGACTCACTCTTTTCCATAATGACGCCCAGGTAATCGTTCAAACTAAAAATTCCTTCATTAAGCGTGTGTTTGTTGGTTCAGGTGAAACCGTGAAAGTGATGTGGCTCCAAACTCTCAAGAAGATGTATATTGGGTGGCCCCGATAGTTAAAAGCCTATCCTGATGAAGCCTATGCAGCCGGCTCGAGGGGAGATTGAGCTGATTACCTAGATGAACTGAGATAGATCCGAGGAATACCCAAACCATCAGAGAAACACCGAATGTCCCTGACAAAGCAAACCTCAAAAAGCCTAAAGAGGCGCTCCTCAAAATCATCAATGTTTGTCCCACCGAAAGTGGGAAAACCCCCCATCGACCAAATTCGGGTGCTAAGCTCGGAAGGATGATGAAAAAAGAGACCCCGAATCAAGCCATCCCAAAAGAGTTCATAGACCTGGAAGACGAAAACTGTGTCGACCTAACGGTGAAGTAGATGCGACGCGTGGAGCTTCTCGAAAAAATTCCTGAAAAGAAGGAAGACCCTAGAATAGACATGTACCTTCTAAGCGAGGACACTGATCAGGCTTTTCCGTTGTCTTGCAGAGGGGGAGGGGGATTAGGATCAGTTCAAAGTAACACGGTTGCGTAACGTCTGTTGGTCCGAAGGATGACCCAGATCAGTTAGTCGATGAAGGGTTGGTGCGCCAACAACGAGGTGCCTAAATTTCTGTCTGTTTAGGCTACAAGGCACTATCCAAGGCAGAAGCATGTCACTTACAAATTGAAAAGATTTCCCTGGCACAAACGATCCAGGGGCTAAGACCACATCCCAGGGTTGATCTCACGTGCGGGGTCATAACATCCCCTTGTACAAACTCAAGGCCCTGGCATGAATAAGTGGGGAACCAGCGAGGGAGATCCATGCCAAATCACGAAATCTACCGAGAAGGGATCCCCCCGATCATGATTAAGTGTTGGTAATGTCCATTTTTAGGATAACTTGCGTTCTCTCCTATGCAGGAACAGGGTTCGAAGTCCAGATCTCATTGTTGCCTGGGGGAAAAGATTAAAGAGTGCACCGCGACCTTTCTCAGCAAGGGGGTTACGAGATCATAATGCAAGGGCTTGCCGTCTCACACCCTGACACTTCTATTCTCAAAAGATTTCGCGCCTTGGTGCGGATAGAAAAAATACAAGCGCAAGTGATTAAAATAAATAGTACTGGGACTGCTAACAATTATCATATTTGTCGACCCTACCTTCTCTTTCGCTATTATTTTCTATAAAAAGACAAAGGGGAGGCTATGTACTAATAGGGAGAGTCATCCCTCATAAAGCTTAGGAGCGAGATAAGAACCTTCACTTATCTTCAGCTGTTATAAGTGAGGCATCCTTTGTTGGAGATAGCAAAGAACGTTCTAGGCAAAATCGAACTCGGAAGCCACACTGCCTTGCAAATCTCTTCTAACACATGACACGGCCATTAAATTCTCCGAGCGTGCAGGTTCTATGAACCTTTGTGCCATTAAATGGGGTTCAGACATCTTCCCCATTAGCACCGAAATGTGAGGGCCCTCCTTCCTTGCGACTTGGATGTTTACATCCCCAATATAGCAAAAGTGTTTCCGGAAGTGACATTCTTGGATTCAGCTAGGAATGATGACCTCAAACATGAAACATAAAACACCGGCCATCATGCTCCACCTTAAATAACAACGATCGAATATTAGCATAGTTCCGAAAGACATGCATAGCGGTCACGCCCTGACGACTAAGTTCAAAATAAGAAGCCAATAGGTAATTTTATGATCAAGGTTGTTGCAAAAACAAAGCGCCTGTCAAAGTGTAGAAATCAAGACTGGAAAAACAAACTGATGATTTTCATTAAACGGGTGGGGGCAAAGAGAGCATAAAGGCTCATACAAAATCATTTACGGGCATGCAGACCTAAAAGTATCCACTAAAAATAAATGGCTCACAGGCCAAATCAGGAAAGTAAAAATATCCAAAAAGAGTACACAAACCCCGAAGTACCCATTGCAAACAAAAATTGAGCATTCGCAGCACCAAAAGCTAGTTATCTTCCCAAGGAATGCTAAGAAAGTCAAGGTTGGTGATTCTAGTGCAGAGGAACTTGCTACTGCCACCTAGGCCCATAGGCTCAAGAATTACAAAGCTGGATCGGGAGGGTGAGCACCTTCGCCTTCCGAAGAACCAACAGAGGAGTCAGAAGAAGGCGGTGTTTCACCATGAAGATCGCCCATGTCCGCCTCAGCTGCGAACAAGTCCACCTCGGTGTCTATTAAACCTGAGGACACTTCAATTCGCCCCTCCTCAATGCCTTGCAAAATCTTGTGTCGGGCATGAAGGACAGCATGATCCCGAAGCAGGGAAGCGCCAAGCACCGGTTCTGAGCTCTGAGCTGGACACGGGAAACTTCAAGGGCTTGCACCTGTCCCTTGGTAGCATCGCGCTCTGCCTCCGCCCGGTCCAACCTATCCTGCAGTAGCCGATGAGTCGTAGTCATGATTCGAAAGGTATTATCTCAAGTCGCTAGAGCCTACTTGGCTTCGGCACACTGAAGCTCCAATGAAGTCTTCACGACCAGGAGACCTCTATTCTCTATCCGGAGCTGAGCAAGTTCATCGCGGAGCCGCTGGTTCTCCTCCGACAGCCTTTTCAAGTCACGAGAGGAGGAACAATGGGAACTCTCAAAGTGCTCAATGGCAGAAGAGACAGTGGCCTGGCCCTGAGAAAGGATGAACAGGCAAAATTAGTACATACGCTTTCTCTGAACATAATAAAGTAAGGCATAGCATTGAAGGGTCGTATTACCTGGAGAAAGATAGCTGCCAAATGATTCAACGAAGTCTCCAAACCGAGGCCTGAACTGGCAGTAAGGAGAGGTGGAGCAGAAGGAGCAACGCCTGCATCACCATTATGGAGGACACCACCCCCAATCTCCCGAGTGGGCCTTCGCTAACTCCCGTCCCCATTACGGCCTCAGTGGAAGGGTCCCTCCATCGCCGTCCTCAGCATGGATCAACCCCTCCATTTCTTCCCTCAAGCACTAGTGGAGCCGGCAGCGCGCTCTTACACGAGAACCAATCCCCCCGGAGGAAGATGCCCCTACCTCATCTAGAAGGTCCCGCTTCCTGTTATCTCTCGCCTCCGCGGCAGCTTTGGCAATATGGACCCGGGCCTCTTCCCAATAAGGAACTTTTCTGATAGAAGCCCCTCAGGCAGGGAGACCTAGCAAAAGTAAAAGGAATCAAATGAGAGGCCAGGGATTCAAGCAAAGGTACGAGCGCAAGGTGAGGCACTTACCATGGATTTTTTCTTTCCATATGTCGGTGGAAATACCTCTCCAGGTCCGCTTGGTACTCTCAGAGGCACGAAGCACGCCCATCACCTAGTCAAAGATATCCAACAAGGGCTCAAGAATGACCGGGGCCACTGGGAGAACATAAAGAAAAAATAGGTTAGGCAAGGACATCCAAAAAACAGAAAAAGAAGAATATGGGAAGATAGGAAAATGGATACTCACGGGCGTCATTCACTGCTCCGGAAGAGGGCCAAGGGTGAGGTCGCAAAGATGATCAGTACACATCATCACAAAACGGTTGTGCCACCCTCAGTCGTAATCATCCTCGGCACTCGAAATGAGGCCTTGGAAGCCCTAGAAAGCAAGATTTATCATTCTCACGTGAAGCATTTGGGGGAAGCAAAGGTGGATCAGGTGGTCCAAAGTAAAAAAGAAGGTTAGCTCGATCCACCAAGTACTGCAAGCACCGGACCACTCTTCAGGTTTGGGGCCCAGTTGCCCCAAACATACACCATAGCGGCGACAAAAGGCCTCGATAACTTCATGGATCAGGAGGACAAACTTGATGGTAAAAGGATAAGTGTATATCAAAGACATCCCCGAGATATGTTGAGTAATGCTAGCATAGACAGGGGGTGGGGATACATCAACCTCAGGCCCCTATCAATAGTCCATACGAACTTGGGTGATGATGGAGTCATCAATCAAAGAAGTAAACCCTTTCACAGACTCCAACTGAAGGTTGGCACGGAAATCCCTCTCAAAACTAAAGTTTAAAGGAATGATGTCAGATGCAAGGGAACCCAAGTCTACCCTTCGGGTGGTAGAGAAAGATGATGGTCGATGACGAGCGGAGACCACCGAGGTATCCCCTAGCTATTCTCGCATGCTCGCCAGCGTAAGATTAAAAGATGAAGATGCTGAAGTGGATGATGAAGACATTACGATGAAAGAAGGGAGTTAAGAAAATGGGAGAACTGAGTCTGCACAAGGGTAAGGGATGAAAGTATGGATGATAAAGTGCAGGCAAGGTCACTCGCTTATATATAGCCAGTAAGTGTAACTATTCGCCTTAGGCAACGAAGCGGCGTGTCTTGTCAGTGAAGCATCAATCAGTATCTCAGAACAAGTACTTTCGAATGAGTGGCTGGATGCATTAAATGCCAAACTGACGAAGCGTTTGATCGCAGAAAAAGAGGCGACATTTTGTCTCTTATTGGAATTTTGTAAAAACAAGCAAACTCTTCCACTTTCGGGGTTCACGATTAGGATAACCCCAGAAAGTGGGGGACTATCTGTATTGGGTAAAATTCATGTCCAGACCAATTTTTACAATCGGGAGCTCGGAGAACCCGAAAGGGCCTCTACAACTCGCACCCACTTCCACCTACTCGGTTCATATCAACGAATCTCGATCAAAGTGTTGTGGCAGAGCGACATATGGGTGTACAGTCAGGTCACATCAGTCGACCGTTAAGGTTGAAAAGTCTTGTTTTGTTTTCTATATAGATAGCTTATCATGTAAGCTAAGGGGCATCCATCTCACCTCTTGTAACCCACCTCATACTTGTTCTAAGGCAATACATATCCGAGCATGCAGATTTTCTTTGAATATATATCTATCTTGCTTGATTTTATCATTTCTTAAGCTCGATTCTTTCAATATAACTTTGATAATCATAAATATTAACCCCAAAAAGGAGAATTTCTGGGATTGGATACGACCTAATGTCTTTAAACCCTTGAAATACAAATCTCTAACTGATTATCTGTTTTCACCGGAAAACAACATAGGCAAAGGAAATACATCCTTTTGTTATGATAACTAGTGCAATATTGGTCCTCTCTATCAACATATGGACAACGATGCTAAAATTTTGGACATTAAGCTTACAGATGTTATACATAATAGAATTTGGGAGTGGGACAGATTAACACTATCATCCCTGATGAAGTTAAAGTTGTAATCAATGCTCAGAATGTCTCTATCAACAAAGAGGATAGTTCTATTTGGACCCTCTCTTAGATTGGGAATTTACCATTGGCTCAGCTTGGAGTGACCTAAGGCAGGAGAGATCCCAAACCAGATGGACAGCAGGCTATGACACTCTAACATCCCTTTCAAGATGTCCTTTCTTACTTGGAGGGTCATCCATAACTAACTATCTACTGATTAAAAAAATTCCAGATTTGGGATCTCTATGGATGCTAAATGTTACTACTATTGTAATCCTAACAGAGTGATTACTGATGTTAAATCAGTAGATCACTTATTTTGTCATGCAAATCTTGCTAAAAAGTTTTGGTCTTATTTTGTAGGTCTTCTAGGCATCAATCCAAGAAACATTAGCCTAAAATTTACCCTACTCAACTGGTGGAATCACAAGACAAAAACCCTTTCCGTGCTCTCATCATCAAGATCATCCCTGCTCTCATCTATTGGGAGATCTGGATATCAAGATGCAGTAACAACTATGAAGCAGAAAGACCTTATTTGCCCAGATCAATATCTAATGTTGTTTTCACTATTGTGCAAATCCTAAAGAACAAATTTGGTAATACAAGAATTGGAAATTCATGGACCTCTATATGCTAAGCTTGTGACTCCAACATCTAACAAAAATCATTTATCATTGTCAAATGGATCAAACCACAACCCAATTGCTTAAAACCCAATAGTGATGGGAGTTGTGTTCAAGGGACTTGTGGAGGTGGAGGTACTGTTAGAGATCACAATGGAAGGATTATTTTTGCATAGTCTGTTCATATGGGCCCATTACTAGCAATATGACTGAGGCTGCTACTATGTTGTATAGTCTCAATTGGTGTCCAAGGAATGGTTTGTACTTTGTCTGGGGAGAAACTGACTCTCTTCTCTTAACTAAATGCATCAAGAAGGAACGGGAGACTCTTTGGATGATTCACAAATCTCATAGAGGATATCCATAAACTAGTTGAAGAGAATGAGTTTGTCATCACACATTGTTACAGAGAAGCTAATAAGCATTCAGACAATTGCTTGCCTAATAAGTCATGGGAGTGTAATTCAAATCTTCAACTCCTTCTATAAAGTTCCTGCTTCTGTAAAAGGATTCATCAATATGGACAGATGCAATATCTCTTTCATTAGTATCAAGGAATTAACAAATAACAATATCAACTATGATCCTTCTTAGATTATCAGGCCATTAAGGCCTTTTTTGGATAGGATAGGTCAATTACATTGGTCTCATCTTAATGATCATGTACAGTTTGGGATGCCAAACTCAAATTGTAACTTTTTCCATATCAATGATTAATGGAGGCTCAGTTTTTCCACTACCAACCACCACCATCGCATCAGTCAGTACAACACCAACCACCTCCACCATCAGTAGTGAACATAAAAGTTGCATTCTTTATCAAATAATAATAAAAGGTTTATATTTGTTTTTAATATTTAGTTACTTTTTATTTGAATTCTAGCTATATTAGATTTAAGTAAATACATTATGTACATTCAGATGTTTTAAAACAAATAGTCTTAACCATTCAGTGTTCAGATCTAGAGACAATATCTTAATCATTCAGATTCACACGTCTGAATCTTAATGAAACAAATGAAGCCCAAGGGGTCGTTTAGTACGCGGGTTAAAATATCCCGGGATTATAATCCGGGGATTATTTTATCCCATTTTGGAGGTGGGATAAATTAATCCCAAGGTTAATGGGATAAGGTGGGATATCCCATCTGTCAGTTTAAGCTTCATTTTATGTTTTGTTTGGTGGAAGGTATAAATTAATGAAGCTTAAACTGACAGATAGGATATCCCACCTTATCCCGTGTACCAAACGACCCCTAAGTGTTATGTAACTAAAATTTTAGGGAGGATTATATAATTATCCCTTTAGGTTTTTTTGGCTATAATGACTTTGTGAAAAATTTGTTTAACTTGAATAACTTTATTGATACAAAATAAAGATAAGTGACTTTAGTAGATAATTTGTTATAGTTGAGTAACCATTTAAGTTATTCACTCGTGCTTCCAAGGACATGTGAATATTTTATAAATTTGACCAAATTTTTTTGGAGATCTCCTCTGAATATATTAGCCTGAAAAGTCTCATGTCGACGTTGATGGGAGAAGAAAGACATGCGACATGAAGTTTGAAAACCCATAAAGTTTGATCGACTTCAGTTACCGAGTGTTCCTGCATGTGGCATTGAGAAAGCAATATTCATAGATTCTTAAATATTGCCTATTGTTTGTTGTAGAAGAAAATTACTCAGCAAGCGGTTATATCAAACTAAATTAATCTATTATAATTAATTGATAAAATTAATAAAATATGTACTAATTTACTAGGATTAAGCGATAAACAATATACAATAACAATAGATCAATTCATTCAACGAGATTTATTCGGATCAGAGAAGGATGAATGAAATTGCTTTGACCTTTCGATGTAAGACTCACGCTGCTGACAGATGTCTCATGCCCCTTTCGTGAATAGTTATGCGTGAGAATGAATTGTGATATATCATCAAATAAGGCCACAAGTCTATTCACAACTCACAATATATAAAGGACTTTAATTTAAGGGAAACAAAATTGGGGGCCCTAAACCACATTATGCTACCTTGGGACAACTACACAAATTAAACTCAATCAAATACATCGTTACCCTTTGTGGTGGATCGACGAGAGTGTTCCTAGCCAAGAATGTGGTTGGTGTCGCTTCCCGTGCAAAAAATATGTTATGTATGCATTGAATTAGTTCAAACATTTTTGTACATTATTTTTTAGTTTGTTGGCCATGGGATTCACCCTTTACACCTAATTAAGGGTGGCAAAATTAGTCCTAAAAACATGACCTATCCACCAACTCAAGTTTGGGTAGATTAGAGATAGGCCGCCTATATATTAATAGGGAAATAACTCATATATATGGCCTATGCATCTAGTTTGCAGCCGATGTAACCCACTATATCATCGGTATATAGATAATGTATATGTTCTGTATAACTATGTGGACCACGCACCTAGTTTGCAGCCGATTTAGCCACTATATCATCGGTGTATAGGTAATGTATTTGTTTTGCATAGCTATATATAAACATTACATATACTCTGTATATGTAATGTATATTTTTTGTTTGATCATGTATAAACACAGAAACCGACTCAAATTGTAGTGTATAGATAATGTATCTGTTCTGTATAGCTATACATAAGTTGCTCAACTTCTTTTGCAACGGATACAACTATGTATAAATGGGGTAGAAACGGAGACAACTTTGTATAAATAATGTGTCTACTTGTATAACCCTATATAAGTAGGTCGTTATACACTATTATACATGAAAATGATTAGAATAACTGCAGTTTGCATAAGCTCAGAGATGAGAAAAAACTTAACTAAATTTTTCATTGAATATACATAAAAAAGTCGACAAAAAATAAAAAGAAAAAAGAAAACCAAATGTAAAGAAAAAAGTGACCCCTGATTCTAATATAAATTTAATGTGGCAAATAAAAAGAAAGTTCAATTGTGAGTCTAATTATTTAATTTGATTGCCGGCAAGATAATAATGATGAAATCAAAATCAACTTTTTGATTTTAACTTATAAGTAGTTAAGTGAAGTGTTGTATTATTTTGAAAAAGGTTAAAGAAGGAGTTGGGAAAGAATGTGCACGTGGGAGAGAGAAAGCTAAAATTGGGGACTAAAAGCTTTGTCTAATTGGTCATGCGGTATATAGGAGTGGATCGAGTGAATTATGACACTTAACGGTTTGGCTTATCGGTTATCGGCTTTTAAATATATAAATACGCTAGCCAACCGATAAGATATCGGTTGGTTCGGTATCCGGCTAGCAATTATTGGGTGGCTATCGGGTGGTGTATCGGTTAAATTATGTAACAAATATCACTTTACAATTCATAAGTTCCAGCGACTCTTAAAGCTAATCAAGTCGGTTCAAAACAGAAATAGATCAGGCCAAATCAAAGTTCTTGTTCTTGGTAATACAAAAGCATTATGAAGAGTTTGCTACACATAAAAAAATATATAAATTTTATTTATAAAAAAAAAAAAAAAAAAATATATATATATATATATATATATAAATTTTAGTGTATAAACTCTCCAGTGATTAGCAGAAACTTCATCGAAAGGAAATCATTTGTAACTTCAAATTAGACATGAAAGCAGGAGAACCAATTCATTTGATATGTTTAAGCACAAACTTTCTGAAGTACCAAAACGTAACAAAGACGAATGAAGAAAGATGAAAGAGGAAAGACACCTGGATAATCAAGTTTCGATTTGTTTGCCTTTAGCAACACTCTCGTATTGCTGCTCTTTAGGGAAATTAGGTTCCTAAGGGGTAAGAAGTGGGGTTGGGATTTAGCTTTAGACATGTGCTTTAGGTTTACAATACATATTTTATATGTTTAGGAGTAAAAATATAACTATGATAAATTCTTAACGGGTTAGGGTTTTACTCGACAAGAAAATTGAGTAATCTGCCCCCGCACTGGTAAGCCGTTAATAATAAAAATTTAACTCGTTCCCCAACCGCTAATCCGATAACCCAACACCAATAAGCCAATAAGCCAATTTTACGGTTGGGTTATCGATAACGGTTCGGTTTTGAACAGCCCTAGCTACAATCATTAAACTAGATGAGCGAAGTGTACTGGGCCGTAATTATCTTTTTACCAATTCAGTCAATTTTGACCCAACCAATTTAGTTCATTTAAAAATGCGCACCTTACATAATTAGGAGCAATTAATCATCTGTAACTATCTTTTTCATATTTAGAATTCGTAGCTACCATTAGACATTTTCGCTGTATTTGAGTGCATTTAAATTTAGTGTTCAGTTGTATCTAACCTTATCGTATTTCACATGTATTTTGACTATATTTGAATGTATTTGAACTGCCACGAAGTTGAATGTATTCACTATATTTGAATGTATTTTAACAAAATTTCAAAATACATTGTGTAAATTCAAAATACACTGTGTAAATTCAAAATACATATAAAGCCAAATACATTCAGGTACAAGACAAGAAGCAAAATACATTCAGACATAAGACAAGAAGCCAAATACATATAAGGTACAAGACCTATGAGTCAAATACATATGAGATATGTATGATGAAATACACGCAAGATACACTCAGATATGCTCAAATACACTCATACAAAGGAAAAGAAGATGTGAAAAATATGTACGAAAAATAATGTGGTCGGCTGGGTTCGAACCTGCGTGGGCAGAGCCTCCACCCATAACCATTCCAACACAGCCGGTTGATGTTGTATCATGTAGCTACGAAATGAAAAGGTATCTACGAAATGTAATTGTTGCAAATAGTAGTTATTATCTATAAATAGCTCTTAGAAGTAGCTATGCCAAGTAATTATTCTTTTGAAACTTATGTTGATTTGGGCTAAATATATAGAACAAGTTAATCAATGAGAAATCTTGCCAAAATATTTTTATTTATTTTTTTTTTTTTTGATATGTCATTGACACAATCTAGAAAGTAACTTTTATTAAGTAATTAAATTAGAATAAAACAAACCAATAAAAATTAAATTTGATAAGAGTTATGCAAATTGGGTATGATCAATTGTTTATCCATCTTGATCCTACTCCATCTTGACAAAGATTAATTTTTCGATGGTTTGTATACAGTAAAAAGCGGGTTAACTTGTTACCGATAAGACCGGACTAAAAGACAGGCTCAAATGGAAACAAATCCGCTCGATCTTGCTCCATACCGGGGTGTTGTACCGGACACAGCAGATCTGACCCAAAATAAGCGTGTCCATTAGTCTGGATAATTTGAGCCCGAATGTGCGTGTCCGTTGGTCTGGATAATCAGTTGTGAGTCTACCACGCGTCATAAAACCGCTCCACTATTTATGCTGACAACCGTACAAGTGTCAGACCGTACGGTTCAACCTTATTCTTTTTAGGGTTTGTTTAGAAAGGCTTTTTGGTAGTGTACTAAAGGCCCATTAGGAATACCTATAAATAGAGGGCACCCCCCCCCCCCCCCCCCCCTTGAAGGTTAGCTTTTTTCTCATATCACAATATTGTAACCATCTAAAATATTAAAGTTCTCTTCAAGCATTTTGGTCCGAATTCGTGGCGTTCATCCAAAATCGAGCCAATCTTTATATATAGTTTGGCACTTTCAATCTATCTCATTATCATTATTTAGCACATTTATCACATATCATCCACTTATTATATACTTTATATATACATATATACATAAATATAATCGTATAAATATTCATTTAGAATTGATATTTACCAAAAGATTAAGTTCATCCACATATTCTATTCACCACTTACAAATCTAATCGTTATCTATATTTCGAGGTAAACAGTTTGGCGCCCACCGTGGGGCTTAGGATAATAGTTGTGGTTTAATCTTTGCTACTTCTTTTTTCACCTGCTGATTGAAGAATTTGCAGATTTGCATAAAAAATGTATGAAATGGCAAGTAGCGGTCACTCCGATCATGTGAACAATAACGAGATAGTAGCTGAAAACGAGAACAACAGTGGGTTATGAAACCCACCTGCTGATCCAGCCGACCCAAATGCTATCAATTTGAGAGAAGGCCTCAACCGGCAGAATAGCGTCAATCAGGAGAATGCCGCCCTTCCGGCCACCGATCTTTTAAATACTCATAACTCAATTACTTTGTCTCGGGCTCAAGGCCGGAAAACACCAGATATTCCGGATGAGATTAACTTACGTTTAATATTTGAAATGTTACAAGAGGGACCGTCATAGCCGAACAGGGGATTGCCATAGCTCAGCTTCAGAGCAAAGACGATAAGGTAGCACCGGCAAGGCCAAAAGGGGTTACCGAACCAAGGCGGGGGGAAGCATGGATTGTCGAGAGCAACGGATCCGGAGTCAGTTCGTTCACCGAGGTCTTGAAGATGCTCGAGACCTTAGCAAAACGGGTTGATTCAACGAAGAAGCGAGTGGAAATATATAACTCTCGGGTGGATCAGATCCTGTGAGCTCCACCAATTTTGAAAGGGCCGGATTCAAAGAGATACATTCAAAGGCCTTTCCCTCCAAGTGCGGCTCCGAAGTTGATCCCGAAGAGGTTCAAGATGCCGGATATTCCGAAATATGATGGTACGACGAACCCGCAGGAACACGTGATTTCATACACTTGTGCCATAAAAGGCAACAATGTCGAAGAAGATGAAATTGAGTCGGTGCTATTAAAAAAGTTCGGAGAAACACTTTCGAAAGGGGCGTTAACTTGGTATGACCATCTGCCTGAGCATTCTATCACTTCTTTCGAAATGCTCGCAGATGCATTTATCAAAGCTCATGTCGGGGCCAAAAAGGTGCAGGCCAGAAAGGCCGATATCTTTAAAATCACCTAAAGAGATGATGAACTACTATGTGAGTTTGTAAACTGCTTTCAAAGAAAACGGATGGAACTACCCCCGGTTCCGGAGGAATGGGCAGCGCAAGCTTTCACCAAGGGACTCAATCCCCAAAGCTCGACTGCCTCATTTCAATTGAAGGAGAACTTATTGGAGTACGAGGCTGTAACTTGGGCAGATGTCCATAACAGGTACGAATTTAAGATTTAGGTAGAGGATGATCAGCTCGAGCTTCCCCCGAGACCCATAAATATGAGCAAAAACTCTGAGAGATCAAGAAAAAATTATGAACCGGAGACAAGACCATCAAGGGAAAGGTACCCATCGTATTCTCAGTCAGAAAAGCCTAGCTTAGGTGGGATAAATCCAGGAAAAGCCCCAATCACTTCTCTTATAGGGGCGATAAACGAGCTGAGCATCCATCAAACAATCGAGGCCTGTCATTTAGAAGTGACACCGGCAGTTCGGCTAGCAATAAAGACATACCGAGGATATCGGAGTACAATTTCAACATCAATACCTCGGACCTTATCTCGGCTATCGACTGTATCGCGGAGGCTAGGTGGCCAAGGCCATTAAGATCCGACCCGGGTCAACGGGACCCAAACTTGATGTGTGAGTATTATGAGACCCATGGACACTGGCGAAGGTGCCGTCGTCAATTAAGGGAGGAGGTGGCTCGTTTATTGAAAAATGGCCACCTTCAAGAATTTCTAAGTGAACGATCCAAAAGCCATTACAAAGAAAGGGAAAGTCACGAACGAGCCGAACCAGGGGAACCTCAACATATGATCAATTTGATAATAGGGGGAGCGGATGCCCCATGAGGACCGGTGATGAAAAGAACAAAGGTCTCAATTGTACGAGAAAAGCGGACTCGAGACTACATACTTGAGGGCTCCATCTCCTTCAGTAATGAGGATACAGAAGGCATCATTCAACCGCATAACGATACATTAGTAATTTCTATCCTTAGTTTTAAATCACAGGTTAAACGTATTTTGATTGACCCAGGTAGTTCAGCCAACATTATCCAATGGAGAGTGGTGGAACAATTGAAGTTACTGGTCCAGATTATCCCGGTAGCCTGGGTACTCAGCGGGTTCAATATGGCAAGTGAGACTATGAAGGGTGAAATTTCTTTACCGGTCAACATTGACGGAACCACACAATGACAGTGTTCTATGTCATCGAGGGAGATATGAATTATAATGCTTTGCTTAGCAGACCATGGATTCATAGAATGAGAGCAGTACCATCGATACTACATCAGTTGCTGAAGTTCCCAACCCCGGAAGGGATAAAAACTATCCGAGGCGAACATCCCGCAGTAAGAGAAATGTTCGCGGTCGAGGAAGCACCCCTCTTTTCAAAGAAAACGGATCAAGGAGACGATGAATCAATCAAAGGCAAGGACACCAAATAGCAATTAAATAATACGGGTTCGAAAGCGGAGCAGAAGGAAACGGACCCGGCTGGTGAAGAGGACGATTTCGGCGTGCCTAGATCGTTTGTATTACCAGATGACTCGGATGCAACCAAATCTATCATGGAGGAGATGGAACAAATCATTTTATTCGTGTATCTGCCGGATAGAGAGGTATACCTGGGCACGAGGTTAACCTCGGAGCTTAGGAATAAGTTAATTAAATTTCTTCAAGCTAATGCCGATTGTTTTGAGTGGTCCCATACAGACATGACAGGTGTACCACCGGAAGTAACAACTCATAAGCTCAGCCTTGATACAAAATTCACAAGCAGAAAAGGAGACCAATGGCCGAGTCAAAACATGCCTTCGTAAAGGATGAGGTAACAAAGCTTTTGAAAATAGGCTCTATTCGGGAAGTAAAATACCTCGGTTGGCTAGCTAACATAGTCGTGGTGCTAAAGAAAGGTAATAAATTTAGGATGTGTGTTGATTATAAAAATCTAAACAAAGCATGCCCGAAGGATTCATTTCCCATGCCTCACATCGATCAAATGATCGATGCGACGGCCGGGCATGAGATGTTGAGTTTTCTCGATGCCTATTCCGGGTACAACCAGATCCGAATGAACCCGGAGGACCAAGAGAAAACTTCTTTTATTACTCGATATGGGACTTATTGTTGCAATGTCATGCCATTTGTGTTAAAAAATTCCGGAGCAACTTACCAACGCCTAGTTAATGGAATATTCGAAGAACAGATAGGAAAAATAATGGAAGTTTATATTAATGACATGCTAGTCAAGTCCCTGGAAACAGAGGACCATTTAAAACATTTGCAGGATACCTTTGATGTACTTCGCAAATACAATATGAAGCTGAACCCGGAGAAGTATGTCTTCGGTGTCCGATCGGGTAAATTTTTGGGTTTCATGGTATCAAATCGAGGGATTAAAATTAACCCAAAAAAAATCAAAGACATTGAGGACATCAAAGTGGTAAACAATGTCAAGGCAGTACAAAGACTAACTGGGAGGATAATAGCTTCGAGCCGGTTCATCTCGAGGTCATCAGATAAGAGCCACCATTTCTTTTCCGTGCTAAGAAAGAAGAATGACTTCGTTTGGACATCGGAATGCCAAAAGGCCTTGCAAGATTTGAAACGGTACCTGACCAACCCGTCCTTGCTACACACGCCGAAGGCAGATGAACAGCTATTTCTATACTTAGCAGTATCCAAGGTGGCGGTAAGTGGCGTTCTGGTCCGAGAGGAAGCAGGTACGCAATTTCCAATCTATTATGTGAGTAGGACCTTAGGAGATACGGAGACCCGTTATCCGCACCTCGAAAAGTTAGCTTTGGCATTGGAAAGTGCTTCGAGAAAGCTAAAACCTTACTTTCAATGCCATCCCATATGTGTAGTAACTACTTACCCGCTAAAAAATGTCATGCATAAACCAGAGTTATCAGGTAGATTGACCAAATGGACCGTAGAGATCAGCGGATATGATATCGAGGATAAGCCTAGAACAGCTATTAATGTCATGACCCAAACCAATGGGCCATAACAAGTGCCCAACCACTACTGGCCAAGCACTCCTATGCTTGCATTTATTTCTCACTGACTATCCTGGGCCCGCACACAATCAGTATTTGAGTTGTACTATCTCCCAGACAATCAACACAAGAGATACCATATCGGGAACTCACGGCTAACGTTTACATATACACATGCATAATGAGAGCAACAGCGCAAGCCGATTAGCCCGCTATACATATGCATATACTATACAACAAAATGAGCGTCGATGAGGCTGCATAACATCCCGACTACATATCACTGTCTATAGACCTCTATAGAGTACAAACTGTAGAAAGGACAGGACAAGGCCCTGCCATACCCATATATGTACATAATAGGATAGCATACCAAAAGGGATGCAGCTCCGGATCAATGGAGCATGCGGCGCCGGCCGAGGGAGGTCCTGCGGATGTGGATCGATCGTCCGGTGGTTACACGATCTGTGGGCATGAACGCAAGCATCACAGAAGGACGTCGGTCATTTGTAATGGGCCCGAGTATGTAAGGCGTGAATAGTAACATAGTAAGAGATACCGAACAAGAAAAATAATATAATGAACGTATGAAGAACAATTAATATAAAAAAGGTCAACCTGTGCCTCTGAATGCCCTTTTAAGGCGAATGTCGTGCATGCTTAGCTTTTAAAAAAAAAAAAAAAAAACTTTCCATATATATCCATATATACTATATCGTCCGGCCGTTAGGGCGCGGTAACATATATATATATATATATATATATATATATATACACACATAGCGTCTTACATGGTCTTATCTTACATAGAGCCGTATGGCGCGGTGTTCTCTTACCAGGCCATGTGGGCTCGGTGTTATCTTGCACGCCGTATGTAGGCTCGGTGTTGTACGATCGGTGGGATGCAATGCATGCATACATACATACATACATACATACATACACATAAAAATACATAAATGAAATCAACATCACCATCGTCACTATATCATTCCTTGAAGGATCAACCATCGTAAGATGAAATCGATAATGTCACGGGAGTCTCGAGAATCATGAACTTAGGTAGCACTGAAAATAGAATCGTTGCCTTCGCTATATCTCACCTCGAAGGAACGAATGATATGAGGTGAGACCATCAATAATAAATAAGATCAAGGGATTCATGGAATGGCTCAACAATCTCATAATGCTCTCAAATCATAGCCTCGAAGTTTCTAGAAGAGAATCATCATCATCGTCACAATACGCATAGGACATTTTTCATTTAGAATTGTAAGAATTTTTAAGAGTCATAAACTTCTAGCTTTTGAAAACAAGGCGGTTGTGGAAACATTTATGGAATCATAACATAGGGTCATGCCTTTGAAAGAAAGGGACGAGCCTTAACATACATTCGACCTCCTATTAGCTACGCTTATGCGTCGAGGCTCGCAAGTCTACATTTAAAGGATTTACACTAACGTTAGCCTCTTTATCGCACACTTGCTCTAAGTTTTAAATCAAACTATTCAATATTGCGAAAATCGGGCGGTATCTCCCTTGTTTATATACTAGCCCGAATTCTCAATTCAACAACCAACAACAACAACAACAATACCAACATTAACCATAATATTTCCAATACAAAAATACTTCATAGACATCCCATATGGTGTTTGTCCCATATTTCCACCAAAGAATCATTTTATAACAATTTTACAGCTCCTTCTCTGTAAATAAACCAAGATTAACGTTAATAGCAGGAGATTCATACCTTTCTCTCGATAATATTGTCGTATCTTCACTTTTCCACCTTGAGCTTAAGCCACAACGCGCCGCTATACAGTTTTGTAGTTGCAACTATACGCCGTCTGGACCAGGATTTGGGAATTATACCTGGTTTTAGGCTAAAAAGTTGATATTTTGAATGTTGGGGAATATTCCAGAAGAATAGAGAGACTTTGGGTGTGTTTGGTATGAAAAATGAGGGGTCTCCCCTTTTATAACGGTCCGAGTTGCTGGCGGACCGATTTAAAAGCAATTGCTCGGCGCGATCGTGCATCCCGTCAAGCGCATTCGCGGGTTATTTGAGTTCCGATACGCGTTCGCGCCACCCACAGCGCTTCGCGCGGGGTTATTTCTGCGCCGGACGGTCGATCTTAAAACGCGCATAACGTTTGATCGCGCTATCGCATAAAATCGTACGACCTGTGGTTGGAAAGCGCTTTCAATTATCTACCACTTTCACTCTTGGTGTTTTTCCAAATTCCAAACTTATAATGACGTTTTGGCCTCTTCAAGTCAGATTGCCTGAAAACATTTCCTTAAATCATCCTTTTGAAGGGCTTATGTCCCTTTTCGGCTTAAGGGTCCTTCTTAAGACTTGCTCAACTTCCATGTACTACTCATATAATGTTTCATATGTCCTTTATAAAAATCCCGGCGTGTGGGCCCCACTCAGCTTCTGATAACGGGGCTTTTCGTTAAGTAACATATGAACCGATTCACCCATTATGGTCTCCAAACATATATATATATATATATATATATATATATATATATATATATATATATATATATATATATATATATATATATATATATATATATATATATATATGTAATTTTCATCCCTAATCCTTGTATGACTTTACTCTTCTTTGAGCTCATACCAAGCGACCTACAATCTTGGTAGCGCGAAATTTTCGGGATGTAACATCCTTCCCCCCCTTAGAAACATTCATCCTCAAATGTTGTGATACAACCCGACAACCCCGTCTTTGATTCTTTAGAACGGTTATTTTTCCTTTAGGGTCCGATTGCCATTTGCTTAAACTATAACTTAGGTCAGTCTCTTCTCATTCTTCCTTAGCTCTTTTATTGCCTTCAGTCAGCTTCTTTCACTTCTTTGTCCTCATGTACATGATCAGAAATTAACTAGCATCTCGCTCTTGTTCTTTTTCCCATTATCGTAATTTTGACTTGCCGTGCCATAACTATTCATCGTCCTGTAAGTACTCTCTTTTTCTCGATCCTTGTTTCCTTGTTGGTGACCAACTACCTTTCTCATATACGGTGCCCTTTTTGCATTTACTCCTTCGGTATTATCTCGGCTATCCTTTTTATACTCGTTGACCTTAGATATACACTGTACTGACTCCTTGTAGTTCATTGGTCAGGTTCTTTAGTCCTTACATCCTTGTCACCATCTCTCTTACCCTTACATTCCAAATGTTTATCCAATATGACTTTATCGCTAGTGAGCATAATGGTTATGTCCCTTAAGTTATTCTCCCCAGTTCTTTTCCAAGACTAATTATATCAATATCCAAAATACGTATATATGTAATGTTTCTTCGCCATTTATTATCCTTCGCAGTATAGTTACACTTATGGCAAACTCATAATCCAAGTTCGAACTAAATTGTAGCTCACAACATCTTTTAGCTCTTGCCACAACTGTTTCTTTAACCTTCTTCCCTCAAATCTCGCAATACAACCCAGAAGCATAGGACTATGGCAATTCTTATTCCATTACGACTCTCTTGCAATGTCAATAAATTTGTCTTCGATTCCCTTGTACCGGCGATCACTTCGTCAGTCATTATTCCATGTTGGCTTTCCAGTGGTACAGCTCTCTTTCCATTCATAAAAGTAGCATTCTTCCTTTCTTCGGAAATTTCCAAACTACCAATCGTTGCTCCTTTTTGCTACACTTGTTATCCCTTCCGGCTCTAAAATTCCCTTTTTGTTGTCATCCCAAGTGTCCATTGGATTCGTTATCCTCTCCATCATCCTTTATGAACTTAGCTTGTAGACCTTTCTTGCCCTCTTTATTACCCCTAAGCACATGTCGTTGTATGCTTAGGTACGGCGCAAATCTTTTCCCGATATGAAGGATTCGAACCATGGTCTAGAAATATCATAACTCACGTCTGCGTGAAGCGCTCTCTTGAGTTGTTTTCCACACTTTCTTCTTATCTCTGCCTCATGGTACCCTTATTTTCAATTTGTTTCTGCTTCCTTCTGATATGCCAATACACCTTAAGCTAATAAATTTCCTCCTCTGGAGCTTGAAAATGTCATGATTCCTTTCAAGTCTAATATGCTCTTCCCCCCTTTTAAGGAGGTCCTTATACACCAATAGCCTTCCAGCATCTATCCTCTTCGATAATTATCTGCCGCACTTCACGATCTCCTTAAGGCCGGAGTTTTTTCCTCGTATGGTTTGACTTATCTATCTTTTTGCTAGTTACAGTCTTGTATCCAATCGGAATACTTATAAGGGTTAGATCCAATTCTAATGCCTTCTTTTCCGTCTTTTCACACCTCTGTCTTTTATGACTAACGATTTTTCGGACCCACAAGTTAATGGGGACATCGAGATTCACCACGTCCTTTATGAAGTCTTCGGTTATACCTTACTCCTCGTCTTTCTTCCCGACTTTGCTTATAACATATCTAAAATTCTTATTACCTTGAGT
Organism: Lycium ferocissimum; assembly: GCF_029784015.1. Taxonomy (NCBI): domain Eukaryota; kingdom Viridiplantae; phylum Streptophyta; class Magnoliopsida; order Solanales; family Solanaceae; genus Lycium; species Lycium ferocissimum. Next base: position 8,424,940 of record NC_081352.1, read on the forward strand.
TCTTCTACCATTTATGTCTATATCATCATTTTATTGTCAATATTTCCATACCCTTCCATCCACTACTAGTCCTTTCGCCCGTTTAGCTCACTTACCCATAATTCTTCTTAACTATGCGTTTGTGTTGCAGCTGTGCATCCAAGTTTTTCGAGTGTCCTGCTACTTCTTGCTCTTAGCACGGGATTCTTACAATTTACACTCTCTCCATCCTCGTTCATCGAGCCTTCATCCGTCTTTCTGATGCCATGGCCAGGTTGTCTTCCATGCACATTCCCTACATTTCACCCTATTTCCTCTATAATCGAATCTCTCGATCTTTACAGGAATTCTTGCCTCATATCATTAATCTTCTAATCATATGTGTTGCCCCATCATCCTCGTTCTTATCTCGGTGATTGATTGGTTTCTTACCGCCAACTCGTTAAAGTATCCTTCTTACCCCCATGGTTAAAGATTTCCAGTTACTTTACTCCTAAATGCTCTCCTCTTCCTTCGACCAGCCCATTAGTATACCTTCCCTACTTTCACCCTTAACCTTCCTCGAGTTCCTTCCTCCTCTTCTTATTTACAGTATCGCCCCTGAAGTTCATGAAATATTCCTTTAAACGCGTAAATCCGTTCTATTCTTAAGTCATCTTTTAGGAAAGCTTCTCCATATCGGAGGCAACCATATCAATATGACTACACATTCATCCCTTTATATATATCTATCTTTCGAGAGTTGGAAATCTTTTAGCATCATTGCGAGGCCTAATCATTCTTTCTCTTACTTCACATTCCTCGTCGTGGTCACTATCCTGTTTACCCCACCTATCGTAATTTGTTCTTTAGCCCTACACATTCTTCTTTTGCATCATACTACTACACTCTATCCCTTTTCACATGCCCACCTTCAAATTTTTACCCAAATAGTCTCGTGCTTTGCCCGTCGTCTCTCTTGGAGGCTTCACTCACTCATGTTTCTTACTTTTTACTTTTTCAACATTTTGATCTCCTTACCTTCCATATGCTCACGTTCCTTCTTTCCCAGATGTCATTGCATTAGAACTCTCCAAACCTAACCTGTAGTGAAAATAACATCAGCTTACCTGGTAACGTTTGTCACTTGAACTTTACTACCCTGTTCGATCAATGCCTTCAATATACCGCAACGTCGGTTGCTAGGACACACATACCCATTAATACAGCCGCATACGGGATATCATACGCATTCAATATATATATATATATATATATATATATATATATATATATATATATTATCTAATGCCCAAACTTTACAAGGTATTTCCAAACGCTACTTAGACTCATGCTAGTTCTAAAGCTGTGATGCACCTTTTTTTCTCTTCACCGGTCTAGTCCGCCTTGTCCTACGCGATCTCCTAAGGTTTCCAACCACTCGGCATACTCCAATTTCCCTTAGGCTACTCTAGCTTCTCATTTGTCTCTTATGTCTGAATTTATAGGACTTTTAGTACACTTCCTAGGAAGGGTCACCATCAGTATTTCTACTTTGACACGGTTAACCTTGAAACTCTGATGAAATCCGATGCGTTAATGCTGGTTTGGTTGCACGCACCTTACTGCATGACCTTCATCATACAATCTAGAGCAAGTTGAGGTCTTAACAGATTCCAAAACATTCTCGTAACGCACCTCCCTCCGAATTAGAAAGGGTCTCTTCCTCCTCCGACTACACAATTACTATTTTGGCCTCTTCAATCTTTAATATTCACCTTTCACCTATGTGTATGACTACCTTTAATCCTAGATTTCCAGACTCCCAATGGTGGCGAAAACACCTTGGTCGTCATTACTTATAAACATTTAGTTATCAGCCCCTTTGAATTTTCGTTCGCCGTTATTAAGTAATAATCTACAGCGAATACACACGCATAAAAAATTCCAATAAAGGCTCATATACCTGTAGTCGATCAGTCTTTAGTCTGATCTGGTGGTCTATAATGTGAAGTGTGCTCTTCATCATTGTGTACCCACCATCTGCTCGACTGGCCTTCGTCATCTCTCTCATCCGAGTCCGAAGGATATGGATAGTCAGGCAACTCCTGGTTTACCAGCGGCCAGGATAGAGGGCTAGAGTAATTTGTAACACTCACCGAAGTAGCTGGTCTGACGTAGTGCTCTACCATAGGAGCATCTGGCATGGCCTCGGGGATCTCCTCCTCCGGTGTCCCAGACGAATACTCAGACAGATCCGTGTCATAGCTGTCCCCTGAGGGGTCCTCCTCCCTAGAAGTCAAAAATTCTGGAGGAATCGTCGCTGGGTCCTCCAAAGGATTAGTCTCAATGGAATAAATGAGGCTCCTTCTGCTCGGTCCCGGAGCCTAGGGTCCTAGATCTACTCTAGGGGCCTTCTTAGCTCCCCCACTGCCCGAGGCTGCTCTCTTCATCTTTCGTCAATCTGCACTTACCTACAGGAAAAAAGGGTCAGAAGCGATCTTTCCTAGACTCTGGCTCTATCGTACGATCTAAGACAGAAGGCAAGGTCAATGATTCCTAAATGCCCAGCAGCCTCCTGTTTACAAGTGTGGCCGGCTTCGCACCCATAAATAGGACTCTACTAGACACGGTCTGTAGACAATCCCTAGGACAAACTGCCCTGTTACCACTTTTGTCACGACCCAAACCAATGGGCCGTAACAAGTGCCCGACCACTACTGGCCAAGCACTCCTATGTTTGCATTTATTTCTCACTGACTATCCTGCGCCATGTAGGCTCGGTGTTATCTTACCTGGCCATGTGGGCGCGGTGTTATCTTACCCAGTCATGTAGGCTCGGTGTTATCTTACCCGGCCAAGTAGGCTCGGTGTTATCTTACCTGGCAATGTAGGCTAGGTGTTATCCCCAGCTGATTAGTGGGATGCAATGCATACATAAATACATACACATAAAAATACATAAATGAAATCAACATCACCATTAGCATCACCATCGTCACTATATCATTCCTTAAAGGATCAACCATCGTAAGATGAAATCGATAATGTCAGGGGAGTCTCGAGAATCATGAACTTAGGTAGCGCTGAAATTAGAATCGTTGCCTTCGCTATATCTCACCTCGAAGGAACGAATGATATGAGGTGAGACCATCAACAATAAGTAAGATCAAGGGATTCATGGAATGGCTCAACAATCTCATAATGCTCTCAAATCATAGCCTCGGAGTTTCTAGAAGAGAATCATCAACATCGTCACAATACTCATAGGACATTTTTCATTTAGCATCGTAAGAATCTTTAAGAGTCATAAACTTCTAGCTTTTGAAAACAAGGCGGTTATGGAAACATTTATGGAATCATAACATAGGAGTCATGCCTTTGAAAGAAAGGGACGAGCTTTAACATACCTGTTCGACCTCCTATTAGCTACGCTTATGCGTCCGAGCTCACAAGTCTACATTTAAGAGGATTTACACTAACGTTAGCCTCTTTATCGCACACTTGTTCTAAGTTTCAAATCAAACTATTCTATATTCTGCCGAAAATCGGGCAGTATCTCCCCTGTTTATATGCCTAGCCCGAATTCTCAATTCAACAACCAACAACAACCACAACAATACCAACATTAACCATAATATTTCCAATACAAAAATACTTCATAGACATCCCATATGGCGTTTGTCCCATATTTCCACCACAGAATCATTTTATAACAATTTTATAGCTCCTTCTCCGTAAATAAACCAAGATTAACGTTAATAGCAGGAGATTCATACCTTTCTCTCGATAATATTGTCGTATCTTCACTTCTCCACCTTGAGCTTAAGCCACAACGCGCGCTATACGGTTTGTAGTTGCGCTATACGCCGTACGGACCGAGATTTGGGAATTATACCTGGTTTTAGGCTAAAAAGTTGATATTTGGAATGTTGGGGAATATTCCAGAAGAATAGAGAGACTTTGGGTGTGTTTGGTATGAAAAATGAGGGGGTCTCCCCTTTTTACAACGGTCCAGGTTCTGCCTGGACCGACATAAAAATTGCTCAGCGCGATCGCGGCGCCACGTATGCAGGCGCATTCGGGTGAGTTACCGAGTCCGTACTGGCGTTCGCGCGCGCCCGGGGCGCGTTCGCGCAGGGTTATTTCTCTACCCAGACAGCCGATCTTAAAACGCGCATAACGTTTGATCCCGCTATCGCATGAGAGCCCACAACCTATGGTTGGAAAGCGCTTTCAATTATCTACAACTTTCATTCTTAGTGTTTTACCAAATTCCAAACTTATAATGACGTTTTGTCCTCTTCAAGTCAGATTACCCGAAAACATTTCCTTAAATCATCCTTTTGAAGGGATTATGTCCCTTTTCGGCTTAAGGGTCCTTCTTAAGACTTTCTCAACTTCCCATGTACTACTCATATAATGCTTCATATATCCTTTATAAAAATCCTGGCGTGTGGGCCCCATTTGGCTTACAATAGCGAGAGCTTTTCGTCAAGTAACATATGAACTGATTCACCCCATATGGTCTCCAAATGTCATGCATATATATATATATATATATATATATATATATATATATATATATATATATATATATATATATATATATATATTCAAATCATGGAGTCTTCATCCCTAATCCTTGTATGACTTTACTCTTCTTTGAGCTCATACCAAGCCGCCTACAGTCTTGGTAGCGCGAAATTTTCCGGGGTGTAACAATTAAATCTCAAATTCGCGAAATTTTCCGAGGTGTAACAATTAAATCTCAAATCTTAGCCGATTTTGTAGCAGACTTTACCCCCACCATGATTCCCGAGATAGAAAAGGAGCTTTTGATAAATTTGAAAAATACCTCAGGGATGTGGTTCCTATATACGGACGGGGCATCAAACCTAAAGGGAACCGGGTTAGGCATTGTTTTAAAAACTCCCGCAAGAGATGTCATTAGGCAGTCTATCAGGACTATGAGATTAACTAACAATGAAGTCGAGTATGAGGCTAAGATTGCAGGTCTTGAATTGGCTCGAAGTTTAGGAGCCGAAGTAATTGAAGGAAAAGGTGACTCTCTGTTGGTCGTGAACCAGGTCAATGGCGTCTTTGAGCTCAAGGATGAGCGAATGCATAGATAGTTAGAAAAAACTCAGGTGATATTGCATCGGTTCAAAGAATGGGCCATGCAGCACGTACCGATGGAACAGAACAACGAGGCAGATGCATTGGCCAACTTAGGCTCGTCGATTGAAGAGGAAGAGTTCAACCCCAGTACGGTCGTCCAATTGATGAGCTCGGTAGTAGAAAATGGTCACGCCAAAATAAATACAATGGGTATAACATGGGATTGGCGCAACAAGTACATCGATTACTTGCGAGATGGGAAGCTCCCGAATGACCTGAAAGAATCACGATCACTTTGAACCAAAGCGGCTCGGTTCTATTTGGTAGACGATCAACTGTATCATCAGTCTTTCTTTGGACCTCTGGCAAAATGTTTAGGTCCCGGAGAAATGGATTATGTGATGAGAGAAGTCCACAAAGGAACCTGCGGTAACCACTCCGGCGCGGAAGCCTTAGTTCGGAGAGTTATCAGAGCAGGTCATTATTGGAACCGAATGGAGGAGGACGCAAACAATTTCATCCGCAAATGTAACGGGTGCCAAAAGTACGCGCCGATGATACATCAACCGGGAGAGCTGCTACACCCGGTGTTGTCGCCTTGGCTGTTTATGAAATGGGGGATGGATATCATCGGTCTGTTGCCTTGGGCCCCAAGTAAGGCTCGTTTTATTTTATTTATGACTGACTATTTTTCAAAATGAGTTGAAGCGCAGGCTTTTGAAAGGGTTAGAGAAAAGGAGGTTATTGACTTCATATGGGACCATATTATTTGTCGGTTCGGCATTGCAGCCGAGATAACTTGTGATAATGGTCCTCAGTTCGTTGGCAGTAAAGTCAATAATTTTCTCGAGGGGTTGAAGATTAAAAAGATAGTGTCAACTCTGTATCACCCGAGTGAAAACGGACAGGCGGAATCCACGAACAAAACTATAATCCAAAATCTAAGGAAACAATTGGAGACATCGAAACATAAATGGAAGGAAGTGCTACCGGATGTGTTATGGGCTTACAGAATGACATCAAAGTCAAGCAAGGGAAAAACACCATTTTCATTAGTCTACGGGGCCGAGGCTTTAATCCCCGTAGAAGTTGGCGAACCGAGCCTTCGATTCCAATACGCCGCTAACGGGTCAAACGACGAGGCTATGGTTGTAAAGCTTGACTTAACGGACGAACTACGCGAAAATGCGCTGGTCCGTTTAGCGGCTCAAAAGCAGCGAATGGAGAGGTACTATAACCGGAGGGCAAACCTTCGGTATTTTCAAATTGGGGACTTGGTACTCCAAAAAATTACCCTGCATACCAAGAACTCGGATGATGGAAAATTAGGCCCAAACTGGGAAGGACCGTATAAGGTCACCGAAATAACGGGCAAAGGATCGTACTAGTTGGAAACCATAGACGGTCAACGGCTACACAACAATTGGAACGTGGCTTACTTGAAGAAATACTATTGCTAAGAAGTCTTATTGAGACAAATACCGAGGTATTAGAACTAGGTCTGAAAGCACGTGTTGCACTCGTTTCCTTACCCCAGTTTTTTCCCGAAGTGGGTTTTCCGGCAAGGTGTTTAACGAGGCAACAAGTACAACGTGTTACCCGTTGAAGATGAGGCTAAGAGCCCGAAAGTCCAAGATCATATAAACACCGGGGATTGGATAGTGTTTCCCCGTTCATACTTCTCGAACAAACACTAGGGGACTACTATACCCCCACAAAGATCGAAGAAGAACTCACTAAAGTGAAGTCAAGACCCTAACAATTTTTGTTTTTTCTATATACCCGAGCCTTCCGTACTAGGTTTCAATGTAAGGGCCAAACGACCAAACGAATCGTGCCCAAATAGTATTTTCTACGGCAAGAACAAAAGGGATCGGATAAAATCTTTAAATCGTGTGCAAACACTTACGATATGAAATAGTATTGTTGAAAAGTGTGTCTTGGATATGTTTTCTTATTTAATAAACCCCTACCAGGGACTAGCGTCAAAAAATTAACAAAGGCAACAATGTCACAATAAACCGAACACAACTCTACTAATAGCCTCGAATGGGGATTGCCGTCACAAGATTGACAAAAGGGCAAATAAACAGTACAAAATGCCCTGGATTTATTCCACTACAAACAAATAGTCGAAAGAAGGTCAAATAATTAAAGACCTCGACTGAAAATGCCTGAGGTAATTCGGAGACGTCTGAATTCACAAAGCATAAATAAGCCCCGCGGGCGAATCATTCAATAAGTCTTCAGTCAAAAAACAAACCGAGTAAAGTAAGTCTCGTAACCGATAAGTTAAGATAGGCTCAGTCCGGGTAAAACGCTTAAGGCCAAGCCCCGGCCACTCAATACGATAGGCTTCGAAAAATAAACTGAACAAAGTAAGGCTCGTAATCGATGAGTTAAGATAGGCTCAGTTCGGGTAAAAAGCTTAGCGTCAAGCCCTGGCCACTCATTACGGAGCAAACGATCAATGTAAGTATCATAAATTACATCTGATTCAAAGATCAAATAAAATGATGGCAAAAGGGAAATATGCATTTCCTACATGGCATAGCAAACCGAAGCTTTACACTTAGGATTTTTTGCATGACAAAAAACAAAAAACAAAAAAGGCTCCTGCAGGCCCTACTCTACTCGGTATGAGATGAACTCAAGTTCTCGGATACGGTCTCCTCGGAATCATCTTCGGAACTAGCCTCAAGAGCTTTCTTAGCCTTATCCTCGATCATCCTCGCATCAAGTATGCGAGCTGGGATATTTTCCATACCCCGTTCAACGTGCTCGAGGGTCATCCTCCGGGATTTCCACCATTCATACTCAGCCAAGAGTGTAGAACGAGCCTCGGCGGCCACTATATCATTAAGGGCTTCATTTAGATCGGCCTTAGTTTTCTTCAGCTTCTCCTCCAACTCGGATTTCATGTCAAGTAGAGTGATTCTAACTGCATTGATAGATGCAAGCTCGGTTTAGATATGATCATTGGTCGTAATAGCTTCCTCGAGCTCGCTCTTAAGCTCATCACTGATCCGGGCACGAGTCTCGGCCTTTTCTTTAACAACCCTCAGCTTCTCCTTCTCGATGGCTCTCTCGGCTTCAAGCTGTCTGGACTTTTCTACCGCTTTCTGAGCATCAGCCTTGACGGAGTTAAGCTCACCTCGAAGTTGGGCGATAGTAGCATCGAACTCACCGAGTTTGGTAACAAAGCTAGCATTCTCTCAGCTAAGGTTTGTATTATCCTGATCAGGAGCCGGTTCTTTTCAACCGCATCATCGAGTTCGGCCTTTAGGTGGAGGTTATTAGCTTTAGCTGCCTCCAGCCCGGATTGAAGGTTCAGGGGAGCGACTAACTGGTTCAGCCGACCCTCATTTTCCTACAAGAGAAGCTTAAACTTCTCGATTTCCCGGCTCTGAGCATCCAGCTGGCCCTTCAAGTCCTCTGCTTCGTGTTGGGCTCGGATGAAGCCCTCATTCACGAGCACAACGCTCTGCAAATATAAAACAAATGAAGTTATAAAATCGATTAGCAAAAATGGGGAATCGCACATCGATGCTGTAGAAATGCATAAGAACACTTACCAGGTTGCCCGCATATATCCCCTCGTTTATGAGACATTGCCATGGGAGTCCCTCCATCTTCTCTTTGTCTAAATCTAAAACAAGAGGTCTTAAATAACCTGCAACCCCACGGGATGTGATAAAAAGCTGCAGTCCTCGGGGACGATGACCACAGTCGACCTAGTCCTCCTCGGTTCTACACCGGGGGCTGGGAAAATATCAATAAGTTTTGACCTCACACCTGTTTCAGTGGACCAGCTGGCAACTCTCGTGGCACGAGGAATACGGAGGTGTGAAAATTCCAAGGCTTTGGCTGTAGCAGGAGGGTTATCAGCGAGCATATCATCGAGGTTATCCGATCTTAAAGAAGAAGCAGGAGGAGAAGCCGGTATAGCTCCAGCAGTGTCAGCAGTTGAAGGCACCTCGATCTTAGTAGCTTGGTCGACTCTAGATGACGGGTCGGTTGCCGCAGTAATTTCAACCTCTGGGTCCATTTCAACCCTTTGGGCGGCCTCAGTTTCCAAGATTGGACCGGACCTTCTAGGCTTCTTCACCAAAGGCGCCACCTCGAGTGAAGCATCACCTGAAATGTCAAGAAATTCAATAGACCTTAGTGGAATTGGAGCTTGGAGATACTCGGTTACCGGAGGAAAAGGAACCTCATCCTCCCCACGTGTAGTCGAGGTTGGGATGGTAGTTTCTTCCTCAGTAATGGTAGCGACGGAAGGACCCACCGCAACTCTTTTAAGCATAATGTCTTACTCGATTTCGTCCCTCAAGGTCCGAACATCACTTCTCGACCTCTTTTTTTTCTTCTGACCTTTGGTCGAGGGTTTTCTTTGCCTCTTTTCGGCTGCGGTAATAAGCCGGGATGATCCCGTCGTATCAAAGTCCGAACCCGGTGTCGCAGGTTCATCCGTTGGTACAGTTCGTGGTTCCACAGAACCTTTGCATAAACCTAAGCATCGAAGAGTTAAAGAAGGAAAAGGCGAAGCAAAAATAAGTGTTAAAGCATCAAGTTGAAGAAGAGGTTACCATGGTTCTGCGCAACCCACCGGTCCCAGGATAAATCTGCCCATGTCCGTTCTTTGTGTAAGTCTTTGGCTGATGATTGCCTCAACCCACTCGGGGAAATTTCGGACATCGGAAGGGATCTATGCCTCGGTTGTGATTTTGAACAAGGTTAAAAAAGATATAAAAAACCAAAGAAGAAGTAAAAAGGGTTCGAATACACCCAAAACATTTGAGGGACTCACGTTTGTCATTCCACTTTTCTGGAAAAGGCATGTACTCTGTAGAAATAATATCCGCAGTCCTAACCCGGACGAAACGTTCAAGCCATCCTCGATCTCTATCCTTATTGAGACAGGAAAGGATCGGGTTTCGACCTCGTTTGGAGACCTTTATCACACCCCTGCGAAAGATCCTCGAGCAATACAGCCGAATGAAGTGTGCCAACGTGAACTCTTTATTAGCGTTATTTGCCAATAGATGAAGGCAGGCCACAATCCTCCAAATAATCGGCCCAATTTGGTCAAGGCACACATTGTACGTCCGGCACATCTCAAGAATAACCGGATCAATAGGAGGGTCGAGCTTGAGAGTGAACGGGTACATATAAATGTACAGAAACCCTTCCTTATAATCGGTAATGGATTCATCGTCACCGGGGGCAAACACCTGCACAGGACGTTCGTCCCATCCGCACTCGTCCCAAACTCGAATGAGGCGATCTTCTTTAATTGACAAGGGATAACGTCTCACGTCGAAACCCCTAGCCGATGCTTGCACTTCCTTTTCAACTACAAACTCGTGGTTATAATTGGGCTTCGCCGGTATTATGTCTGTTCCCGTCGATTGAGGAAGTGTCTTACCTTCGAGTTTGGGAGCAGGTGCGATACCCGAAGATGAAACCGAGGGTACATTCTGGGAAGCAGAGTCGGTGTTCGTTGACATTTTTTGGTCAAGTATGAATTTATGAAGAAGTTGGTATGAAGATTTGAAGGTTTGAAGAAGATTTGAAGATTCAGATGAAGACTTGAAGGCTGAGATGAATATATGAACTTGAAGTTTTGAAGATTTGAAGATTTGGGTTGAAGGTATGAAGGTTTGGCTTAAAGGGACAAGAAGATTTGTGATAACGGGGCAGTTCAAGCAAAGAAACGAAGATAAGAAATGTTGAAAGTGAGAAATGAAAGGTAGAAAAGCAGCTGTAACTCTTATCTAGACATTTTACCGTGGCGGTTACCGAGGCCAACCAATCGGGAGACGACACGTGTCCGAGAATTAATGAGACGTGATTTGAAGCGATATGGCTTGAGGCGGTTTCCGAAGTTGGCCACTCGGAATGGGACACGTGGCCGAAGTCAGAAGGACATGACGTGAGGTGACGTTGCGGTTCCCGCCTATTTTGAAGATAAGAACGAACTTATGAATGAGACCACCGGTTTGAGACTTTTCCACTTCCCGTCACTCCGGTGAAATAACGATTCGGAAAGAGTGGGGACTATCTGTATGCGGTAAAAATGGGGTTAACTTGTTACCGGTAAGATTAGAGTAAAAGACAAGCTCAAATCGGCACAAATCTGTTCGATCTTGCTCCACACCGGGGTGTTGTATCGGACACAGCAGATCTGAGCCAAAATAAGCGTGTCCGTTAGTCTAGATAATCTGAGCCCGAATATGTGTGTCCATTGGTCCGAATAATCAGTTGTGAGTCTGCCACACGTCGTAAAATCGTTCCACTATTTGTGCTGACAACCATACGGGTGTCAGACCGTACGGTTCAGCTTTATCCTTTTTAGGGTTTGTTTAGAAAGGCCTTTTGGTAGTGTACTAAAGGCCCATTAGGAATACCTATAACTGGAGGGCAACCCCCCCCCCCCCCCTCTCTCCTTTTTGAAGGTTAGCTTTTTTCTCATATCACAGTCTTGTAATCATCTGAAATATTAAAGTTCTCTTCAAGCATTTTGGTCCGAATTCGTGGTGTTCATCCAAAACCGAGCCAATGTTTATATATTGTTTGGCACTTTCAATCTATCTCATTATCATTATTTAGCACATTTATCACATATCATCCACTTATTATATACTTTATATATACACATATACATAAATATAATCGTATAAATATTCTTTTAGAATTGATATTTACCAAAAGATTAAGTTCATCCACATATCCTATTCACCACTTACAAATCTAATTGTTATCCGTATTTCGGGGTAAACAGGGTTAATAACTCCATTTATTTATTCAACCAATTTTTATGAGACCTTCCAAAGACACTTGTCTAAGCTGAGAACAAACTACGAAGCATAATCAGGTGAAATTAAAAATACAAAATGCCTACTCTCTCTCTCTCTCCATGTTGATAGGATTCATATTATTTAAATATCTTTAGATTTTGAGTTGAGAAATCATCTTGATATTCTATTTTATCTTTTGAACATATATACAACATTAAATTTCATATCTAGGATCATGTAAAAAAGTTTGGTAGGCCAAACTCAACTTGTATCTTTTGCATATCAATGATCGATGGAAGCTCGTTTTGATATGTGTAAAAAACAAAACAAAAAAAGATTAGACCTCGAAGCATTGGATTATGCCTTAAATGCAAACATATATGGTTGGACCCATGACTATTTTTGGAGCAATAATTCATCTAAGCAATGCAAAATCTTTGACATTCAAGCCATCGCATGCAAATAACATCGTCCATGATTGATTAAGTTTGTCTCAAACATATGGACAAATATGGTGGGGAGATGAAAGCGGTTTGGTGACAATTAGGTTTTCAAATTATATGGTGCTTGTGCTTATCTAATATTAAATTGCTGACAATATAAAACACAATCTTGAGATGTATATTTGTGAGATATGCTTGTTCATACGCAAAGGTTGTTTTAGTAATATATAGTTAAATGTTATACTTACCTTAATAATTACTATATATACTTTTGTTTTGAATTTAATTTGAGAAAGTTGAAAGTCATGCGATATATGTGTGACGATCAAACTTTCTAAGCCGCTATGCCACCCGACTATCCCAAGTCAGGCGAATGGTACTCGTTGACCTTAAACTTAAAACGTGAAAACATAACAATTAAGATATCATCATAAATATAGATAAAATAAAAATACTGTGTGGTAGCACAAATCCCAATACAAACAAATCCCTGAAAAAAAATAAGAATGTTGTTACAATGTCAAAAAAAGAATTACATGGTCTGACTTAATAGAATAACATAAGGGTAAAAAAGTTTACGCCATGGGCACAACGGTAGAAGGAAAGTGGCAAACCACGAAGATGAACCATCTAACTAGAATTCAGTCACGAACTATGCTGGTATTGGGATCCGAACTTGCAAAAAATTGCAGCAAGTGAACAATGAGTACGAAAGTAAACGTGTACCCGGTAAGTCTCTCATTGACCACTTCCAACAGGATAGTTGCATGAGTTACTTAGAAAGAGACCTTGTCGTTAACTTGTGCAGTTTGTATGAAGATATAAGGGAAAATAGACAAATAACATGATGTAGGCATGCAATTCATCGTTAACAACACTTTAGAATTTATCGCAATTCACACCAACATAATAGGCATGTTCAATACATATAATAAATCATAGCAACTAAAACGGTCAGAGAAAATAGTAAAGATAAGAATCTTTATCTCATAATTCACTTCTCAACTAACCAGTTGATTAACTCTTTCACAACCAGCGTACACATCGCAAAGGGAGGCACCAAGTTGGTGACTCATGAGGGACAAAGTCATATCCACACACACATGATCATATCAATAATCTCACATATTCAATAGTCCCCAGTCCCCACGTTATTTTTATAATTCAGACTCAATAATCTCCACATCTCTATATCAAACTAGACTGAGACGATCCTCATCAGTATCTCCGTCATGGATTCACATGGTCCTCATTAGAATATCAACTTTAGACTCACATGGTCTCCAACAATGTCAACAACGGACTTACACGGTCCCCAATCCTCCTCATATGAGTCCCACAACAGTATCACATCACACATAAGGATTAGATAACTAAACCACATATTGTACAACACATAATAGTTAAATCATGAATTTCAACAAATACAAAAATAGTACATGCTTTTCTAGTATTTAACTAGCTCAAATTCATTAATACAACCTAGATATAATGCTCAACTCATCAAAATACTGATACATGAATCAAAATTTAAAATCTAGCATTTCAAGTAATCCCCTGTTACGTCCGATAATCGTATATATGCTCGTCATATCATGTATGCGCTATCCCCATGCATTACAAGTCACGTACAACACATTATTAAGTTGGGAATCTATTGAGGTCAAAGTCTTAACTTACTTCGATTATAGTGAGCTTTCAACCTTTCGCGGTTGACACCTCCAAACGACCCAAACACCTCCAAACGACTCAACTATAGCCAAAAGAATATTCAACAACAAGAAGCGAAGCTTAGGAATTGATTCCTATAATCCAATTACGCTGTGCGATCGCGAAGAACTGTTGCTGCACTAAAAAAAAAAAAAAAATCAATGCCATGGCATTCGTTTAAAGTTTGGCACGCATGCCCCTACTTTTCATTAATCCAGTATTCTGCCGCGCGAGGCAAATGAAAACAGGACATTCTTTTGTTCCTAATTAGTTCCGAAGTGAATTATTGCCAATGCCATCTTTCTCTTTTCCTAGTACTAGCGCACACAATTACTGCCATGACTTCCGTGAGTAAAAGGTCAACTTTTGCCTCCCATTATTCTCAAATTGGCATTAAAAAAAACATAATACATGGATATATATTTCAACTTGGTCTCATCTCTCAACTAAATATCTCAATATTAATAATGCACATTTAGACATCTTAGCTTGATTTAAGTTGGCCCCATAAACATCCCAACTTTGAGAAAGCACAATTTGAGAATGCACATCCAGAAAAGTGTGCTTACGGGGCCAATGTGAAGATGTCTAGATAGGCAGTTTCAAAGTTAGGATGTTTAGTTGTCATTTAGGCCATATTAAGGTGTCTATCTATGTATCATGCCTAAAAAAAATCTAAATTCATTTCGTTTCAAATTGGTATTGGTATTGTTATTCTTATATGAGTTAACTTTATACATCAATAATAAAGAAAGATGTTTGTATTATTAGTTTACCTAAAATATTATTACACATAACTATCATAATAAACTAGAAAATAACTTAGGAAAAAAGGGACAAATATATAATTTGCTAGAACAAGTGTTTTTTTAAAAAAAAACTTTGTCCATTATATAGGGTGATCAAGGTAAGGGAAAATGAAATAACGAAATCGATTCCGATCTTCTATCATATATATGTGGAAGACTATCCACGCTAGTTTTTATAGTAAAAGTGTAAAAGCTATTAATTTCTTTATCGATATAATAAGTTAAATCAACATTTTTATACATGTGTTCACTTGTTAAGTCAAGCTTTCGAGTGGGGTCAATGGAAGGAGATGAGTGTGAAAATGACAAGTTAAAGAAATGCGGAAGAATTTGAAATAAATCAAGCCTGAAACCCTAGTTCATGAGAATGTTCTAGAGAGAGAAAAGAGATACCATTGCTGTATTAAAATTGGCCAAAAGCGTTTTCTGTACAAATACATGGAGTATATATAATATGTACAACAACAATAAACACAAGTGGGCCGGGTTCCAGCTGGTCCAAATAATCAAAGCAGCCCGAATGACTTAAGGAGGCTTCGGCCCATCTCTATTTCTAACATCCCCCCTCAAGCTGGACCCAAGTCCCAGCTTGGACAACAGAGTCTTGTGCTGCACACCAGTCAGTGGTTTGGTTAAAACATCTGCCAATTGGAGGGTAGTGGGAACATATTGCAAGGAGATCAGACCCTCATGAAGCTTTTCCCGGACAAAATGGCAGTCGATTTCAATGTGTTTTGTACGCTCGTGGAACACGGGATTCTTGGCAATGTGCAACGCAGCCTGATTATCACAAAACACTTCAACAGGAGACAAGTCAGTCAAACCAAATTCAGCAAGTAAGCGAACCAACCAAGAAATTTCTGCCACTATTTTTCGGAGTGCTCTATACTCAGCTTCAGCTGAGGAGAGAGCAATTGTAGGTTGCTTCTTGCACTTCCATGAAACAGGAGAACCACCCAACAACAAATAAAACCCAGTGATAGATCGACGAGACTGAGGACAACCCGCCCAGTCTGAATCACAAAAACCAGATAAAGAAAAATCTGCGGAATTATTGAGGAATATACCAAGGCCAGGTGAACCTGCTAAGTAACGAAGCACATGCAAACCAGCCTCGAAATGAGGTAGTCGAGGAGAATGCAAAAATTGACTGAGATGTTGGACAGCAAATGAAATATCCGGCCTAGTATGTTGAAGAAAATTAAGTTTCCCCACAAGTTTTCTATATAAACTGGGATCAGAACACAACTTTCCAGAATCGAATGATAACTTGGCATTTAATTCCAAAGGACTGACAACTGGAGTGACATTTGAGCAGTCGAATTCAGAGAGCAGATCAGATGTGAACTTTCGTTGAGTGACAAGGAAACCTTTAGACTGTTTAATGATCTCAAGGCCAAGAAAATAATGAGCTTCACCCAAATCCTTGATTTTGAAAGCATCATCAAGGAACTGTTTGAGAGAAGACATTTCTGAAGCATTATCACCAACTAATAAGATATCATCAACATACACAGCTACAATGGTGATGGACGAACTAGAAACTTTTCTGAATAGTGAGTAATCATTTAAACTGGGATTGAAACCTCTAGAAATCAGTGCTTCAGACAATTTTGCATACCACTGTCTGGAGGCCTGTTTGAGACCATAGAGGGATTTTCTCAATTTGCACACAAGTGGGCCAGAATCAGATGGAGGAACAACCAGACCTTGGGGAATTTTCATGTACACTTCCTCCAGGAGATCACCATGGAGGAAGGCATTGTTGACATCAAGTTGAAAAACTTTCCAATTCTTCTTAACAAAGAATGTACCAACAAGCACTTAATTGTAGTCATCTTAACAACAGGAGAAAAGGTTTCATTATAATCTACCCCCTCCTGTTGGCTGTCCCCACGAATTACCAACCTAGCTTTATACCTTTCTATGGAACCATCAGCCCTTTGTTTAATTTTATACACCCATTTAGATGGAATGGCTCTTTTTCCAGAAGGTAAAGGGACAATGTCCCAAGTGTGATTGGACTCAAGGGCTTGGAATTCTTTTAACATAGCAGCTTGCCAAGCAGGGTGAGCAGCAGCTTGTTGGTAGTATTGAGGTTCTAGCAGGGCCACTTCAGCAGATGTAGAACCACCCTTAGGAGGAGAGACAGAGGAACATACATAATCATGGAGGTAGGAGGGAGGAGCAACAGCTCAGAAGATCTTCTAGGAGGTGGAGAAGAGGATCGGATAGTGGGGGATCAAGAAGAATCAGAAGTGTGTAGTGGTGGAGTAGGAGAGAAAAAAGGAATAGAGGGAGGAGTGGCATAGGGAAAGACAGATTCATTAAAAACAACATCCCTTGAAAAGAGAATTTTATGATCCGATAAGGAGAGGAGTTTGTATCCTTTCTTCCCAAGACAATAGCCAATGAAAACACAAGGCAAGGAACGAGATTGAAATTTGTCCCTTTGTGGGATTGGAACAGTGGCAAAACATAGACAGCCAAAGCTCTTAAGGTGGCTATAAGCAGGAACAGAACCATACAATAGTTCAAAGGGTGTTTTGTGGTGAAGAAGGGGGGAGGGGAACCGATTAATAAGATAAGTAGCAGCTAGGACACATTCACCCCAATATTTAACTGGTAGTTTAGACTGGAAAAGAAGAGCCCTTGAAGTTTCAAGTAGGTGTTTGTGCTTCCTTTCCACCACTCCATTTTGTTGAGGAGTGTGGGGGCAGGAAGTCTGATGAAAAATGCCATGAGTGGAGAAAAACTGAATGGCCTCATTACTGGACCCTAATTCAAAGGCATTATCAGATCTTATAGCTTTAATAGACACATGAAACTGAGTTTGAACAAAGAAAAAGAAGGCCTGAATAAGAGTGAAAGCATTGGATTTAGTGGATGATAAGTGGGTCCAAGTACATCTAGTGTAGTCATCTACAATGGTTAGAAAATATTTAAACCCATTATATGTTTGGGTGTGATAGGGTCCCCAAAGGTCAATATGTATAAGTTGGAAAGGGGTTGTAGAGTGGATAGCACTATCAGAGAAGGGTAGCCTCTGTTGCCTAGCTAAAGGACAAACATTGCAGTGGAAAGATTGTTTAGAAGGGAGGATAGATTTAAGTGCTGGTATGGATTTCATTTTTGCAAATGGCATATGGCCAAGTCTCTGATGCCAAGCTAAATCAGCACTAATTGGCCCATCAGAAGTAATGAAAGGAGACAGAGGAGCATCAGCAGATACATGCAAACAATCAAAGTCTGAAACAGTCTTATTATCAACAGCAAGTACAGGGGAAACAACAGCAGGAACATTGGAAGAAGATGATGAAATATTGGCTATATTACAAGGGACAGAAACATCAACTAAAGGATATGCTACATTACAAGGAGCAGGAACAGAAACAGCAGGATCAGCAGAATCATTTGCAACAAAAGCAGGAGAATTAGCAGAACTAGAGATGATAGTAGCATTGCATGAGGAAGAACCATTCAACTGAAGGACATAGAGTCCATTGGAAAGTTTACCAACTTCCAGTGGCCTCTTCAGAGAATGGCCCTGCAAAACACAAGAAGTGGCACTGATGTAAGCAGTGCAATCAAATTGGAGAAGTAATTTGTGTAAGGATATGAGATTATATTGGAAACTAGGAACTAAAAGAACATGATGAAGTACCATATCTGAATACAAAGGTAATGAACCTGTACATGTAACCTTTACTTTATATCCATTAGGTAAGGAAATGAGATAAGGGATAGTAAGGGGTTTGATGTTGATAAGAAGATTTTGTGAGTGAGTCATATGATTGGTTGCTCCAGAGTCTAAAATCCAAGGGTTATCATACATTTGAGAAAGATGACATGCAAAGAAGCAACAAATATTGTAAGCAGCAGGAGTAGTTACAGGAGTCACACCTGCAAAGTTGGCAGAGGCACAAAGACCAGTGTCCTGCAACTTATGCTGATGCAAAAGAGTGATAAGGTGTTCATGTTGCTCCTTGCTGAATCCATGGAAAAGATCCTCTGACTTTGGAGTAGGCATATTTTGACCAGAATTAGAGGAATTAACAGGAGAGGAGGATTCTATGCCTTGAACACAAGCAGCAGAACCCTTCTTGCCTTTGGAAAATTGATAATCAGGTGGATAACCATGGAGTTTGAAACATTTTCCAATAAGGTGTCCTGATTTCTTGCAATATTTGAGTAACAAAGCGTAATTATTGTTGGACATGTTGTTTGTGGGAAAGTTTGGTCGTTTATCAAAGTTAACCTTTTGGTTGTATCTTTGGGCCCCAACAGAGAAAGAAGCAGACTCGAATGCAAAGGAAGGTAAGGAGGCCTGAAGTTCAGACTGTTGTTCATCATGGATGAGCATGGAGTACACACTATCTAAATCAGGAAGTGGCTTTATCATCAAAATATTTCTCTTAATGCCACCGTAAGACTCATTCAACCCAGCAAGGAACTGATGAACTCTTTGTGCTTCTTCTAGCTTAACCCATTCTTCCTTGCAGTCACAGGTGCAAGGTGGATATATGATAGAGATATTCAACTCATCCCACAGTTTCTTAATTCTGTTAAAATAAGAGGCTATGCTAGATGATCCTTGAGAGATTGAAGATATATCTTTACGTAATTGAAACACCTTAGTTCCACTAGCCTGACCATACCTCTTTTCAATTTCTAGCCATATACCTCCAAATGGTCTCGGTGTATCACAGTTTCAGCAATTTCTTTATCTAGACTATTAAGAATCCATGCGATTACCATGTCATTACACATCACCCAATTATCATAAGTAGGGTCAGTCTCAGCAGGTTTGACTACTTTACCATTTATAAAACCTAACTTTCGTTTAGCAGATAAGGAAATCAACATTCCCCTCCTCCAACTCCCATAACCAGTCCCATTGAATGGAGTAGTTACAAGAGTCATGCCCGGGTAGTCAGAGGGATGGAGGTATAGCGGATGAGTGTTGGTAATTTGAGGTTAGGCGTTTGAACCCATGATTTCGAAGTAATGAATCAACTAAACGGAGATCTTAAATTTTAAAATACAGTAGAGTTTACCGTCCTTCTTCAAAAACTCGAAGAAGCAGAGTCTTTTTATCTAGAAAACAAGCTGAATTGAGGAAGCGAAGTTCACCAACTTGAACGAATCGAACAAGCGAAGTTCACCAAAACTCAACCAAAACCGATACAAATGTCAACGAATAGTTCAAACCCCAACAATACCCACTATTCGAACAACAATTCGAACAAATCAAAAACCAAAACAGTCCCCAAATTTCAACAAATCAGAAAGGAAATCAAACTTCAACGAAATAGCTCGGAGTTAACACCGCTCAACTGGAAATGACGAGATCTTTCAAGATCTGTGCTTGAATCATAAAAAAAACGATAGAAACCGAGTCAAAAAAATTATATTTCCAAAAGAATAGATCGAGGGTAACATCGCTCGATAGAGAATGAAGAGAATACTCAGGATCTATGCTTTGATACCATGACAAGTTAAAGAAATGCGGAAGAATTTGAAATAAATCAAGCCTGAAACCCTAGTTCATGAGAATGTTCTAGAGAGAGAAAAGAGATACCATTGCTGTATTAAAATTGGCCAAAAGCGTTTTCTGTACAAATACATGGAGTATATATAATATGTACAACAACAATAAACACAAGTGGAAAAGGGTTCCGGTGGTGCCAGCTGGTCCAAATAATCAAAGCAGCCCGAATGACTTAAGGAGGCTTCGGCCCATCTCTATTTCTAACAGAAAATGATCACATGGTCTTGTATATGGAGACATACCACATGAAGGGCCCACCTTGTTAGCACAATAAGAGGCACATTCCTTTAAGTCCACTTAAAATCAAATCCCAGCTTGGAAACGCAAAAACACAAAGATTATGAAATGTATATCAAATTTTATCTGTAATCATTTTTGTGCTTATTCATAGAGTTCGATTAAAAACATTGTATTTTGTCGCGAGTCCATAGATTAAGGGTTGTTTGGTTCAAAAGACAAGTTATGCAGAAATTAATAACACATGAATTAGTTATGCAAGATTAGTAATATAGGAATTAGTTATGCAAGAACTATAACGTACCGATTTGTCTGTTGGATGTTTGGTTAGTCTGATGTATTACAGTCAAACCTCTCTATAATTGTCATTCGATATAACAACATTTCAATATAACAGCCTGATTTTCTCCAGAACCGATTTTTCATGTTATATTTGATTTCTCTATAACAGCATTCTACTTATAACAGCTGTGACAGACAGTATAGCGGTGCATTCTTTATAAAATTACCTCTCTATAACAGCCATACAAAAATATCATGTAATTATTTTTTTTAAGAAATATATTATGTATAAAAGTAAAATACTAAAATATTTATGATAATCATCATTAATGTCATACACATAGTATAAGAGTCAGCTGTTAAGCTCTTAGATAGCCTTCATGGAAAAGATATTCAATTCCCTTTTGCTGAAAGTTTAGACAAAAAATTTCGTCAATTCAAGCGTTATATTATCACTAAAAGAGTGGAATTTACTAAACAACCTACAATTGTAGAATTCTACACCAAACTTGAAATATTTAAATTCTCAATTAATTTTAAATGCAGATGGTCCTTAGATTTTAAATTTTTATCGATACAGTACAATTAGTTATGGATTTATTAGCAAATTGTTAGTCTTTTCAATTTTTAGTTAATGAGAAATGAAAATCAATTGAGATTTTAGAATTAACAAATATGTATATTGTTTTCGTTTGTAACATAAAAGGTATAGAAAATAATTATTTGCGTACTTTTTTTTTATAATAGCTAAATGAGATCTAAACATCAAATGCCAATATACATACATAAAAACACCTCACTATAGCAACCACGAAATTTTCGGACAAACGCTGCCATTATAGAGAAGTTTGACTTGGATAAAGTAGTACGGGGCATCCCCTCAGCGAGAAGCTATTCTTATGAGAAGATTTCAGTGGCCAAATCGAGACTACTTCGAGGGCTACGATGATGTACATGGTAACTTTGGTTTTGAGGATATAAACGAAGGAGGAGTCTCAATTCTAGACTTTGCTAAAGTTTTTGATTTGGTGATAGCTAACTCGAGTTTTCAGATGAAGGAGGAGCACTTGGTCATCTTCTATAGTATGGTGGCTAAGACTCAGATCGATTACCTACTTCATAGGGTGAATGATATAAGGTTATGTAAGGTTATCCGGATTAAGAATCTTACTACTTAGCATAAGCTCTTGGTAATGGATCTGGAGATTAAAGAAGGAGGAAAAAGAGTGTGTTATATGACCAAACTTAGGATTAAGTGGGGAGGCTTGCCAATTGATAAGATTTAGGAATTGGGGGAGAAGTTGATGATTATGGGGGCTTGGGAGACTAGAGAGGACACATATAGTATGTGAACTAGGACAACTAACTGTATTAGGGTAGCAACTAGAGAGGTGTTAGGAGTCTCAAAGAGTAACTATGGTGGAATGGAGAGGTCCAAGGGATAGTGGAAGCCAAGAAGGTTTCTTACACGAAGTTAGTAGAGTGCATAACTGAGGAGGAA
This sequence comes from Lycium ferocissimum, assembly GCF_029784015.1. Taxonomy (NCBI): domain Eukaryota; kingdom Viridiplantae; phylum Streptophyta; class Magnoliopsida; order Solanales; family Solanaceae; genus Lycium; species Lycium ferocissimum. Next base: position 8,447,352 of record NC_081352.1, read on the forward strand.
GAGAAGACGAATAAGGAGAAGTATAAGACGACCAAGAAAGAAGCGAAGACGTCTATTATGCATTTAAACGACAATATTTGAACGCTTGAATAAGGAATTAGAGGACAAAGAAGGAAGAAAGAAGTTGTATAGGCCCGGAAAGGTAAGAAAGAGGCAGACACGACTTAGACTAAGTGAGGTGCATTAAAGACGAGGATGGGAAATTCTTTGTAGAAAGACTCACATTAAGGACATATTTCTATAAACTCATAAATAAAGAAGGTGAGAGGAGTATTGTGTTGGGTGATCTAGAGCACTTCGAGAGTCGTCAAAATTTTAGGTATTGCAAGCATATAAAGTTTGAGGAGGTAAAGGGGGAAATTGGTTAGATGAAAGAGGGAAAAGCGACCGAGGCAGATGAGATTCCTATAGAATATAAGAAGAGCGTAGACAAAGTAGGTATGGAGTGGCTAACAAGGTTGCTTAATTTTATTATTAGGATAACGTAATGTCCGAGGAATAGAGGTGGAGTAACTCATCCCGCCGTATAAGAACAAGGGTGATATCTAAAATTTCAACAATTATAGGGGTATCAAACTACTAAGCCACAATACGAAAGTGTCGGAGAGGATGGCAGAAATGAGGATGTGGAGAGAGGTGTTATACCCCGTGCTTTGATTAAGTTTCTTCATAAGTTGGTTGCTATAGATTCGAAAAATGGAGTTATTTTTGAGGAAATATGAGATTAGACGTGTTCATCTTGAGTATACAAGGGTTTAAGTTCATGTTTGGCAAGTGTTGGAAGGATTAGATGATGAACAAATCAAAGAAAATACGTTTCATCGACAGTTGATTTTGGCAAGCATAGATACGGACCGTACTTGGGAAATACGGACCGTACTTGGAAATACGGTCCGAAAATCCTTAGACAGAGTAGATGATTTTTCATGTTGATAATTATGGCCAAAAAATACAGACCATATTTAAAAATATGGTCGGTAATTCTGGCCGTATTTTATGTCGGCTGCAGTTTATATTTTTATATATTTCATGTATTTCTCATTTTATTTCATTTTCTCCACTTCCCCTGATCTCCAACATTCTAGAAAACTCTCTCTATCATATCTAATCAACTCCTAAGAAAAATCAAGGATCAAAAGAGAAGATTAAGTGTTTAGAGGTTCTAAAGTGATTATGGAAGCTTGTTTCTCCTCTTGGTAGTGGTTTTGGAGGATACTTCAAGGTGAAGCACTCTTGAAATTTATGTGTTCTTGAGTTTTGAGGTAAGATTCTATCTTAACTCCATGTTTATGAGTTTATATGATGGTTATGCTAGGTTTGGAGAGAAAGGAGTTGGAAGAAAGGTTCAAACCTAAATTTGAGTATATGTTGAGATGTAATCTAACTTGAGTCATGTTGTAAATGTATTTTTAAGCTAAAACCTTATTGTAAGGATAGTTGTTGGAGTTGAGATTGTATTGAGGATGTGTAACGACCTGTTTGGTCGTTATAATGTTTTTCGACAATTCTTACTGGTGTTGGTTTTCTCCCAACTTTTATTGAGCATAGCGAACTTGTCAAAAGCGTATGATGAGTCATTCGATGCGTTTGGTAAGATTCTAGCTACGAATTTCAGTCCGAAGTTCTTATACGCACGAGTTACTTGGTGTATTTCGTACCTCCTTCAAAAATTCCACGTGATCGGTAAGTTCGTAATGTGCCATCGGAATAATGTCTTTTATTGGTTCAAGTCTGGAAGCTCTTGTAGATGTCGCGGAATGGCTGTAATTGGAAGAGTAGACCTTCCCCGGGTCCTGTAGCCACAGTCTGGCAAAGACGAGAGTGGCCTCGCAGCAGCATGCCCTCTACAGCGAGCGAAGGTCCCGCCCCTGCGAAACCTGGACTAAAAGGTTAAGCTCGCGGTATGAGCGGACTGCCCTCCGCAGCGAGTCTGCACCTGCGAGGATCGATGCATCGTAGCGAAAATCGCTGGACATACCAAGAAATAAATACCCACTTCATCTTAGCTCATCCCATTTGGATATTTTGGAATGAGGAGCTTGACCTAGAAAAGCTTGGGGAGGTTGATACCTATACCTTTGCAATGGTAAGTCTCAAACTCTCACTCTTGACTTTATATCCTTCTTTAGAGAGCTTCTATGGTGGTTTCCTTGTTGGAGAAGAAAGGTATGACCAAACACTCCATAAAAACCTAAATCCCTTTCTCCTATCTTTCCTAAAGAAACCCTGTGGGTAGTTCTAAAGATCGAACCTTTATCGACTAAATGTGAGTATTTGTGACTCATAGGTACGTTTCTGGTACGTGTTGAATAGATTGGAAACTATTCGAAGATTTGGCAAGGAAACAAGGAGCCTTCGAGATGATAAACTTCAATTCTATGCATATTGAAACTGTAAACCCTTTATGTACATATTGTCACACCCCTCTTTTTCGGTAATAAAAATAAATTTGATTCGTTTTTATTTAAAAGGGTTTTTCCAATTAAAGTGACGTTTTGAAGAGGGATTATTTTATTTGTTAGAGTCGCCACTTGGAATTGAGTTTTGGTGTTCCAAGTCACCTTATGAATCCCTAATCAAAAGGAAATGACTCTATTTTTACTGATCTGCGAAAACAAAAGTCCGGGTAAGGAATTCTATTGACCGAGGGGAAGGTGTGAGGCACCCCTTGAGTCCCGTGGTTCTAGCACGGTCGCTTTATCAACTTGTGTTTGGCTTAAATTATTTTGAATAAAATGTGTTTATTTAGCTATGCCTACGATTCGCTTAAATATTATTGACCTCTTACTAGTCTTGACTAAGACGCATAGTTTCGACCTCAGCCTCGACATACGCCAGCTAGACGCGTAAACGCGACCTTAACTTGTATATCGCACCTAGAATTTTTAACCTACTCGCCTTACTTAAAAAATGATGATTATCTTTATTATTCTGATTCTTCGCTCATCTATTAAATTCCATTTATTCACCTAAATACTTCACTAGCTCATATTTTCATTATAAAATATAGATTATAAGCATATACCATATATTTTCCTAGTATATTTTCTGTGTATATTTACATGCAGGATTTAATTTATTTTTTTTCTTAACTTATATAACATGTATTATATACATTATTATACCATGTATATATCCACTATTATAGTATCATTTATATATTTATTCTACGTATATATTTAATTATAATGTGTGTAATACTGTGTATATAGTTAATTTATTAACACTACAAGCTTGGGATTCTACCATTCTCATTCTAATTCATGAAAGAAATTAAATTTCAATACTAAACATAGCGGACTGAGCATTCAAAGGCTAACCATTTATGTCATCATAAACTTTTAAACTCAAAATGGAATAAACTATTAGTGATGTTAGAAGAAAGCTCTGACCTAACGTGTTACTAACAAATTCAGAACCATTAAAACATACACACAAAAACAAATAATTTTATACTTAACATTTTTAAGAGCACTAACAAATCCATTGAATATATATATATATATATTATACATAACTAAAATATGATCAAAACATACTCGCTTTTGGGGATTCAAACAAACTTCCCAAATAGTAAATTAAATAGTTACATTTAAAAGCATCATTAAACTGTAAAGAAACAAGATAAACTACCAAGTATGAAATAAAACTTCGCAAAATTTAAACTACAAACACACTAACATGGCAAAATAGTCATGTATCCATTATTTAGGGTGAACAAAGTATTTTGGAATAAACAAAGTCAATTTTCTATACCCAATTCTATTAACATGCCACTCATTTTTTATTCTTGGGAAAACATCTACAAGTTGTCATTTACCATATAATGGTTCAAAGAAAGGATAAAAGCTATGAAAAGTAAACAACAAGACACTTTTTATAAAAAGAATTTTTTTTTTTCGTTCTAACTAAAACAAACCCACAAAAATTGAAATTTACAACAAGTTCTTTTATTCCTAAGAAAACCAACGAACAAGAAAGAAAAAAAACTACTATAAACTACCTAATATAAATGATATTGAGCAAAGATAAGAAACCAAGACGTAAATAAATCAAAAAATCATAATTGAGCATGATATGCAAGTGTTGCCTCTAATAACGAACTGACGACTACCTTGCAAATAAAAAGAAAGTGAGTAGAAATAAGAACCTGTAGAAATATAACTACGATGAAACCAAACCAATTTTTGATTCGTACAAAATATTGAATGGAAAATAGTAGCGGAACGAACCTTCAAATTCTTTTCGATTAACAATGAGAAAACACATGTAACGACGCATTACAACAGAATACTTAACAAGTAATTTTGACGAAGTTTGAACAAACAAAATAAAAGCGGATAAGCAAAACTTAATGAAATATACAAGATTTACTTTAAATTATTTTAACGGTGCAAAAATCTAGACATGATTCATATTATGATGTCAAAGAACGATAACAAGTTAGATAGATACACAATCCGAGCAACTTCGTAACATTGGAATCGTGCCTCATATAATCGTGATATTAAATTATACAATGAAGATTTAGTGTTACCTTTTGCGTAAATATCTCGCTGAAAAATAATAATATGAAGCTACCGATTTCCCAATGAATAACGACTAACTTCAAGCCCACAAACTCGAAACCGCGAACGGAAACTTCAAACTCGAACTTTTTTTTTTTTTCTCTACTGCCTCCGATGATGTTTTTTTTTTTTTTCTTTTTTGCTCTCTATTGTTTTTTGTCTTTTTTTTTCTCCCTTGTTCTATTTCTACTGTTTCTCCGTTTCTGTTTTTTTCTCTTCTTTTTTTTTTTGTTCTCCTCTGTGTTTTTCTTTTGTTCTTTGTACTGCTTCTGATGTGTGTTTCTGTTGTTCGTGTAGGTGTGTTCTTTTATAGGGTAATGTGGTGAAGGGTCGTGTGTATATGTGTTAACTGAAGGAAGAGAACGTGAGGGAGTAGGACTATCTAGGGATAATTGTTTGAGGAGATTTTTAAGGGAAGGAAATATTGTTTGTTTAGGATAGATTCAAGGAAAAGAAAGAGAGAAAAAAACGTGTAGTTGTGTGTGTATGGGGTGAGAGACGTGCATGATTGAAGGGAATTGGGGATGGAGTTTTTTTTTTTTTTTTTGAATTACTAGCAGATTAGTTTTACTTAGGTTAGTATTTTTCTTTCCATTTTTAGATTTTTGTCTTGTTTATTCCGTCCTCTTCCCTTTTGCTATTTTGCTTTTTTTTTTTTTTTTTTTTGTGTTAAAGTTAAAAAAAAAAAAAAAAGAGAAGAAAATTAGCTAATTATTTTTTAAACTTAATAGAAATCAAATTAAATAACTAGTCCAAAATAAAATGTAACTAAGAAAATACTTAAATCCCTAGCTTATTTATTAAAACCTAAATTTAAAGAAAACATATTTTTTGTAAACTTTCTTTCTTGTTTTCAAACAAAACTTATCCTAAGACGTGACTCTATTTTTGTAGCTTTCGATCTTTTAAATGCAAAACTTACCAAAAAATGAGATAAAAATTGAAATTTCTAACTAAACCTAAAAGAAATATTTAAACGCTAAAAATGGTGTAAAAACTTATGTTCGGTAAAAAATTAGGTGTTCACACATATGCTGGTCTAAATTGAACTTAATAAGAGGGTCATGGGGTGGATTAAAGGGGGGATTCCAATACTTGTGAGGTGACGAGCACTAGTACCGGATATCGATCATTCTGTTATGGGTATTGGTGCAATTTCAATTGTATAGTTGGCCTGAATGCCATGTTTTGGGCACTAGCTGATAGAATAGTACGATCTTTTAGGATCCGTATTTGGGGTTCGATGCCTGTATTTTATGCCTCTTATTATTATTATTGTCTATTTGTGCGTCCACATCACTCGTGTATCCTCGTTGAATTGAAAAGAAAGTAAAAAGGTATAGCCTTTATGATATTGAAAACATAATGATGGAATTCATCCTTATATTCTTGTTTTTGACTTAAAGACTGTCATATTCATGCTTATTATGTATTCATGCATACAATTTGAGGATATGGTGGTGAGTCCTATGAGATCTTGTTCCGGAGAGTGATGATGTTTGGCACATTTTGTTGGTACTTGAGCCCGGTTAGCTATGAGACAGGTTATTGAGATATGATATGATTGAGGCCGTGATCCGAGAAAATTACTGGAGCAGTAATATATGGGCCTCATGAGCCCCCCCATGGGTCACAATTTGTTAATATTCGAATGTGTGTATATCGGGAAGTGGAAACCAAGGCCTTGCATTGCATTTTCATCTCATCCATCTCTATCTTGTTCTACTGTTGTGATTGTTCATATTTGACTTGCCTTATCTGGGATTCTATTTGCTATTTGCATTTATTTGCTAAAGTATGGTTATCTGGCGATTTGGCACCGATTGTTTCACGACCCAATTTAACATAAGCCGTGCGGGCACTTACCTTTCCCACCTCGGTAAGCGAACCCTTAACCCAACGATAAAGAAGGACACAAATAATAAATCAAGCAAGCGGAAAAGAATAATTTCGTAAGTCTCACAATTATATATAATAGAAATAGTGCAGAATAAGGAAAATACCCCTAGGGTCTAGTCTAAGTCATACAAGAGCATCTAATGAAAATATACAAAATGAAAATATACAAGTATGGAGTAATAATACATAAATTTGTCTATGTCTCTGAATAGGAATAGTAAGACATAAAATAGGAAGAGACTTCAAGGCAGCGAAAGCTCGTGCTCACCCTGGAAACTCGCAGTAATACTGATGACGACGATCAGCCACGTGAGATGAAAGTAGACCCAACTTGGTACTCTGCATTCATAAAGGAATGTAGCAAGTGCAGGTCAGTACAATACAACGGTACTGGTAGGCATCATCGACCGACTAAGCATAGCTAACATAATTCAAACAATAAGGCAAGATAGGCAAATAATCCAATAAGTATAAGTCGAACATAATCGAAGTCAAGTACACGTCATCCCCTAAGTAGAGCATCTAATCCTAAATGTTCCAAGTCTCAATATATCAAGTTCAAATCCAATATCACAGGTACAACACCAAAACATCTCAATGTAAGCCATGATGTAATGCAATGCAATAATGTATGGATGCAATGCAATGCCATGCAAATGTTGTGTACACATGTACTCCGGACGGAAATATCGACATCTCAGTAGCATAACCCAAAATGACTCGCGAAGTCTAAATACCATTCGTCCCGGATTTTTTCCCAACAGACAAACGAGACCTCGGATCTTTGCCCACGGGGGGTTTCCACCGGCACCACGCTGGGGGACCTACGGAGTCCATGCACTCATTCAATCCACAATTCCGGAACTAACATCGGACATTGGATTCTCACGTCACTCTCATTTTAAAACTGAACCCAACTTATCACAGTGTTTCATCAAGTACCAACAGTGTCTCAACAGTATATCATGAAGAATGAGAGTGCGTGCAATGCATGTATCAACATCAATAATCATGCTCAATATCTCAAGTACCAACAAAGGGGTACGCCAATAATAAATCAGCAACAGTGGGTACGCCAACAATATCATAATCAAGAAGGAACAAGAGATTCCAATAGCTACTAGCAACACGTGGCATCAAGCCAACACAATAGAACAATCAAATCATAACACAACGGAGTGGCTAGCCCCAATCACGCAACAGGGCCCAACCTAAGACAATTTTCAACCCAACTTCATACCCGAAGGTTTACATGCTTTCTCCGACAATCTAATCTAAATATGTGCTTCGCTATACGAAGTCTTACCAAGGGTAAGCCATAACCTACCTGGATGGCCGAACAACAAACACCAACAAATCACTCTTTTGCCTTACCCTTCCGCTGTGTCACACCCCGATCTTGCTAGGGTGTGATGGGCACCCGACCCTTACTTAGGGCCGAGCGAACCCTCTGACTGTCATAGCACTCGTAGACATAATGGGCCCCCTAACCGCCATAAATGCGTAATGAATTTTTTTTGAAAAAAAAAAAAAAAACATACAGTATATCTTTCAAATCAATATAACTGGCGACTGTACAAAATCTGTAATATCATAGGTAACAATATGACGGCTTATAGAGCCGCTCACAACGGACATCTTATATACACGACTGCGTTCGCAAAGTCTCTAACATAGTCGATACCATAGCTCACGTGTACACCGACTCCCAAGAAGACCGAGAAAATGGAGCTCGCCAATCTCGCCGGAACATCTTCTCGCTAATGTCTTCCCTCGCACAGGCGTACCGCGCGGCATGAACGCCGAAGAAGAGGGTCGGACGAGCAATGTCCGAGTATGTAAGGCGTGAATAGTAATATGGTAAGGAATGAACATATGAATATCAACTGTATGGGAATATAGAACACATCATAAGATCAAGAGGTAACCTGTACATAGGAATGCCTCTGGAGGCGGATACCGTACATGCTTGTTTTTCCTTTTTAGAAAAATAGAGTATTTCTTTCCATAGGCATGGAAGATGTTATTATGTCATATCATGTTATATCATAGCGTAGCATATCCTGTCATAGCATAGCGTATCGTGTCATAGCATAGCGTATCGTGTCATAGCATAGCGTATCATGTCATAGCATAGCGTATCGTGTCATAGCATAGCGTACCGTGTCATAGCATAGCGTACCGTGTCATAGCATAACGTATCATGTCATAGTATAGTGTATCATGTCAAGTCATAGCACCGAACAACGTCGGCTCGCCCACATAGCGCCAAAATGCGTCGGCTCGCCCATATATCCCGCGTCCGGCATCCGCGTCGGGATGATAACGCCAGCTGACCAGGTGGCAATGAAACATAGTTCCCTTCCCATTTTCCATGTATCCCTTCCCCCACCCCATGTACATATACATATCTCATATACATATGTCTCATTTTAAAGGAACGATAATTAATAGGCGGAACTATCAACGGAAAATAATATTAAAAGAAAACGAGAAATGAGATCATGAACATTATAAACGTTAGTTCATATGCTTGAAATCTTTAGAAAATAGTATCATAACCAAGGAATAAATTTAAAAACCAAGAACTAGTTTAACACTTCCATATCGCCGTTGGGATCTTAACGTAGGGCTCTTAGTCATGGAATCATTCTCATCATACTTATCATAGACATATACTCTTCTTTACATCATCGCTATTATTGTCATCATAGAAATATTCTCATTAGAGTAGTTACAACTCCTATCGTTTGATAACGGAACGATAGAGAAAATCCGGAACAAGTGGGCCCACCTCGAGTCAAATGAGGTGGCGTACGTAATTTACACATGTTACATTCTAAGATGTCACTTGTGAGAGTTCTGAGATAGTCGGGTCCTATTTATGCGAGTTGTAGATATTTAGAAAGTTTTCCAACATTTTATGCAACATATTAATTCAATTCTATTGAATGAAAAAGGGTTATTTTCAATCTCGGATTTCTAGGGAAGGAATTGTCCCCGAGGCCCGTGTCCAAACCTATTATGCCTAGGACATGCCAAGAAAGAAAGAGGAAACCTTACATACCTTTTTCGCTCCTTGTGCTACTCCAAATTCAAGTTGCAAATCCGCCAAAATCTACAATTTGGTCATGTTTACCAAACATTGATTAGGGCATCTGAAGTGGAAATTTAAAGTAATCATTTGTCTGCCGAAATTTGCAAAGACTTCCCCCATAATTACATCATCTCCAAAACTCAATCTTGGCCAATCTTAATCAACAACAATCCGGGAATTCAACCCGGCCAAACTACCAATCATAATAACAACCATACTAACAATTTCCATATTCAATCCAAGATACTTTCTACTACTTCAATCAACATACTACTTTCTTCACGACTTTCCGATTTCCAATAAAAATAATAATAACCTTATAATATGTTTTCCAACAACACCATACCAATATCGCCATACATGCAAGAACATAATACTCAATTTACATAACTTCAATCACAAGTCTCCAACTTCTACCATTTCACAAAATTTACTAAACTCTTATTAGCAACATAGAATCCACATAACAACAACCAATATACTAAATAAAATTAACTCATTTTCCTCTATACTTCAACAATTATACACGGCCATGCATACCACATGCACCACACGGCCACCTTCCTACATGCACAACTACAACTTTTCCAAAATCATTCAACTTCCATTATCAACATAACACCCACAACAATAACAACCAAACACTAAACAAAATAGTTAGCACATAATTTCCACACACACATATACATACACGGCCACACCATGGTCTTTCTCTCCCATGGACTTCATCCACCTTTTTTACATGCTACAACATGCATAAACATCCATAACATATAAAAAGGAATGAATTCTTACCTATTTCCTTAATTCTTCACTTGGCTAGAAATCACCACTTGTATGAATATAAGTCTTTCTTGCTCCAACACCCCTTTCACTTTGCTAAGGACTCTTTAATGGATTGTTTGGCTAGAGAGAATAATTTTTGATACAAAATCATCCAAGGTTTTGTGGAGTTTTTGCCATGGCCGAAACGGCCTCGTGGCTTTTCTCCTCCTTTTCTTTGTTTTTATCCTTGAAATTTCTTGAGAATTCTAGAGGATTTTAGTGATTAAGATGACTTATTAAGTCATCTTTTCTTGGGCCCTTTTAATTTAATTCTCATAAGGGCCTTAATCCAAATATTGGCCCAATTCATGCCCACTCCTTCTCTTTTTTTTTTCACGTCATGAAAAATTATTTTCGAAATTCCGAATTCACCCCTTGGCCTTCCTCCATATTTCCGTGAGGCATATTGCGAATTTCCCTTTATGCCCTTAACCTTTCTTGATAATTCCGCTTCTAAATCTTCATAAGTCATTCGCACGCTTAATAAAATGAAAATATGACCTTGCTTGTTGTGCTCCCGCGATTGTCTGGAATTATCCGCTTACACAAAATGCGGGATATAACACGCTGAGCCTCAGAACCAAAGTAGTCTAGGCATATTTGAAATCTAGATTAAAAATCACGAAGAATGATACTAATATTGCTATCTTTCAATTTAGGTCAAATCCAAATCTAGAAATTGGGGAAACGGGGCCCACAAGGCCAAAACGGGAAATTTTGGAGTAAAATATCAAATTAAGCACTAGATGATAATAACCCAACCACTAATTGCTGATTTAACTCAAGGAATAACCTAATTTTGAATTTCAAGTGAAACCCCTAATTTTGGGTATAAACCCTAACTCCATGATTCAAGAATTCAACAATAATGGAAGATATATGATTAGCAACCTTAGATTCATCAAAATCTAGCATAAACCCCCTCAATTCATCATTAATAAGCCTAGATAGAACATTCATTATCTCCACTTTTACATTCCATTACTAAGAAATTACTAAGGAAAGAAGAATCTATGATGATTAGGAACAAGGAATTAGTAAAGGGATTAGCAAGACTTACCACTAAGAGTTTTCTCCAATAATCTTCTAAAACAGTCCCCAAGAGCTCAATTATCGAAATGGGAATAAATGATAGACTAAGGGCTTATTTAATACACACTTAATGAAATAACAGGCCCGTTACCGCCGTGGCGGTAACAAGGCCGCAACAGCGACACCGCACAGCGCCCAATAGACCTTTGGGATGGTCTAGGCCAAATCATACTTGGCGGCCTAGCGGCCATCACGCCGCCAAAGCGGTGACGCTGGGACGACACTGGTGCTGTATTGGCGGACACCAGGTACCAAAACTCCATAATTTTCCTAAGTCTCAACCGAAATCCCAAACGACTCCCGAGGTCATCTGCTCACAAACCACATACGCAAACCCACGTAAAAATACGCTATGAATGCACACATGGCCTCAGAATTTCCAAAGGAGGTCTCATTGACCGAGTCAACCCCCGATACCTCATTTCCAATTTCCCAACCCAAGTCCCAAAATGCATCCGAGTGCATTGGGAACCAAACCATATATACACACAAGTTATAAACGACCATCCAGACCTATTTGAATTGACGGAATTCCGAAAAAGGTCCGTTTACCCAAAAGTCAATTTTGGGTCAACTCTTTTTCACTTTAAGCCCATATTTCACAAAAAATTGTCGAATCACATCTAGACTCCTTGGGAAGCGCGTCAACGGTCCCCTCGGGTCTAAATGAGCTAACCAAGCTCGGAAAAAGGGGCGAAAATGCCGAAAAGACTATAATGACCAAATGGGTCATTACAGATTATGATGTGAGTCAATTAGTTAGGATAAGGTCAACTTATACATGAGTACCATAAATGAGTATGAGATTACTTGGTTGAATTAATCCTTCTAATTATCCATAAAATGAAGTTAGAGAATTAATGGAACTTTGGGATAGAAGCTTTACTTAGGCTTATGTAAATGGTAAACCTCATAACCGGCTAAGTTAATTGGGAAGAATAGGTTTTGCATACATTTAGCATGTGATGGCGTTAACTAGGTCTATATGTTAATGTGAAATGTTGGAAAGGATAAGTTAGATGGCATCGTACCTGTTAATTGTAATATTTTCCTCATTATGAATCTCTCATAATTATCTTGGTTTAGGGAAGTAGTGAGGTGGTTGGCTAACACTCTTCTCCGTATCATTTAGGGACGGTCAATGATGCCGCTGAGTACCGTTGTTTTGTACTCAGGCTACACTTGCTACATCTTTTTATGGTGCAGGTTTGACTTATGTTCAGGTCCGATCTTCGGATGTGATTTGGAGTCCGCTTGAGAGCATTGGGTTGAGCTAATGGTGCAGGGTGTGGCCCCCGAATTTCTCTTCTTTATATTTATTTAATCTGTCTAAATTCCTACCTAGACAGTGTAGTCGTGAATTGACTCATGTTTAGAAAAATCTGTAGTGCTCAAGTACACTTATGACCAGGTTTTGGGGTAATGCTTAGTTTTTTTTATTTTCCGCAATATTGTTTAATTTTCACCAAATTGATCTTCTTCTTTTTTTAATAATAAATGATTATTGTTTTGCTTGATTTTCAAATGGTTTTAGTCGCTTTGGGTTTGGCTTGCCTATCAGGGGAAAAGGTAGGCGCCGTAATGACCTTGTAATTTGGGTCGTGACAAATTGGTATCAGAGCCTTATGTTCACCAGTCTTATGTGTACAAGAGTAATATCTAATAAAGTCTTGCGGATTGGAACGTAGACGGATGTACCTACCTACGAGAGGCTATAGGGCATCTAGGAAAATTCTCATCTTTCACTCTTTTCGTGCTATTTGATTAGAGTGGTACCTAGGTGAAGTCCGTTATTATTGAGTTATGTTATGTCCACAATCTATTGAACTGGAAGGTGACGGTACGAATTTCGGTCTTCGTGTATAGAGATTTTAGTCCAGCTACTGTTCTGATTCTAGTGGTTCTGCTCCGGCAAAGGCAGGCTCGCATCCGCAAAGTTGCCCCTGCGCAAAATTGTCCTCCTATGCGAACGCTGTCCTGCGGAAGCCGTCCGCAGCAGCGAATTCCACAAATCTTTGGTCGTCTCGCAGTAGCGGACGCGCACCTGCTAAAGGTGGCCCGCTTCAGCGAAAATCACTGGGCAGAACCAATGAGTTCTGCAGCTTCTGTCCCTGTTTTCACAACAATATTCAACACCATATTCAAGCTAGAGTACTACGATAAAAAGGCCCAACGAGGGCACCAAATATCCAAAACAAATTATCCAATAAGAAAAACAACAGATTGTCTCAAATATCCATCAAAACCAAAGCATCAAATCTAAAAAGAGAACAGGGGTGAAGGAAGATCATGCATGGCGGGCTGAGCTCTCGGCCTCATCATCACCGTCACTAGTAGCAGCATTATGTCCAGTAGCCTAGGCGTCCTCCTCATTGGACAAGAAAGAGTACTTCTCATTATCCTGATCAGCCGGAAGCTGCTTCGATGGGTTGGCCCATTTGTAAATGGCCTTGATCCCTCCCCACATCTTGGTCAGAAACTTTCAAGTCTTCTTGTTCTTAGTCTTCTTCGTATCTAAATCTGTTCGAAGGTCATTATGGGCTATGTCCATGTCACCATAGGCAGTTTCCAACAACTTCACCGAAGTCACCATCTTCTTGAAAGCCTCTGTCTAAGCCTTATGGGCATCCAGAAACTTCTTCCAACTCTCACCCGAGGGCTCATTGGGTCTGGCACTTGTGGACCCTTTGGGAATCTGGGATACCACATCATAGACCGCCTTAAGTCGTGTCTCGAGCGCTCCAAATGGCCTCACGGGATGGGGAGGAGAACCATCACTAGTAATCACATGTACCTTCCTCTTCTTACTAGTCACCGCGCCACTCTATCCCTTAATCTTGCACGGATGGAATGGTGTATCAGGTTTCTTCCAACGATCCCCGGGAGCATCATCCACACCAGCAATCTTGCACAACTCAGTGATAAGGGATGGGAGAAATGATCAAGGTAAGAGTTAAAGGTTAATCCACCCTAAATCTACAGTAGCTAATCCTAGCTAAACCTAACTCCATACAAGGAGAACTACTAAGGAATGAAAATAGGATGAGGCAAGCTTATATATTTTGTCTTTATATGCATAGCCACGATTATTTAACTAATAGCCACATTTTTCATTTAACTACTATTCCCTATTACAACAAAGGCCCAAAATGGCCTTTGCGGAAATAACCCAACATTGGGCCTTCACACTCCCAAATTGCACTTTTAGCCACTTTTTGTGGCTCCCATCTTTTGGCCTTCATCTTCATGTCTCTTCCAAGCAATCATCCACACCATATATGCCCTTTTGAATTGTCCTTCCATCGCCTCTAAAGGACCTATCTTCATCATCAAAGGGCGTGTGACATGGTAATGTGCTTCCTAAGCTCTAACATGGATTTTAGCCTTCATAATCGACCATGAGCTTCCTAGGATCATATTATACAGATAATACCCTTGCAACCCAAGGGGACTGGAGTAGGATCTACATTATATATGATCCAAACATGTATACGAATTGTGTGTCACTTACTTTCTGCAAGTTACTTTACGGATTACTTAAGTACTAGTCGACTATTACACTTAGACAGGCGAGAAGATTATGGTAGAAGGTTAGTAGATAATTAAGCATTGTATCTTTTTCCTGTGAGTGACATTGACGCTAGTTTAGAACACTTTATTTGCTTCCCCTTCCCCTTAGCAGTCTCACTACTATTGTGCTAGTATTATCGTATTCCTCTATTTTTACTCCTGTTGTTGTTCCTTTTTTACTTTGGTATTCTCTAATATTTTTGTTGTCAATATTTTCTCTTCTTCAATTTTTTGTTTTCCCAACATAGCTTTTCACTCTTATATTTTTCAAACCTGTTTGAAAATGATATTTTCATGCCGAGGGTATTTTTTAAAACAACTTCTTTACCTTATCTCTACCTTAAGGTTTGCGTACACCCCACCCTTCCCTGACCCTATTTATTAGCTCACGGTGGATATGTTGTTTTTGTGTTGCTCGATCAGATTTAAATTATGAATCCACTTGCGAGTGGTACCTCTCTCCTCCTCCTCTATGATCCCATCTCTATGTGAAGTTAAAAAATTTGTACAATACTTAATGACAGTAGAAGGAAACTGGGAGTTTACTGAACTTACAATTTACTGAACAAGAAGGTCTGTTGGGCTACTTTCTCCAATGCACTTGTCTTCTTCATATCCAACATCACTTTCTATGTTATTGTACCCTTTCTCTTAATTACTCTCTCCCCCCCCCCGCCCTCCCTCTTTTTTTTTTGGCTTGGGGTCCATTCTCTCCTTTAAAGCTCGTTCGTTAATCACTTTTTTCCCTAGTCTTTTTCTTAGTACCATAACTTCCTGTTTACAAATTCTTATAATTTCTTCTTCTCTTCCAATTGTTCCCACTACGTATAACCTTTCACTTTGATCCAAACACAACAAGAAGGAAAAAAAAAGATAAGAGGAGCAAATTATACAAAAAGTACAAGAAGAAGAAAAAAAAGTGAGGCATTTAAAATTTGAAACATGTCAAACAGAAGGTCCAGACAACCATCATCAGGGTCTTCAAGGATTTCAGATGATAAAATTATTGAACTTGTTTCCAAGTTGCAGCAATTTCTTCCAGAAATTCAAACTCGCCGCTCCGGCAAGGTTAATTTTCTCTTTTCATCTGAAAAATACCTTAAATTTCTTCTTCATCTTCTTCTTTTGCATGTTTCAATAGTATATTGTTTGATCCTGTATGTGCTCTTTTAGTTGCATTATTGCATATATTAGGTAGTATTGTACTATTTGCATAAAATTCAATATTAGTAATGCTGTATTTTGTTACCTTAAGTTTTGATACTTGCATAAAGTTCAGTATTATACAATACATTTTTTAGTTGTCATTTTTGTTGCTCGCACAAATAATTTTGATACTTACACAAAGTTGATCCGTATTGTGTGATTAGTAACACACAAATCAAAACAACTAACATGATCAGAATAACGGTAAAAACTTACCCGCACGTGTGTTTACACCCAATGTAGTTAAGTTAACCATAAAAGACAAACTAAAGTTTATTGGAGTCTTATTTTAAATTAAAAAATTTAAAAAGACAGTAAATACTAATTAACGTAAAAGGAAGTAAAGTTATACTAACTAACTAATGGTAGAAACACTTAGGGTTGCCATCAACTTCTTCTTTCTTTAATTTCTGCAAGTCTTCCTCTTTTATTTCCAGTGCTAGCGTCACTTTTTCTGGTAGGTAACATGCTTACTGTGTTCATTGTGATTCAAGGTAGGTAACATACTAACTAACATATTTCAAGTGGGTTTGTAGTGTTCATTGTGATTCAAGGTAACAAGGGACGAATGCAAAGGGTTATACATGTGTCTTGATAACTGATAATTAGACTATACTATACTATGAAACCTCCATGTGAGGTTTTCGTTCTAAACTTCTGTCAAATGTCAATCAAAGAAAGAAAAAGGTAATACATTAATCATATTAAAATGGCATCCAGATAATGAATATTCTGCACTGTTACAATTTTGTGCACAATGTAATACCATTGTGATGTGAATCCAAATTCATTCACTTGTTCATACATTAATCGCTACTACATCATGATGTTCTTTTCAGTTTAATATTGGTTGCTAGGAGAAAAGTAGTTTTATGTTTCGTCGGCGAGAGAAAAGGTTAAGCTGGTTATTATTTTTTCCAAAGCTATACCCAGTGTTGTTTGAGAGTTGGGAGAAATCTCATCTTACACGGTGAGATATTAAAAATGAAATTTGGCTGAAAAAGCTAGTTGACTGCCAATGAATTAGCATTCTGAACAGGAAATTTAGAAAAAGGTTTGAACGTTAAATATTACTTATTTTGTATATTTAAAATATGTGTAAAATATATGGTAGCTAACTATGGTTAAGTATTAATAATTGTAGTTAAAGAAAGTGACCCATGTCACTTGTTTATTGATAGGATGTAAACACCCGGTGCGAGTAAGTTTTTACCCAGAATAACCCTCATGTAGTAATTTTCTTAAAAGAAGTAAATAAAACATGTACTTTTAATTAGTGACGCAGACATGATTTTTGCCAAGTGGATTCAATACTTTTTTGTGAAAAAAGAAACGCCTAAAGTTAAGAAGAATAGAATTTGTGGTCACTGGGAATTATATTGAACCTATAGCCTCGATGAGAATTCGAACACCTTTTATCACTGAGCTAAGCTTTTGGCTTGTATCAAGACATTCAATATCAATATATTTATATATATATATATATATATATATATATATATAGTTTTTATAAACGTGCAATTGTACGTTATTCTCAGTCAATCTCAATCATAGTAATAATTATTAGATAACATTATTTTGTAATAATATATATTTATTTTATGAGTTAAAAAAAATTACTATAGTATATGATTGTATCTATGTATACTTCTTTGAAAATTGATGTTCTTACTATTTTTTTTCTTCTTCTTTTCCCCCATAAAAAACATGTTACGACTAAGATAATTCAATATTAAAGATTAAGTGACAATATATCTATTTATTATCAATTACAGATACAAAGTGTTGAAAATCGTTACTAAATAAGATTACATTATTAAAATGTCATTAAGTTTTAAGAACATTTAGTTATTTATTTTTAAAAAAATAAGTTGACCACAAAAATAAGATATAATAATATTTTCTATTAAAAAATCAAGTAATACATAAAACAAAAGTATGTCCAAACAATCTATAAATAAGTATATATCAATTCACCGATCTGCACCTCATGAAGATAATTAATTTAACATAATTAACTGATATTAGTTACTCCCTCCGTGCACTTTTACTTGTCCACTATACAAAAAATAAATGTCAATTTTTTACTTGTTCAGTTTGAAAATCAAGAGATAATTTACCATTTTATCCTTATTATTAAGTACTACTACTAATTATTTCAATTCATTTCCCAATGAGTAAGATGACTTATACCGCGAATAAGATGTGATATAGTAAAATTACCTTTCTATTTATTATTTTTAAGGAGCGTGTCATGTCAAATATGAAAACATGGGCGGGAAAAGTATAATAAGAATTTAATGTTTGGTTTTAACTTGAATTCCAAAATAAAATAAAATAAATACATGGAATTATTTTGCCAAGTATCTCCGTAGAGAAATCTTTGGGTGAAGCAGAATTGGTTAGATGTATTAATTGTTATGACAATTCAATGTTTGCTTCAATGTTTGCTTATAGTTCGGAATCCACAAAAACAAAATTAAAATACACGTTTTTAATAGAAATCTTACCATATTCAATTTGAATTGGAATCAAATTCATCGCGGTTAGACGGAAGCTAAATTAAGTAGACAATGTGATATTTTCTTAATTTATATTTAACAAAATAGTCAATAGAAATATAGTAGAATTAGATTAAAAAGTACCTAAGTCAATCAATATTTTAAAAATACTTTTGTCATTCAACATTATATTGTTATTCGTGCTTTTAAAATATATAATATAGATAGACAGATATTTTAATTTTACCCAATATCAAATTACTTATAAAAAATAATTTAGCTCTCGATGGATACAAAATTAGTTGGTCACAATATTGGGTTGATAGGTCCAATAGCTTATTTTTCTTTAGTACATTTTCTATGATTATTATAGTTACATATCTTATTTTGCTTCAACGTATGTTCTTTGATTATTTTATTAGCTCAATTATCGACAATGTCATTATTTAGATTTGTTTTGCTAAAGATAAAAGTAATACATTAAAAAAAAAAAAAAAAAAACGTAAATTACACTACAGAAAACAGGTCCCAAACAAATCAACTCATTGCCAACTTTGTTATTTTGAGTTTTCTTCTATTTCATCCGAAAGTAGTATCGCTTTAAAATTCTGTTTATATTCTTTTTACTAAAATAACCAGCAATGTTGTATTATGATTAATGTAAAAAGGCATAAAAGTCGTTCAATATTTAAAGGATATTTTGGTCAATCAACATTTATATTCGTGCTTTTAAAATAATATAGATAGATAAATATATATAAAATTTTAATCCTATGTACGCATGTAATTTTTCGACGAAGAGGGTTCGGATGAACCGCTTCTACCTAGATCCGCACATGCTTTTAATGTCTACATTATAATTTATCAGAGGCCGAACGAAGATTTGAAGCCTGGATTATATTTATTTTTTTCGTTATTGGGTTCTAAACTAATAATCTATATATGAATTTTAAGATAAAAATAAGATTTGAACCAAAGCTATTGAATTCCTTGAATCATAGCCGAGCCTGTAGCTTCACCCCTAAACTATGTTTTATTAATCCCTGTATACAAGTAGTTCTTTATAATCTTTTCACGCATTACCAATTCCCTCATTACAATCTTTGTATTATTAATTCCCGTGTGACTTGTCTGTGAACGAATCTAACCCTTAAAGGAACACAAATTTTGCTGGTATATTCATGGATCAAATGAGTCTCTTTTTCTACTAAGGAGATGAGATGTGAATACCGTAACCTGAATTACCAAAAATTGGAAAATAAAAAGTTGATGATTCAAACAGTACTGATCACCATGTTCACCACCCATACCAATAGACTACTGTCTGTCTCTCTATTCATGTATTCTTTCTTGGAAACAGCACAAGTTTTGGCAGTATATGATTTGTATAATTTGTTCTTCACGCCAGGACCATATTTTGGTCCCAACTCCCAATAATAAAAAGCCATTTGTACGTTTTGACTTGACATTTTTATAGATTTGCAACGCATTATTGCATATATTAAGTCACACAAATTTTGCTGGTATATTCATGGATCAAATGAGTCTCTTTTTCTACTAAGGAGATGAGATGTGAATACCGTAACCTGAATTACCAAAAATTGGAAAATAAAAAGTTGATGATTCAAACAGTACTGATCACCATGTTCACCACCCATACCAATAGACTACTGTCTGTCTCTCTATTCATATATTCTTTCTTGGAAACAGCACAAGTTTTGGCAGTATATGATTTGTATAATTTGTTCTTCACGCCAGGACCATATTTTGGGTCCCAACTCCCAATAATAAAAAGCCATTTGTACGTTTTGACTTGACATTTTTATAGATTTGCAACGCATTATTGCATATATTAAGTCATGCTTAGTCGATATTATGTAAACACTACCTTTAGGCTACAGCATAAAAGGTGGTTCCTTTAAAAGAGTAATATAATTATTCTTCCTTTTGTGTTTATTAGTTTTTATGCAATGATAGTAAAACCATTAGGGACATTTACATGGTATAGCCTCCCACCAAAACAATAGCCGAAAAATATTTGTGTACAGTATATTAATGTATATACGTGTAATATACATATTGTATACATAATTAGTGTATATTTCTTTTGTATGTTTGGGTATCGGTTGTAATTGCTTTTGACCAGCGGCCAAATGTGTGACTTTAACATTATCAAATTACTTTTTTTTAAAATTGTAACGGTTCATAAAAAATGAAATGAGTAACCTGAAAAATAAAACAGATTTCGTATAGTAACAAGTTGAATACACTAATAAAGTAAAAGAAAGATATTTCAATGTTATAGAAGTAATATATAACTTCACTTTTATTATATTTATTCTAACTAATTTTGGTTCATGTTGCAGGCATCAGCATCAAAGGTGCTCCAAGAAACTTGTAACTATATTAGAAGCTTGAACAGAGAAGTGAATGACCTTAGTGATCGACTTTCTCAATTACTATCTACTATAGATACTGACAGTCCAGAAGCTGCAATTATCCGCAGTTTAATGATGTGATTAATTAATTTCTATTTATATATTTACAAGTATTTTACCACCCTAGTTGTTTGTCTCTTCTTCCTCTAGGCTATCTACTAGTTACTAGCTAGGCCAATCATGTGTTAGAATATAGAACTGAATATATGTATGGGATACGATGTTCCCCTAGCTATGGACACATGCTTGTAATTATGTTTTCTCACTATAATTAATAAGATGGACTTCCACGGTTCCACTTTGGAAGTCCTTTTTTATTATGTTCTACATTTAATACATTTATGGTTAAAGGAGACTTTCCGAAGGGTCATGTAAGCATGCAACGACTTTTTTTCCATGAACATCAATCATTAAAAAAGGAGAGTACTTTCTTAACTTCACGTTGTGAAGGCTAAAATAAAGGGAGAAATTAAAGGGGTTACGGAATAGCCGAGTTTAGACGCTCTTATCTCTTTCATTTAATTTTTACAAATAATATATTGTTGGAAAGCTCTTGAAAAAAAATTGGAGAAGAAGGAAAAAGACATGAACGAATAGTATATCAAATGCCAATTCCTTTTGTTTAACCCTAAAAAAGGTAACAACTGAATTTATACGCGGTTAAAGGATACGTGATGTGATCTGTTGCAAAAGCAATGAAATAAAAAATAACAAGCAAAGATTCGTAAAGAGCAAGAAAAGAGATAGCCTTGATTGATAATTGAGGAACACAGCCAATTGGTCCGGTTTGGAGCCCTTTTATCTCGACCCTGAGCCAATCTTAAGAGAATTTGAATAGCTTTTGTGGTTACAGATCTGAGAATGCGAAAATGTGTGTAAAAATGAGAGTATGATGCCCTAATGAGAGGATCCACCTCCATATTTATAGTACAAGAGTTAGAGCTATACATGGTAACTAAATCTGTTAAGGAGATAATGATCCAGACAATCTCGGGTGCTTCAACGGCCGTCGCTACGGGCGGCGAGAAATCCGTTACAGGTCGGATTTCTCGCATTCGTGTCAACTAGCGTCCCTCCGGTTTGTGACCCCTCGGGCCTTATTTTATCCGACTATTCGAACCCGAACCGTCACTATATCTTAAAGCCAACTCTCCTATTTTGCTGCGATCTTCCGTCGACGGATACAAGTACTTTGCCCTGGTTTACACCGTATACAGATAGTCCCTTCATTTCTCGGTGGAAAGCATTGATTCCGGGGAATGGATTTGAACCAAAACCAAAATCGGTCAGTGATAGCAACACCGAAGGTCCAGGTCTGCCGCCTAAATAGACGTTTCTTCAGTTCTGCACTCTGCACGATGTTGATGCACTCTACACGATGTTGATTGCTCATTATTACGCCACTGTAGCGATTAGCCTCAGAAACCATTTGACATTATGCCTTCCAACCCTTTGCGTATAAAAGGTAGGTGCTCCATACACATTAAGCCATGCAATTATTTTCCTTACACAGCTAAAACCCTATAGAAAAACCCTACATCAGAACTTTTTGAAACCTCTTTCTTCGAACCCCTTTCTTCAATAATGTCGTCTATTCCTATGCTAACTCAGTTCCCTGCTAATCCCGCATCGTCATCTCCTTCTTTACCACAATCCCTAACGGTACGCTTCAAGTTCTAAAGAGGAACTCGAGTTCCTTGCCACTGACATTCTCCCCGCTGGCTTTAAGTACCCAAACGATTGTAAGGTTTCAAGTCATCTTGAATCTGTAAAGAGCTTTGAATCGCTTATTGACGCCGCCACTATCCCCAAAGTTCGTGATAATTGTATCTTGGACGCCAACGTCGACGTCGTCCCAGTTAACCATGGGACAAAAATCAACCATCACGTCGCAGGTTACTCTCTGGTTTACACCTATCCCTTTGCAATTGGTTATTCTTTCCCCATTCCTCAGATAATAGAGGATTTTTGTCGTCGTTATCGGATTTGTGTAGGGCAAGTTGCTCCGCAAGTTTGAATATTGGTATATTGTATCAATAGTTTGGCCAACATAACCGGGGTCTCTTTTACCCTTGACCATCTGATTCACATCTACGTCCCACGAGTTATCCGAGATGGCCTACTGCATTTGTGCCCTCATGGAGCACGAGGTCTCATCAACCCAGAGGATGACTATGACAGAGCCTGGCTGCATCGAT
Source organism: Lycium ferocissimum (assembly GCF_029784015.1). Classification (NCBI taxonomy): domain Eukaryota; kingdom Viridiplantae; phylum Streptophyta; class Magnoliopsida; order Solanales; family Solanaceae; genus Lycium; species Lycium ferocissimum. The sequence continues at coordinate 8,470,746 of NC_081352.1, forward strand.
TTGTTATGATTCGGATGAACCAACTCCATCGTTCTCTATCCTAGCCTTTTCCCGAAGCATGGAATCCTGCTCCGATTTCGGTCGAACCGGAGCTTATAATCAGAATTTTCGACTGGGTCGTCACTTTGTTAGACGCTTCTCGTGACTGACCCGCTCTTGGAAAAGTATCTCCTCCGAATGATTGAGAGGTAAGAATCATTGTAAATTTTCGACCTTCATGTTTACTCGCATTTTCATCCGTTGTGCCTTATGCTAGGATCCTTATTTTCAGGGTTTCCAACGAAGAAACCTTCCTCCAAGCAAAAAAGTACTTAGGATGATGCTACCGAAGATTCTATTCCTCCGAGTAGGAAACCGAGGCAAAGAGATGTTCCGACCATCCTGGCTACATCCACAGGAATTGGCTCTCGGATCAGATCTCGTCACCTGCTTTCAGAGGCTAGGATGGGAGCTTCTTACGGGAATCAAGCCCCCGTGATTATCCTTAATGATGATGAGTTGCCAGCCGAGGTTAACGTCGCTGTGTCGAATAATCCTAGTGGTGACTCGAGCATGTCAAAGTACGAACCTGGAACCACTTAGCTGAAGTATGAATCTGCCAAAGCACCCAAGGACATGAACCGAATATCTTAACCTTCGGGTCATCAGACTGATTTTTCCACCTTTTTTGTTTTGTTTAAGACCATATGTTTGGCCATGTTTTGTATGGTTACTATAACCGATATAGTTGCGTATCTATCAATGTATAAAAGTTTTATTTGAACCGGATAGGACCCTTTTATATTACAAATACTTTTATCCGCTTTTAGTTTTGTCTGAACCAAATTGGGTCTTTTTGTGCATGAATTTTTCTTTTTGTCCGAATTTCCATCGGAATAACGAGAAGTGGAATGTCGGTCTAAGGAGAACCTTCTTTTGTAAGTTTTGAAATAGGCGGAAAAACAAAATTTCTTTTCATGTCACGTCCGTCTGACTTCGGACACGTGTAGCTTCTCGATTGGACGTCCCTTCGATTATCTAATCAATGCTTTTTGCCATAATTACTCCTCGCCTATAAATAGTCCTATTCCCTTTATTTCACCATTTGCTGCACTTTCTTACTCCCCGTTCTTCACTCTTGCCTCTGCTCTACCTTTTATCTGATACGTTCAACCTACATCGAAATCTTCAAACTTTGGTCAGAATCCTTCAAATCTTCACAAACTTTTCCAAATCTTCATCGAAAATCTTCAAATCTTCACAAATTTATTCAAATCTTCATACATTACCTTCAAATCTTCAAAAATGGCAACGAACTCCTGATCCTCTTCTAAAAATGCCTCACCGGCTACTTCTCCTCCTCCAGTGGCTGATGTCAGTACTAATTCCGAGGTTAGTGCTCGGACCGAACCCTTTGAACCTCAGCAACAAGATATTCTGCCCATAGACTTTCACTTCGACGCTAAATTTGCCGTCGAGGAGGTCGTGAAAAAGTTTGACAGGGGACTCGATGTCCGACGATACCCTTCTTCAATCAAGGCGATGGACCTACCGCGAGTTCGAACTGAATGCGGTTGGTCAAACCATCTGTCAAAGATCGTCGTTCTGGGTCCGAACGATGACATCACAACCTTCGTGGAGGGATACTCAAGTGTTTGCACTTACCCTTTCACGTTCAAGCTAGACCCCCCGATTGATCAGGTCATTCTTGATTTAAGTCGAACATATAAATTGTGCCTTGCACAAATCAGCCCGAGTGTTTGGAGGATTGTAACTTGCCTCCAGTTTTTGGCAAACAACATTAATGAGGAATTCATTCTGCATCATTTGATCCGGCTACATTTCCCGCGTGTCTTCCGTGGCGGGGTCGTAAAGCTTTCCAAACGAGGAAAACACCCTATCCTCTCCAGCGTCAACGAAAATAGAGACCGAGGCTGGGTGGAGCGTTTTGTCAGGGTCAAGACCGCAGAGATTATCCCAGAGAGAACTATGTCGTTTCCCGAGCAGTGGAACAATACTCATAAGCATTGTAAAACTTTAATCTCTTCGTGTGCCTTTAACTATTCATCTAATTCTATTCTATTGCAACCGTTGCGTGGATCCCGGACGAAATAGACAACTTTCACGGTTAGGTGGAAGGCATTATATGCCAATACCCGCATCAATTGCGCAAGTGGAAGGAGCTATCCGACAAAAGGTGGACAGCAAAAAATCACGGTAAGTGAATTTCTTTTGCCTTGTGTTATTTCATTTATCCCTTTATCTAATATTGACATTTTTTTCAAGATTGGGGAAGGGTTTCGTAGCCCCAAGGCCTTAATCGACCGATGCCCCTACCATGTCGGATATGGAGTTTGACCTGTCGAGCTCAGCGTGGCTCATTGCCGAGGCAGAGAAGAAGAAGAGAGCCAAGTCCTCCAGGCCCCCGAAGTCATCTTCGGCGAGGCCGAAAAGAAAGCGAAAAGGTGCTTCAAGGCTCAGTGGGCACGAGGGACTTCCGGGACGACGATGATATAATAATAGCGAGAGTCGACCCCTCGCCCGCCACCCTTCCACCAAGACGGAACCCACTCCGGTAGATGTTTCGGACGAGAATATTGCCGGCGGTTCGACCAATCTTGTCGAGGGTACGACGAAAGTCGCTCAGCTCCCACCGTTGATGTCGTTCACTCACCGGCCCCATTGACGGTCGTCTTGCCCGAGGTGGAGGCTGTCATGGTTGGGGATGATACGTCTCCGGATGTAGGACTTGCAACTAAGAAGGCCAGACATGCCGTGTCAGTTTCCTCTTCGCCTCCTGCTCATTCCTTCGAGCAGGAAAGTTTTGATCACTTGTTTCTCGAGGCAGAGGCTGCCACCACGTCCGCTGTGACAGCGGATGCATCCGGGTTTGTCCACCTCATCATTCTGCAAAGACCGAGGGAGTCTTTTCGGTCCCCCAGGGTATTCGAAATCAGCTCAAGGTCGAAGCTCGTGGATACCTTCCTGGCCCTGAGTGTCGACCCAAAGAAGAGAATGAGGGTTGGTCATTGTCACTGCTCCCGAGGATATGACTTTTTGTCCCGCCCGTCAGTAGCCAGCTATCTACACCCCCTTATGTCGAAATCCGACAAAGAGAAAAAGAGGAGAGTCTCTTGGAAATGTCTCCTCAATGAGAGCATGTATGCTGCGAACCGGGTAAATGATAAGTTGGTATTTTACCAACTTATTTCTTCTTTAATCTTAGATTGTTGTTATGTTTTGATTGAGAAAATAGTGCATTTAATGTCGTTTACTTTCATTTTATAGGTTCATATGATTGAGAAGAGCTTTGAAAGAAACCAAGTGAAAAACAATTCAAAAAGAGGTCAAATCGAAGAAATGACAAAAAATGGACAGTTTTGTAAAAAGGGGATAGATGTGCAAAAAACGAAAATCAGGGGTTGTTTTGGTCTAATTTTGAGTGGGAAAATTTTCGGAATACAAAAGCAAGACTTGAAGGCATTATTTTTCATTTTTGGCCATTTTCACAAGATTTTTGGAAGCTAGGGTTCTTCAACCAACACTATGGAAGAGAAGATTGGAGCACTTTAATGAGTAAACTCTTAACCCTTTCTTCAATTCCTTGTTATGTATTGAATATTTAAGTGTGTTGTATTTTATTCTCTCACTTTCATCTTGTTTATGAGAATATCCATTATCAAGTGTTGAATTAAATCTCATATTTTGCTTATGTAATGAATAATTTTTATTTCTAATGAAGAGAGTTAATGTTTTTCTATCAACTCTTCATGTTGTAATGTCTCTTAATGGTTGCAAACATTATTTGTGCCTATGTACTTTTACTTTGCTTGAGAAAGAAAGTGAAAGTTAGGAAAAGAGTTAGATAGCAAGGATTTGGGTCATTAAATCCATCTAATAACTTGAGCTAGAAATAGGAAAGTTAACTTGAGGTTAAATTGATTATGCTTAATATCACACTCTAAGGCTTGAAAAAGCTTAGAGTGAAATTCATTGTTTTGGTTGAAAGACTTTCAATGAGATTTTAGAAATCATTATCTATTAACATAAATCCGCTCTTAGTTGTAAAATTGTAAAATACATTGGATCGTTACTTAAGAGTAATTTCCTTTGTATCCATACTTGTGGCCATTGATCATTTTACTTGCTTTCTAGGTTAGATTTGTCTTTGTTAGATTTTAAATCAAAAATTCAAATATTGAAAAAGTGTTTGGCTTAGCTTAGTTGGTGATAAATCCTTAACTTTCTTAATCGCCTTTCAAAATTAATAACGTCCAAAGCCACTCCTCAAAGAAAGTGTACACGGTCGTTACAATATAATTTACCCAACTATGAGTCGGGTTTGAATCCACAGGGAACAATATAAAAACAATTTAAACAAGTAAGAAATTATCACCAACTAAGCTAAGCCAAAAACTTTCAATATTTGATTTTTGATTTAAAAACTAACAAAGACAAAACTAACCTAGAAAACAAGTAAAATGATCAATGGCCACAAGCATGGATACAAGGGAAATTACTCTCAAGTAACGATCCAATGTATTTCACGATTTTACAACTATGAGTGAGTTTATGCTAATTAGATAATGATCTCTAAAATCTCATCAAAAGTCTCTCCACCAAATCAATGAATTTCACTCTAAGCTTTCTCAAGCCTTAGAGTGTGATATTAAGCACAATCAATATAATCTCAATAACTTTCTATCTCTAGTTTAAGTTATTAGATGGGTTTTAAAAAGCCCCAAATTCTTGTTAATTAATCTTTCCCAACTTCAATCTTCCTCTCTCGAGCTCAAATCGAAGTAAATGGGGTGTCTTAGGGTTAGCTAATCCGTTAAGAAACATTAAAGAACAAGATTAATTAAAACAACATTAACTCACATCATTAGCAATAAAAATCATTCAATACATAAGCAAAATTAGAGTTCCATCCAAACTTTAATCATAGAATATTTCCATAAACAAGATTCAAGTAATGGAATGGAGTACTACACACTTATATATTCAATACATAACAAGAAATTGAAGAAATGAGTAAAAGAATAAGAAATTTCTCATCTAAGTCTTCAAATCTTCTCTTCCAAAGTGTGAGTTGATGAACCCTAGTCTCCAAAACTTGTGTTGAAAATGGCCAAAGATGATGATTTTGCCCCCAAGTCTTTCTTTTAATGGATTCCCAATCTTCTCAAATTAAGATTTTGCCAAAACAACCCCTGATTTTCAGCATTTAAGTTCCGGCCATTTTTGCATTCACAGCCACTTTTTCATTTTCTTCAATTTGGTCTCTTTTTTACTTGTTTTCCACTTGATTTCTTCTAAAACTCTTCTCAATCATATGAACCTATAAAATGGAAGTAAACGACATTAAATGCACTATTTTCTCAATCAAAACTTAACAACAATCTAAGATTAAAGAAGAAATAAGTTGGTAAATTACCAACTTATCAAACCCCCAAACTTAAACTATTGCTTGTCCTCAAGCAAATCAAATCATAAAATTTCCTTTAAAGGACTCCATTCAAAAGTGCACCAACATCATACCAAGTCAAAAAGTCTACTTTAAGCACAAACACATGACTTTAATTGGTACCAACAATTAATCCAAGACATATGAATCACCAACAAATCCTCAAAAATTTCATGTCATTTCAAGTACTTAAACTGCAAGTTAATCAAAGTAGGAATCAAGTCATGATACTAAAGCTTCAAAATTTGCCTCATTATCACAAAATATCTTTCTTTTGTTCATTCCTCACAATTGGAAATTGGAACACGTTCACAACTCAAATTATCATGTGCCCTCACAATCAAGAGAGTATCCCACACTTATGAAATGTTATTTAAAACACAAATGGGATATCAAATTGAAAGAATTAACTCTCTGTCTCTCACAAAGTTGTTCAAATGCACAAAAGTAGTGCCATAGGCTTGTCCTTCATGTATTTCTCCACTAATGTAGACACACTTGGTTCAAAATCAATTAGGACTTAAAGTGTTGTAATGTAGGCTTTTGGCTAAGGTAGAGCACAATTTGGGTGAGAGTGACTCAAAACCTCCCTAAGCACTACAATTTGCAACAATCAAAACACATTTCCTTTCAGATTTTTCCACCCTTTTCTTCATTTTTCATTTCACCAACTAGTCTTCCCTTTATTCACAACTCTTTATTATTCCTTCTTTTTTTTTTCTTTTTCAAAATAACAGGAAGTTTCCAAAAAAAAATATATATATTATTCTACTACTTCAATTTTTTTTTCACCTTTTCACCTTTAAAGTAATTCCCACATCACAACTTTTTCTAACCATCACCCCCAAACTTAGGCTTTTAGCCTATGTTTGCACTTGCAAAGCACTCAAGGAGCTAAAATGCAAAAAGATAGGTCAATAAAGAACAAAAAGTTAAAGCATGTAACATGGTTGCAAAGAAAATGTTAAAGGCTCAAAAAAGATTAACTAGGGAAAGTACGCAAGGGTACGCAATTTAAGGCACAAAAACGGGTCCAAGGAAGGCCTAACATCATTTTCCAAAACCAAGCGTAGCCTAGGATTTCGCCTTGAAACACATTCCGGGCAAGTTCTAGACCACAAATAATGCAAAAGAACTCACAAAAACCTCACCACACATGGCACATGCAAACTCAGGTGAAATATGTATCCAAAACCCAATTAAAACAAATGAACTCAAAGAAAGTCACTCATAGCCTAAAGAGACTACTTAGTGAACTTAAGAGCCAAACATTGAGTCTAAAATTCTTAACAAGAATCATCACTTCAATCATTTTTTCTTTTCCAAAAACCACTAATTCATATGCCAAGATTTAAGTGTGTTGGTACCAAGCAAGCCACAAACGGATCAAGGGGCAAAAATCACATCCCACACCACTTTTACTCCTAACAAAATTAAAGAAGCTAATAATGAAAAAAAAAAATCATACTAATATAAATATGCCATAAAAAATATCAAAATAAAAAGTTAATCTACCAAATCCATCAAATCCGTCAACCACCATATATCATCACAAATAAATGAGCCACCCCCAACTAAAAATATTGCATTGTCCTCAATACAATAAAATAAAGCTCAAGTTACAGGACTCCCTGAAATATGTGTTACTGAGATATTGCCATAATTTTGCTCCTCCTCGAATGGTTTCATTTCAACTAGAATTCCTTTGTGTCACACACACCTCAAAATGATTGTAGAATATACGAATGAGGTACTCGCAATTAGAGTAATGTATAATGCATCCATTAAAGCCAAAGAATAATTAGAAGTGAAAATGCAATGTATAGCTCGGGTGATTTGAATACAAACACTCTAAAACCAACCCGAACTGCCCGAAACTTAATTCTACTCGTCTCCTAATGTCTCTCGATTACTCAGACTTCACCGGCGAATGAAATCGCCTCTCAGACAATTCATCAAACAGTTTGCGTGCATAGTTGAGACTCAATTCTTTGAAACCGTTAGACAATTGAATTACCCTCCCACAAATGGTGGGAATTATAGTTCAACACAAATGCAACACCAAACACCAACAATCATTTATAGAATTCAAAAAGTTCCGCAATTAAAGCCTATAATATTTGCACTTTGTCAAAAATTTTGCTCCAAGAGGGACAGGGGATAGGTCTGACAGCAAGAGAGAGAGAGAGAGAGAGAGAGAACTAAGAGGAGGAGAGGGGAGAAACTTACCTGGCGCTGGAGGTCGAAGGCGGCAGTGGTGGCGTGAAGGTGGACAAGGGAAATAAGAGTGCTTGTGGACTTGTATTTTTGTTTTAAAAATAGCAGGTTCTTGTTGGGGTGTGGTGTTTTAAAAGGGGGGAAAAAGAGTGAAAAGGTTGTGGCTTTGCTTTAAAAGAAAAGAAGCCAGCTTTTAGTGACTTACCTGAAGCTGCTCACTAGAACGCATTATACATAATGCATGGTTTCACTGGCTTGCTCATTTAGTTCCAGAAGCCATTCTTTTCCTTTTCCTTTTTTTTTTTCTTTTTGAATTGTGCAGCCTGTCCACACTCTAGATTCTAGTTCATGGACTGTTTCCTGCATTGTTTTGCTTCTGCCCTAATGAATGCCTTGTCCAAAACAACTCCAAAAAAAAAAAAAATAATGAAACTTTGCATATTAATCAAAACAATATACTAAACTAATGATAAAAAAAAATTATAAACGACAGGTTGCCTCCCACCAAGAGCCGCATTTAATGTCGTGGTATAACCAGAGGCGGATCTAGGATTTGAAGGTGGCGGGTGCCACAATTTTCTTCAATGTACATCTTGGTAGGAACGTGTATTCGGGTCGGGTTCATCTCTTTTTAGTTTATTCGGGTCAAATCAAGAAACGAACATAATTAGCATCTTAAACAAGGAATCACACCCATTAACAACAAAAATAAAATCAACATTTTCACCAAGGGACTTGCATCTCTTATATATATATTAAAAAATGAATTTGCACAAGTAAAACAACATCTTCAATAAGGGAATTACACTAATCAAAATAAGAAAAATAATAGAAAAACTCTTCAATAGGTAAATACACCCCATAAGTAAATATAGAATTAGGTAAACTACAAGTTCTAAAAAATAAATCATAAATTTCATGTTTTCCTAAACAAAGACTTACGAAATTTCCATCACAATTTAACTAGTAAAGTGATTTAAATTGAATTTAACAATTATACATAAAAATTCACAGCTTTGGTTAAAACCAAAACCAAACCGAAAATTTAACCAAACCGAATAAAAAAACCGACATTTGGTTTGGTTTGGTTTTAAATTTGAAAAACCGATAATATTTGGTTTGGTTATGGTTATAGTAAAAAAATAACCGAATAAATAACCGAACCAAACCGATAATTATATACATAAAATTTATAATTATTTATATGTATAATATTAACTTTTCATAAATAATTAAAGATATTTTATACCTTTTAATTATTAATTTAATTTTGGTCTACTTATTTTTAAGGCCCATGTCTTAAAAGAATATGTCCAAGTCCAACAATCCAAGCCCAACTCTAATAAGTCGTAAGCATAAGGGTAAAAAGTTAAAATCCTACTATCTCTTTTCATTTTACATTGCCATCAGCATGTCTTTCCCTCAATATGCAAGAAAGTTCGCCCTTGTGGGCCGTGAGGAAAAAGAGCTTCAGAAATTTGAAGAATGTAGAGAGAGAATATTTGAATTGTCACGGCTAGTCATAAATTGAAAAACCGAACCAAACCGAACCAAACCGACAATAACCAAACCGGTGGTTATTATTTTACTTGGTTTGGTTATGGTTTTAAACATTTAAAAACCGACTAAATTGGTTTGGTTATGGTTTTAACCAATAACCGACCCAAACCGAACCATGAACACCCCTAATTATACAATAGCATAAATTTTTATAATACACTCCCTCCGTCCATTTTTATTTGTCCATTATACTAAAAATATATGTCTACATTTACTTGTAAGTTATATAGTTTGAAAAACCAAGACATAGTTTACCATTTTATACCTATTTTACCCTTATTATTAAGTACTCCAATTCATTTCTCATTTTTTTTTGTTGCTTATTAAGAGTGTCCAAGTCAAATATAGACAAGTAAACATGGACGGAGGGAGAATAAACAAAAGAAATTATTAAAAAAAATGAATTTTGATCTCAATCCAAAATTCCATTGAGACCTAAGTTTTTCGATTTAAATACTCACATATTTGAGATTAAGAGAAATGCTTAATTTAAGGGATTTTGAAGTTTCTATTTGTGTGTTTTCGCTAGAGATCACAGATAAAATAATAGAAAAGAGGAAAGGCAATATAAATAATTAAAAAAAGCAGAAAATTGGGGGAGCCGAAAAGGGAATTAGTGGTACAAAGTAAGTAAAAAGGAAAAAGAAAAATGGGAGTCGGAAAATGTTCAAGATAGATTCAAACTTGTGTCTACCAGCTGTGGCACCTTTGTTTAATTTAAGACTGGGGGTGGCAGGATCAAATATTTAACCTAATTTAAGCAAATTTCAACATAAGTATATAAAAAAATTATTAATCTAGGGGGTGCCATGCCACCCCCACCCTTTAGGGTGGATCCGCCCCTGGGCATAACGTGAGTTAACTTTACCACTTTTTCCTCCACTTGGAGGATATGAATTTTTGCCCCAACTTTAAATCAAGCTTCCGGTGATGCTCGTGGGATGGTGTTAGAAAAGCAAGGAGGCCAACTCTCAGGTATCACATTTTACACTTTTTGTCCTTCAAATGAGGGATGTCATTTTGTCCTTTTTGGCATGACAAACTCCAAAATGAAAACGTCTTCTTCTTCACCTCCGAAATCCTCCATAGGCTCGGTTAATTCAATTTTCATATCACCAACTAAGCACAATGTTGAAAAATGGTTTGAATGTGGTCTAAGATGTTCCATATTCAGATTCACTCCATCTTTGACATCTTCACCCACAAATGAACTAGAGTCCTCAAAAATTATTTTGTGAACCTTTTTATGCAACTCTAGTATCATTTCTTCAATTTCGGCATCATTCACTACTTTTGGGTCGGTTGGTTGGCAATCCACCATTAGCTCTTCAAAATCAATCTTGACCTCTTCTTCATTGAAAACCAACTCAAAACTACTATCCATGGCCCATTGATATTGAGCATCACATGCTTCAATTTTTGCATTCAAATCAGTCTCCAATTCTCGGATAGCAATTTCAAGTAGCTCAACTTCTTGACTTTGCTCAACATGAATTTTTATAATTCTTCCATCATTCATGAAATGCCTTTACGGCGGTCCCAACAGACTTCAAGTTGTTGAGCTTGATTCATTAGCCAATCTTGGCTCAAAATGTCCACTTTGTCAAGTTTTTCTTCATTGTGAGAGTCGGTCAAAGCTTGTAAAAATTCTCCCATGATGAAATCCATGTTTTGGATAGTTTCATCATCTCCATATTGAACCTCTTCCCACCATTTGGCCACAACTTGCCCATATTTTTCATTTATCCCCATTATGCTATTTATTATTTCCTCAATTTCTTCTTTTTGAGAATTGGAGATTTCTTCTTCAAGATTTTGTTCTTCTTCTTCAAGTTGAACCACTTCTTCAATTGCATTACTCTTGTCATGGTCACAAGAATTTTTGGGCTCATCTTTTAAATTTGAAATCTCTTCTTCAACCAATTCATTTTGAGAAGTCGACACTTCCATGACAATTGAGGAATTGGCATCCTCAAATGAATCATTCATTCTTTTTATAGCTTCTCCATTTTCCAAGATGGATAGTCGGACGAGTTTTTTCTGCTCCTCCGTTTTAGCTTCCCGATCTAAGTATGTTTGGAGAATTTACATGAGGCCTTCAAATCCGGCATTTTGTCATTCACTTGCCATGTCATTGTTCCTATAAAACTCAAAAGCACAACTAGCATTTTCATTAGAACAACTTGGGGGAGGGGGAACAAAATAATTGGGACAATCACTCCAATGTCCATCTTGACCACCACATATATTACAAATATTCGCATCATAGGATTGAGATGGTGCACACATCTCTCTCCAGGAAGCATTTTCACAATCTTGCCAAAAATGGGGTTCTCCACAATATGGACATGGGTCATCAAAATATGGGTTGCAACCATCAAACCCATTTCCATTCCATGATGCCATAGTAACACAAGTAACAAAAATAAATAACAAAAATAAAAACTAACACAAAGAAACACGAAAAATTAGAAACACATATTCACAAGTTTGGACCGAAGCACTAACCCAAATATGCCAAATTGCTCCCCGACAACGGCGCCAAAATTGATAACATCCAAATCCACTCCTCAAAGAAAAAGTGTACATGGTCGTCGCAATATAATTTACCCAAGTATGAGTTGGGTTCGAATCCACAGGGAACAATATAAAGGCGATTAAGAAAGTTAAGGATTTATCACCAACTAAGTTAAGCCAAACACTTTTTCAATATTTGGATTTTTGATTTAAAATCTAACAAAGACAAAACTAACCTAGAAAGCAAGCAATAAGATCAAAAAACGCTCTCTACCCAAACCCTAACTAAACCCTAAACACCTCCAACAACCAACTTTTTCCGGCCACCATGGCCAATACGGCCGGTGGACAACCTCCCCCAGAGGTTGCCCCACCAGTACCTATATCCATAAACCATTATATACCAAAGAAACCAGACCATAATAGTGAATACCCTGCGTTGCCTACAGCCAAATCGACACAAAAAATTCCTTTATCCATTGTTAAACATAATCAAAACCCAACTGATCCTATTGCAACTGTTTCACAAATTATCCCTAAAGATTTGCCTAGTGTTGGTGATAAACAAAATTATGCGAATTTGCTTAAGCCACAAATCACAGAGAAGGAGGCAAATGAGATAGTCATCCCATAAAAAATTGTTGAGTTTGTAGATGGTTGCTTGGCAAGTTCTCTTATGACATAATTGATATCAAGCAACTTGCGTGATATTATCCCTATACAATGTGCTATCAAAGGAACAGCCAAGGTTGGCTTGATTGATGAAAGATACATCTTGATCAGGCTGTCTCATTTTGAAGATTATGTCAAGATGTTGTCCATTCCTGCGTATTACTTGAAGATCAATGAAAGGTACTGTCAGATGAGGCCCCTTGTCTGGGATCCATGGTTTAAACCTGAAGAAGAAACACCAACGGCAATATCATGGATTAGTTTTCTAGAATTACCACCAAATTTCTTTGCAAAAGAAGCAGTGTTTTCTATGGCAATAGTAGTAGGAAAACCTTTAACTGTAGATTTGGCAACTGTGAACAGGTCAAGGCCTAGTTGTGCAAAAGTAAAGGTTCTTATTGATCTATTAGCTAAACATCCTAGTAGAATTAATATTGCAGAAGTTGATAAGCAAACAGAAGAAAGGAAATCTAAATGGATCAATATTAATTATGATTATCTTTCTAAATACTGCAAACATTGTAAACTGCAAGGTCATGGTGAAAATGAATGTAGGAATTTGAATCCTGAATTAAACAAGAAGTATAGAGAAGATATGAAGAAGATACAGTCTGAAGTGGAAGTCACAAATAAAAAGGAGAATAGGGAATGGCAATACCAAGGGAGAAAGGAGTGGATGATGAGAAGACAACACAAATATATAAGGGACAGTTCTAGGATAATCATAGCTGAAGTTGGGAAAGAGAAACAAGGTAATGAGGTACAGATACAAAATGCATTTGCTACTATGGAGAATGGGAAAGAAGGGGAAGAAGATGGGTCAAGAAAGGAGCAGGGCAACAAAGAATTCCAAAACACTAAAGAGTGGATAGAGCATAGTTTTAAATCAAAAGAAGCAGATGGAGGTGAGAACCTAAGCAAGGAAGCAGAAAACAACAAGAAAAAGGGAGTTGAGAACAAGGAAGCCAATATTAATAGCAATAAAAATGTGGAAGGAATTGATGACAACCAAGTCAGCATCATAGAACATGATAAAGGGCAGGAACAAGAAGAAAGTAATGAGTCAACACCACAAGGGAGACAGCAACAAAAGGTTACACAAGAAGTAGAGGAGAATACAGAAATGGATATAGAGGAGAAGCATGAAGAAATAAGGGAGAGGAGACTTACCAATAGTCCAACACAGAAGCAAGATGAAATCAGCAGGGTACCACATGAAGAAACTGGCCGACATAGAGATACTGGGCAAGGGAATGAATCACCTGATCATCACAAACAGGAGGAAATCAGCAGTATACCACAACAAGAGAAAACATCAGAGAATTTACAATTAGTTACTCAGCATAGTGGAGAAATGCGAGCGACAAAGACAAAGTAAAAATGACAAAAAAGATATGGATAGTCCACTCCTGAACAACATATGCAGATGCCATAAGACAAGGAGACATTTCTCCAAATG
>NC_081352.1:8484716-8636118 GCF_029784015.1 Lycium ferocissimum
GTCATAGGGGTGATAGAGCCGTTTATCCTACAGCGACGTTAGCCATATTCACTTACCCTTTTTCTAATGGGAACCTTCCATTACATACGCTTATACATATAGTAGTATCATACCCTACCATAGAGGTACGGTGTCTTACGTACCCGATCGTAACAAAGTTTGGTGTTATACGTAACTGGCCCTACCAAGGCTCAGTGTTATCCGTACCCGACTGCAATGGTCCACAATATCATAATCAGGTGGTAATATTCAATTAAATCTCAAAGTTCATTCTCATATTCAACTTACATCAACAACTTCATATCCACCCTTTGCACAATTTCATACAACACTTCCTTGTCATCATTAATACCCTTCATAGCAAGATTATATCCATAGCATACTAAGAATCATGACTCACGTTAGTTTACTAATCACAAACATCATGAAATCTACATTTAGACCTCATCTTCTACTTCCTCCTTTAACCCAAGTTATTCAACAACTAAGCATTCTTAATACCATGAAATAAGCATGAAAACTAACCTTTTACCTCATAAGAATGAGCTTTGTAGCAAGTTATCAACTTGTATGAAAGCCCTAGCTTCAATACCCAAGAAAATCTTGAAGTCTACTAACCCTAGCAAGTCTTCCAACACATAGATACCTTGATTCTTGCCTCTTGATCTTTAATTTCTCTTGGATTTATGTTTATATAGTGTGTGGAATGTTTTAGAGCTCTCAAGGGTTGTGGAGAAGACGGGAAATGAAAAATAGAACTTGGGTCATCTATTTATAACAAAAATAAATAAAGCTGCTCGACGAGATTATGCAGACACTTATACGGTCCGAATAACTTTATACGGTCCGTATAAGTGACCTTATAATACCGCCAGGGATTGACCCTTCTCTGTAATGTTATATGGATCATTATACGGATCGTATAAAGTTATACGGACCGTATAAGTGGTCGTATAACCCATATTTTCCAAACTTGCTCTCGTTGATTCGTTTGATCTCCAATCCTTGTGGAACATTCTTGGCACTTATATAACACTTCATTAACCATATAATAGGCCCTATAGCAGCCCATCAAGATATTACTAAACAAATATTAGCTCAATTATAGCGAAAACCTTTCCAAACATGACTTACATCTCACTTCCTCCAACGAACTTAGTTTCACATATTCATATGACTTCAAAATCTGGTACATACTTTAAGCTATCTAATACTTCCCTTAACCTCTCAAGGACTTCATATTCACTTTTAACTCTCATTAGTCTACTCTCAATGCAACAATTCGAAATCTCCGAGATGTAACAGCAGCTCCGAACCAAGTGGAGCACACTGACTGCTGCTGAGTGAAAGACCTACTGAGCTAGATCGCTAGTCTGGCTACCTGACCCTGCTTGCATGAATGCAGCGTCCACAAGAAAGGATGTTAGTACGAATAATGTGCAGAGTATGTAAGGCATAAATAACAACATAACACAAGATATGGGACATAACATGTGATAAAGAGATAAACTGTATATCTGATTGCCTCTTAAGGCAAATACCATGCATGCTTAGCCTTTTTAAAACATTTTTCATACATATATAACATAATAGTAGTGTTGCGAAACGTGCAACCCGATCCATATATCATCATCAGCCCGCGTCCGGGGTAATCATCTCATGCCGCCCACTAGTAGTGCTGCCCAGCCATATAGGCACGGTGTTATTATCATTATCCATAAGCCACCCACCGTAGTGGCGTTGCCCGGCCATATAGGCATGGTGTGAGAAAATACACACACACACACACACACACACACACACACACACATATATATATAGATATATATAAAGCATTCATGAGAGCCCAAATAAAAGCTACAACTCTATCAGAGTGACGTAAGGTTGGTAGCCTCCAATTATATTATGGAACAATCATCATCGCTATATCCCACCTTGGAGGAACAAGTAACATAAGGTGAGATTCGCAACAATGAATAAAATCAAGAAAGCATCGAGACCATAAGCTTTGGAATATCTAGAAAGGGGGTCATCTTCATCATCATTATCTTCATAGAAAACATCTATCTTTACCATCATAAGAACCTTGAGAATCATGAACCTCTAGCTTTTCAAGAATAAGGACATTATGGAAAACATGTATGAGTTCATAAGAAGAGAATCATGCCTTTAGAAAGAAAGAGCGTAGCCTTAACTATTACACCTCGGAGTTCAGTATGTTGAAATTCGTAAGTGCTGGTTGTTTCAAGTATGGACTTTGGTGTTGCCTTCAAGGGTATAAATGATTACATGCGTTTATCCTATGGTTATGAAGGCTTAGTTTATATAATAAGTGGTAAGAGGATTGGAGAGCAAGTGAGTTCCGGAAACTATGTTTATTGGTCCAACTTAGAGGAAGAATATCTTTTAGAATATGATGAGTTTTGAGGCAAAGAAAAAGCCTTAAGTGAAGTTCATAAAGTCTAGTTTTCAACGCAACAAACCACTCATCAAAATAGTAACAGAGTAAGGAGATATGGACGTTACAAGTCGAGCTGGAAGGCCAGGAAAATGGCCTGCGCTTATGCGCAGAGGACGAAGGGCCAATTCAGCGCGAACGCGCCACTAGTGGGCACGAACGTGCTGAGCAATTTTTAGGTCGGTGCAACCCGACCCTGGAATCTTATAAAAAGGGGTTTACCCCCTTATTTCCTTCAAACCACCCCTGAAATCATCCCAAACCTTCTAGAAATTTCCTCCAACTTCCACATATCAAATTTTAACGTAAATCGAGTATAATCCCCAAATTCTAATCCAGACAGTGTATAGTTGCGATAATAAAATCTTATTGTGGCAAGTCTTAGCCTAAATTCAAGGTGAAAAGTGAAGATATTGTGGTACTAGCAGGAGTACGGTATGAATCACTTCTTATTAATGTTAATCTTAGTTAGTCCCGAAGGTAAAACTATTAAATAGTCGTACCACAAGTTGTTTAGTTGAGGAAATTGGAAAAACATCGTGTGGGATGTTTTATGGAGCATATTGGTGTTGGTAATGTTGTTGTTGATATTGGTAGGGTTGTTGTTGTTGTTGGTTGTTAGATTATAATTTCGGATTAGGCATATAAACAAGGGAGATGCTGCCTGAATTTTGACAGATTCTAAATGGAATTAAATTAAGGATTTGAGATGGGCGTATGACATTGAGCCTAACAATAGTACGAATGGTTTATATGTAGATTTACGAGCTTGGAAGGATAAACGTTTAATCACCAAGGAGACCGAAAGGTATGTAAGGCTAGTCCCTTTAGAAAGAAAGGCATGATTCCTACGTTACGATTCCATCTATGTCTTCCATAACAACCTTGTTCCCGAAAAGCTAGAAGTTCCTATTTCTCAAGGTTTTTATGATATTCATGAGAATAATGACTTATTTCTTGTGAACTCATACATGTTTTCCATGATGTACCTATTCCCACAAGCTAGAGATTCATGATTCTTGAAGTTTCTTATGACGTTAAAAATGATTATGTTTTCATGATGATAATGATGATGATGATGATGATGATGATGATGATCCTATTCCTAGAAGTTTCAAAGTTTATGATTTTAATGCTATTAAATTCCAAAGCTTATGGATTTGATGCTAATACGAGAGTCTTGAGCTTATTTCATGATTTCCTTGATTTTATTCATTGTTGTTGATCTCACCTTATAATCATTGTTCCTTCAATGTGAGGTAAAGTGATGATGATTGTTCCATAATATAAATCGGAGGTTACCGACCCTACGTCACTCCAATAAAGTGGTAACGTTTACTTGGGCTCTCGTGCATGCTATTTATATGATATATATATATATATATATGTACATGATTGTTCCATAATATAAATCTGAGGTTACCGACCTTACGTCACTCCGATAAATTAGTAATGTTTACTTGGGCTCTCGTGCATGTTATTTATATGATATATATATATGGGGAAAGGTGAGGCGTTACATACGCATAACCACCTCGATCGTTGGTATATTATGACATCGTCCCGGACGCAGGATGCCCGACGCGGATATATAGGTATGGATCGGGCCGCACGTTCCGCAACAATATAATATGATATATATATATATATATATATATATATATATATATATATATATATTATGTACATGACTGTTCCATAATATAAATCGGAGGTTACCGACCTTACGTCACTCGATAAAGTGGTAACGTTTACTCGGGCTCTCGTGCATGCCATTTATATACATATATATATATATATATATATATATATATATATATATATATATATATATATATATATATATATATATATATATATATATATATATATATATATATGAAAGGTGAGGCGTTATATACACATAACCACCCCGATCGAGCTTGGTATATTATGACATCGTCCCGCGGGATATATGGGTATGGATCGGGTTGCACGTTCCGCAAAGAATATAATATAATATAATATAATATATATATATATATATATATATATATATATATATATATATATGGATCGGGCTGCATGTTCCGCAGTAATATAATAGTTATATATGGATAGGGCTGCACGTTCCGCAAAGAATATAATGTTATATAAGTATGAGAAATTTTTTTTATGAAAAGACTAAGCATGCATGATATTCGCCCTAAGAGGCAATCAGACATACAAGTTATCCTTATCTCATGTTATGTCCCGTACCTCTTATTATGCTGTTATTCATGCCTTATGTTACATCCGGCATTTTTGCGTATTCGAAAATTTGGAAGTAACCTTGACTTGCAAGGAATGAGGTCAAGTTTGGATTTCTCTTAGTATGTGTATGTGAGTTATGGAAGTTTGAATGTGGAAACACCGGAGAAGGCCTAAGGGCAAAATTGGAATTTTGGAAATTTATTTCGGAATTGCAAAATATGATTCATGAAGAATTGGGCCAAAAAGAGAATAAGAAAATGAGGCCCAAATTGCAAAGGGGTGGCCGGCCAACCCAAGGCCAAGCCCACCCAATTAATGAAATTTCCATGTGCCAAACATGTGACACATTAAGGGGGTATATGGATATATATGATTGTCTCTAGAAATTTCAAGAGAACAAAAAAGAAAAATCAAGAAAACACAAAAAAAGGCCTTCGGCCGAAAAGAAAGAAGAGAGAAAAGAAAGAAGAGAAAAAATTTTGGAGCTTGGTTGTTGATTGAAAAACTTGGTTCTTCTTGAATTAGCAACAAGCTTGAGGTGCTCTCCAAGTTGGTATAATTTTCAAGGCAAGAAAGAGCTTCTTTTGGCAAGTGAGAACTTGGAGGAAAGGTAAGGATTTCATGTTTTTAATTATGTTATGGAAGAATATATATGTGATAGTATGTAGAATTGAATGGGAAATCGGAATTGTGTTTGTGAGCATGTTAGCCGTGCATGTGTGTAGGTGTGTTGTAGCCGTGGAACATAGTAGTTGTATGGAGGAAAATTGTTAAAATTGTTAGTATGTTGATTATGTTGTTATGGTTATATGGAATAAAGGAGAAGTATGAAGTTGAAATGAGAATTTTGGCCTTATGTTGGAAACTTGTATATTGTGTATACCTTACGTATGTTTGGTGAAAAATGGAATGATATGCCTCCGAATTATGTTGTAGTGGTCTTGAATGAGTAAATGAATATGAGAACATCGATGTTAGTTTGAAAACGTGAAGTTAGTTTGGAAGTTGTTGCTTTATGAAGAAAGAAGACTATTTATGTTATGTTGTGTTTCATTGTGATTATTGATGTTGACCTACTTTTGTTGTCTGTTGGTTCTCAGATATATGATCATTTGGGTATGGCGGGGCCCTGTCCTGTCTTCTGATTCTGTTCTGTATGTTAGAGGTCTGCAGACATGTTTGTGGGTTGTGGGTTGTCACTGTCCGGTAGGTACGTGCGATATGCGACTTTGTCTGATATAATAGCCCTAACGGCTTCTGTACAGGTTTCAGTATGTATATCTGTATATGTATGTTCGTGCGATGCACCTTATATCTGTATGAATTTATGTATGTTTAAATGGAATTAGCCGGTTGGTATGTCGGATCTGTTAGGTAGGTACGTATGGGTGTCCAAGTGGACACCGCCACGGCCCCACGGGGTTGGGTCGTGACAAAAGGGCATCGAGCGGTCGGTTCTCGGAATGTCCGGGCAGCCGTGTCTAGTGAGAGTCTTGTTTATTGGTGTGTTGGGCCCCACATCTATAAACAGAGGCTACGTGACATCTAGGATGTTATGTTACCCTTTCTGGAATCTTAGATCGTGCGATAGAGTCACATTTAATAGGATGGGTCCTCCTAACGAATTGTCAGTATATACGGCGAGGCTCACGAAAAGAGCGACAACGTCAGTATTTTGGGAAATTGTTTCTGACCCTCTCTTCCAGTGATTGTAGATTGACAAAGGATGAAGAGGGCGGCTTCGATGATGGGGATGGGGGGTGCTAAGAAAGCCCCCCAGATGTCACCGGGGCAGACGGAGCCCGCCTATTCGATCGAGACGATCCTTCGAGGATCCTCGCGACGATCCCTCCGAGGCCCCGCGACCCCCGCGAGGAGGATCCCCGTAGAGCAGCTACGACACGGATCCGTCCGAGTATGGAGCGGGGGGCACCGGGAGAGGAGCTCCCCCGACATTGTGCCGGGGCTGCCTATGGTGGAGCACTATGTTCCGCCAGCCTTCTTCGCGAGCGTTACGCCATATTCCACCCCTTTATCCCGGTCATCGGTGAACCAGAGTCGCCGGACCACCTATATCCCCGGGGATCGCACGAGGTGGGTGACGAGGAGGAGCACCCTCGCTCTATAGCTTATTAGATCGGTGGAGGCGTTGTCGTCCACAGTATACCAGTATTTACCGAAATTTGTTCTATATACGTGTATTTGTTGCATAATTGTGTAGTTTGACCGGGTGGAACCCGCTACGAAAATTCGAAAAATTTATTAAGGCGCCGAATTGCCCTAAATTACGTGGCAAAGATCGTGTGGGGCATTTCCGACGCAGGATATGTGCCGACAACGCATCAAAATGCATGGAACTTTTGAAGTTAAGCGTGCCGAGACCGCAGCAATCTGGGATGGGTGACCCGCCGGGAAGCACGTCGGAATTCTTTCACAAATATGGATATGGAGACTAAATGAGAAATTGGGGAACCTAAGTAGGATGACAAGGAAATTTCCGTAAGTCTGCGAAGTATAGTAAAAGGAGTTCGACTGCGATCGCGATTACGTACGCTATATTTCTCGCGCCCTCGCTTTTCGGTGGAGTTGCGACACCATAATCCCGTGCTCGAATCCGATCACGTTTACATTTTAATATACCGTACGTCCAACTCCGATCATAATTACGTCCGATATATTTTTAGTGCGCGTACGATTCGACTTTAAACCCGTTATCGATAAATCTCTGTACATCCGACCTACGACATGACTGCGCGATATATTTACGTATGTACGCACGATCACGATCTATCCGACATACGTACATACATCCGACCTCGGCCCGCGAACTCCACCGGCATACGTGTACATGCGCGGGACTGCGATTTCGAAAGCGTCCGATAAATTTCTATACGTGCGACTCGCGATTACGGATACGTTCGACCTGTTCTATGTGTGCGATTCGACTACGGATTTATGTTCGACTATGATTATGGACCCATTCGATATGCTTACGTACGTACGCTCCGATGTTGAATCCGCTTAAGATAATCGTCGGAACACGGTATTCCGTTCGTCGTGACTTTGCGCTTTCCACTTCCGGGAATAACTCCGTTTGACACCGGCTTGATCTCTTGGTTCGATCAAGATCGTACGTCGTTGGTCCGATTTGAGATTGTACGAGTAACCCCAATAAAGTGATATTGAAGAAAGATGGATGAAGTTGGAAAATAAAGGCCTTTATAAGTTCTTCGGTTAAGTGCAAGTATGTAAATGGTAAAAAGACCTCCCCGACTGATTTTGATCTACCACGAGGTTAATTTAACATTCGAGGACGAATGTTTTAAAGGGGGGGAGGATGTTACATCCGGCATTTTTGCGTATTCGAAAATTTGGAAGTAACCTTGATCTTGCAAAGGATCGAGGTCAAGTTTGGATTTCTCTTAGTACGTGTATGTTAGTTATGGAAGTTTGAATGTGGAAACACCGGAGAAGGCCTAAGGGCAAAATTGGAATTTTGGAAATTTGTTTCGAGAATTGCAAAATATGATTCATGAAGAATTGGGCCAAAAGAGAATAAGAAAATGAGGCCCAAATTTGTAGTGCAAGGGCCGGCAACCCAAGGCCAAGCCCACCCAATTAATGAAATTTCCATGTGACACATTAAGGGGGTATATGGATATATATGATTGTCTCTAGAAATTTCAAGAGAACAAAAAGAAAAATCAAGAAAACACAAAAAAAGGCCTTCGGCCGAAAAGAAAGAAGAGAGAAAAGAAAGAAGAGAAAAAATTTTGGAGCTTGGTTGTTGATTGAAAAACTTGGTTCTTCTTGAATTAGCAACAAGCTTGAGGTGCTCTCCAAGTTGGTATAATTTTCAAGGCAAGAAAGAGCTTCTTTGGCAAGTGAGAACTTGGAGGAAAGGTAAGGATTTCATGTTTTTAATTATGTTATGGAAGAATATATATATGTGATAGTATGTAGAATTGAATGGAAATCATGGAATTGTGTTTGTGAGCATGTTAGCCGTGCATGTGTGTAGGTGTGTTGTAGCCGTGGAACATAGTAGTTGTATGGAGGAAAATTGTTAAAATTGTTAGTATGTTGATTATGTTGTTATGGTTATATGGAATAAAGGAGAAGTATGAAGTTGAAATGAGAATTTTGGCCTTATATTGAAACTTGTATATTGTGTATACCTTACGCATGTTTGGTGAAAAATGGAATGATATGCCTCCGAATTATGTTGTAGTGGTCTTGAATGAGTAAATGAATATGAGAACATCGATGTTAGTTTGAAAACGTGAAGTTAGTTTGGAAGTTGTTGCTTTATGAAGAAAGAAGACTATTTATGTTATGTTGTGTTCATTGTGATTATTGATGTTGTTGTTGGGTTGTTGTTGATTATTTTGAGCCGAGTTGAATCTCGGGGGTGTGGTATGTATAGGGGGTGCCGAAATTTCGGTGCCAAGTATAACCCCAAAATTGAAATGTTAGCTTGTGAATAGTAACGGTAAAGATGACCATTTGCGATTTTGGACGAAACGGGAACCGAGATTTGAGGAGCGTAAGGCGCAATCCCGTATGTAAAGCCTTCCTTATCTTTCTTTGGCATGTTACGAGTGTAACGTGTGAAAGCGAGCCTTGATTGCACTTCGCGACTCACAATCCAAGATTGAAAATAGCGCCAAATCATTCAAGAAGATTGAACCAATTTCCTCCGAATTGACCTATAAGTATGTAACTTCCATAAACGGAGTCGAAACACTTCAAGATGATTATGGACGACTCCCTAAGGTTTAGTATCCATAATTTACGTACTTTACTATGGTTGGGTCCGAGGTGGGCCCATAATACTCTGACACTCCCGATATGGTTCAAATTGATCTATTTCTGTCCGTTCTTCCTAAGTAACTCTTAATTATGTTTCCGTCCGCTAACTAATACGTATTATGATTATCTTTCTGAATCTTGATATCAGTCCGATATCCGGGACGATTACGGACACTGCGTTTCCGATATAATACGATTACTTTGATTTGACCTACCTTTCCGAACTATTTCGGTTCATTAAGTCCGTATGTCGGTACGCGTATGTATATGGTTTCTCATGATACGTTTCCGTGGATGTCTCAATGCTTCCTTCATCGCGCCGGGCCGTAATTGTGTGCACTTCACCGCATTGCTCATCTGCGTCCCTCGGATTGTGCGGGCCGGGATCTGCCTCAGATTCGATATGATCCGATATGACCGATTATGTGATATTACGGGGATGGCGGCCGAGGATGGCATTTGATCCGATTACTCGTCTATCCACCGCGTCCCGTACTACGAGGGCCGGGTTCGTTACCGCGTCCCTTATTAAAGGCGGGACCGTCCGTATGTGATTGGGATTTGATATCCGATATGTACGTCTCTGTATATGATTGGGACTGCGTGCGGCGGTGCATGCCGTCCGCGCGCTGTACGTCCGATTCGGACTGCGATGCATCCGGCCACACGTTTGAGATACAGTTACAGCACGAGAGTCTCGTTCGTCGACTCTCTCGTATTTCGATTCACATTGTGCCTGCGCCGCCCGTACCTAAATCGACATAATAGGATTACGTACGTACGCTCTCGTAAGTCCGACTCGCTATGATTACGTACATCCGTACACTCGTAAGTCCGACTACTCGCTTATGACTGCGTCCCTCGTACGCTATGTAAGTCCCCGCTATGAATCCGATTACGTCCGCTCTATTTCTCGTACTTCGTCTCGCCACGATTTTACACATATCCGACTCGGTTACTTTAATTATGTATATTTTTGTTTCCGCTTTACATACTCGACACGTCTTCGCACCGACCCCTCGTTCCCTCGGGGCCGTGTTACATGCCCGCGCGGTACGTACGCGCCGAACGGCACGCCGCCGATTTAGGTTATCGATGGCCTCTGGTTGGAGAGCTCCCTTTGATCCCGGAGCCGATACTTTTGGTATATATCTTTTGTTGTGCATTTGTTCTCGTATATATGATCATTTGGGTATGGCGGGGCCGTCCGCCCGATTCTACGTTCGTATGTTAGAGGTCCGTGCATGTTTGTGGGTTGTGGGTTGTCACCGTGTCTAGGTACGTGCGATATGCGACTTTGTCCGATATAATAGCCACTAACGGCTTCTCGTACGGGTTTCGGTATGTATATCCGTATATGTATGTTCGTGCGATGCATCTTATATCCGTATGAATTTATGTATGTTTAAATGAATTAGCCGGTTGGTATGTCGGATGCGGTAGGTAGGTACGTACGGGTGTCCGGGACACCAGTCACGGCCCACGGGGTTGGGTCGTGACACCTTACTTATTTAGTATACTGTTCGTACTAACGTCCTTTCTTGTGGACGCTGCGTTCATGCCCGCAGGATTAGGTAGCCAGCCAAACAATCTAGACCCCGCAGGATCTCCCCTCGGCCCGCAACAACAGTGCTCTATTGGTCCATAGCTGCAGCCCTTTTTTGGTATGCTACCATGCTATGTAGATATGTGGGTATGACAGGGCCTTGTCATTATCACGACCTAACCAGAGGGCCATGACGGGCACCCTGAGCTAACCCACCGAGCACCTCTAAGCATACATCTCATAATCATTTCTGGGTGGACCCCAAAGGTAGCTCATAGTTATCATAACCTATAAGGACATATATCACAATATAATGGTGCATCACTATATAATCATCAATAATTATGCCTATCATCACCAGCCAACAAGGCTACCAATATATTATACAATAATATGAACCGGTGGGGCTATAAAATGTCTAACAGTACACACATATCTACGAGCCTCTACATAGAATACAAATGATCATAAGGACCAATACCAAATAGACTGGCCTCGAAGTAAGTTGAGTGCTCCTGAGAATCCACTAATAAAATGATGTGCCGGGATTTTGGCACATCTAATGCTCTTTAACTCTAAGTTTTACTTGTTTTCGAGCAAGTTCGTGGTAGTTTGATGTGTTTTATGTGTTGTGCAAGTGTTTTGAAGTTAGAATGCTCGGAAAGCGAAAAAACGAGGAAAATAGGCAAAAGAAACAATACGGCCCGTCAAATCACCTCGTCAAAAAGTTCAAAGTAACAGAAGGACCGTCGACTTGCTCGACGATCGCTCCGTCGAAGTGCTTCCTGGTCGATAAAAGTTTTATCATCGATTTGACAATTCATCGAAGTGCAAAGACGACCCGCCAAGTCAGATGGAACGGATTGATTATTTCGAGTTTTAACTATAAATACCTGTTTAGGTTTTATTTTTCGGATATGGGGAGTTTTAGACTTGTAGTAATTACTTTTGAGTTGTTATTGCTTTTGAAGACTTCCAGACAATTACATTCATTACTTTCAAGTTTTATTCGTAAGTTCAATACAATAATTCAATTATGCAATCTTCAATCTTTTATTGTTTTCTTGTTGCCATGAGTAGCTAAACACCTTTACTAAGGTTGTGAACCCAAGGATGGGTGTGTTGTGATTGGGGATCGTGAAAGATATACGCATAATGGATTGTTAGGGTTATTTATTCTTCGTTTTCATCATATAGTTAGTGGTTGCAAACATTAGCTAACGCCTTAAACTTTAGTTTATTTGGGAAAATAGCTAGGGTTAGGTAAGAACAAATAACAAGAACTCAGGGCTTTAAACCTTGTTTAATAAATTCACTTAGGAATAAGAGGAATTTACTTGGCATAATTAACCATTCTTCATGCATACTTTCTTATCTTTGGAAAAAGCATAGAAAAAATAATCTTTTCTTATTGGGAAATAATTCGGATTCACATAGAGGTTAAGTGCATCCATACAAACGATCCATTAGAAGTATATCGAGAGCGATACCCGCTGATCATACACGTTATCGACGGGGACACAACCTTGGTTCTCTTTACCCATATATTTACAACTTTAAATTTCAGTCACTTTAAATTAGTCCACAAACCAAATCAACTATAAAACCCTTTTCCGGAATACACCGGATCGCAAGATTAGTATAATACTTGTTTAGTAAACTTTTCACGCCATATTCTCTGCGGGATTTGACCCCAACCTCGTTGGGTTACTATATTTGACAACGTCCCCGTTATACCATTAATAGGTGTAATTTGAGCGTATCATTCTGCCTCCTCTACATCCTTAAATACGGTTAGTAACTCAAAATACGGTCCGTATATCCTAAAATACGGTCCGTATTTAGCAATCCCAGAACAACACTTCGACGAAACGTATTGTTTTCAATTCACTTATTCTCCAATCCTTCCATAACTTACTAAACATGAACTTAAACCTCATAACCATAAGATAGGCATGTCTAATCTCGTATAACCTTGAAGATAACTCCGGTGTCCAAGACTAGGACAACTAACATACAACGAATCTCAACGCACAAAACTACAAGGTGTAACACCATAAGTCTTCGTTTCTTTGTGCTTCATAGTTTCATAAGACCCCAGATATCGACTCATTGATCAACAAAAATAAAGAAGATATACACAAATCATCTTACTACGTCAATATGCTTGTTTCGTCCAATTTTTCGATAAAAAGTTTTCAGCTGAAAGAGACAACACGAGAAAATAACAAAAGAGGAGAATTCATTGCCAATTGTTGATGCACTTACATGATTAGAGCAATTGATGTAAACAACTCATCTTAGTACGTCATAGAGTTCTGAAGATCGCAGACTGTGACTTCTACAATAAACTGCAACATGTCATCACAACTTCTCAAAGTATTGATGTTGAGCTATTACAATCTACACAAATCTTAAGGTGATTTCCTGTTCGTCAGTTCTGACCCTAATAACAATCAATAAAAAATCATCTCTAATTATGTATAATTCATATATAATCTTAAAAGTTATTAACTAAAAGAAATAAAGAAATCCAAAAATAAGAATTAAGAAGACAAACGAATCAAAATCAAAATAAGAACTAAGAATTCTTTAATAATAGAATTTCTTACCAATATTAAATGAGCAAAATTTTAGGTGATTTCAAAATAATATACGTGCAATGCTACGGTGGGCGTAGGTGGTGGAGAAAATATCCAAAAATGGTGTCTTCTGTCCCTCCATCTTCTATTTGTGTGTGTCCTTTCTTCTTTTTCTTCCAAAAATAAAAGATTCATCTCCCTTTCTTGAGAGGATTCTCCTTTAAGAGACGTTAGAAGAGATCAATAAAATTGTATGGAAAAAGTGACTTTTTTTTCTGTGACTTTATATTATAATAATTTAAAGTAGTCCTAAATTTTCGTATAAAATTTAAATAAGAAAATATTTAATAATCAAATTTTAATGATTTTTTAAGTTTTAATTATTAGAAAAACTATTAAATGACTATTTTATCTATTGTAGAGTGAATTTTTTTTTTGTGATTTTATATTATAATAATTTAAAGTAGTCCTAAATTTTAGGTATAAAATTTAATAAGGAAAGATTTAATAATCAAATTTTAATGATTTTTAAAGTTTTAGTTATTAGAAAAATTATTAAATAACTATTTTATTTATTGTAGAGTCTTTTAATGAATGACAAAAAGTTCAATAAAACATTTTCAAGGTCGCTTTAATATAAGATAGATTAGTATTTTTATTGGGTCATTTAGGTTCCGGATTCACTTAATAGAGATGAGATGATAAAATCGAAACCACCCATTTCTTGTGGGGACAAAAACGTAATCCAACTTCCTACGGAAAAACAAGAGCGATGCTTCCTTTGCTGATGATCAACAGAAATGGCTCTAGTCTTACCTTCACTTTCTGCTTCTTACCCTAATAAAGTCTCAGGTACTCCAAATATTCAGCACGCTTATCATTAGTAAGTTAAATAAATTAACTAGCACTATGTTTTTCTGATTATTTTCTTGGTAGGTAAATGGAAAAAATGGAGATACGTTGATTTGTCATTGAATTTGTCTAGTACGGAAAGAAGATTTACAAGAATGTGTGCGTTTGCATGTACAAAGTCAAAGAAGAAAAGAGTGTGGATATGGACAGAGAACAAACAAGTTATGACTGCTGCTGTGGAGAGAGGTTGGAATACTTTCATTTTCCCTTCAAATCGTCAACATCTTCCCCTTGAATGGTCTTGTAAGTTTTTCTTGATCCTTATACTTCCTCCATCTCAATTTAACTGTATCTTAGTTTGACTGGACACATAGTTATAAGAAATAAATGGAGGCTTTTGAATATTGTGGTCTTAAATTAAAGATGTTTCTAGCACGTTAAATATTGTGGTCTTAAACTTATTATGTAGAATGTTGGGTTTAGAAAACTTACTAAATATAGAAAGGGACATTTTTTTTGGGACTCACTAAATAGAAAAGTAAGACAACAAATTGGGACGGAGGGAGTACTTTACTTCTTCTGCAGTTGTTGGTATATTTTTTTTTTTTTCTGATTCCAGCATTTAAACAGTGAATGCACATACACCCATTAAAGAAAAATTGAAAAAGTGTGTATGTATTTGTTTGATGACCTAGCTTTTGTGGGAGCTTAGTTTGATTTTTTGTATTTTTAATTTAGAGTAGGGGCCAAAGGCGGATTTAGGATTTAAACTTTATGGGTTCAACATTTAAGATTTTTAGTCTTGAACCCATTATATTCATAGGGGTCATTTGGTAGGGTGTACAAGAATAGCACTGGGTTCAGATGAACCCCGTACCTCAAAGCTTCATCCGCCCCTGAGTAGGGGCTGCTAGATAGCAGATTATACTACCCCTGCCATAGTCACTCCTTTGTTTGTTGTTGTGACTATTTGATGTAGTCAACAAGGTTTAAACTTTCGGGCAATATAGTTCCTATTGGGAGGACCATACCCGGAATTGAAAAACAAGTATCAATTGTCTTTAAATCGGAGACCTGCCTCTGAATCTGAGTATGTATTTGTGAGAATTTCAATATTCGGTGGTATGTGACAAAATTCAGTGTCTGGGCAAGATAATGAGAAACAAGAGGGTTTTTACTGATTTGATATCCCATACATGTTTTCTTCCTGATTAACTATGAAGACTGAGCATGAATTTCCATTACGCTATCAGAATTGTTAAGTTTTCTACAATATTTGATTGTTCTGCTACATTTCTGGTTGTATCATGTGCAGCAATTGCATTGATAGAACCTCTCTTTATTCAAGAGGGGGGAATATTTGATCATGAGCATCAGAGAGTTGCTGCATTTGCTGAGATTTCTTCCCCCCAGCAGTTAGAACAGTTTCAGATATCAGAGGAACAGGCAGATAAAGTTGTTGTTGATCTACTAGATTGGCAGGTGTTCAATGCGCTTCTCCTTGACAAAGTTATTTGCTGTCAAAAGATTCTTTGCAAACTGTCACTACAATAATGGAAAAACCATTTCTAGATTTGTAACAACAATTTCTAAATGATTTCTTTTCCCAAAAACCAAAACCTTTGGAAGTTGGTTGAATAATCAAGCAATTATGGGTGTGTTTAATATGAACGAAAATGTTTTCTTGGAAAATATTTTTCAGGAAAATAAGTAGTTTTCTTACTTATTTTTGGGTTTTCGGTAATTAAGGTAAAAATATTGTCTCAAAAGTTATGGAAGGTGGGTGTGGGGGTGGGGTATTATCTAAAAAATATGACCCTTGCATTGCTCCAAGTACATTAAATTCTCCATCTTATATGAGTCCACTTTCAATTGCTGGCTTATGTTTGTTCATTCCATAGGTGATACCTGCTGAAAACATTGTTGCAGCTTTTCAAGGCACTCGGAAAACTGTACTTGCTGTCTCAAAGACACAATCAGAAGCTCAAGTCTTTCTTGAGGTAGTAAACTAGATTGAACTTTTAAGTCACTCAGAAAGTAACGTCTCACACAAAGTAGGGTATTTTAAGGTACTTAAAGAGTGGTGTTTTTCAATTAAAGCACCAAGTTTCACTTCATTTTTTCTGCTTTGCTAGGCCTTGGAACACGGTTTGGGTGGTGTAGTAATGAAAGTTGAGGATGTTGGAGCGATCCTTGAGCTGAAGGTAGTGGCCTTCTAAAAAGGGGATTCTTCCTTGGTGAAGAGTTGGTTTTGATGTCAGTTGTCATTGATAGGGTTATTTTGATAGAAGACACGAAGTGGACAGTCTGTTGAACTTGACGAAAGCCAAAATAACTCATGTTCAAGCGACTGGAATGGGTGACCGTGTCTGTGTGGATATCTGCAGCCTCATGCGACCTGGTGAAGGTCTTCTGGTTTGCTCCTACTGTCCTCGCTATTTCTGTTTGTCTATAATTTGCAGATAGTCTTAGTAGGTGTTTGGCCATAGATTTCAAATATTTTTCACTTTATTTGGAATTTATGAAGTTGAAGATGGAGTTGTGTTTGGTTATACTTTTTGCAAAGGAGATAGAGGGCACTTTATTTGGAATTTATGAAGATGGAGTTGGAGCAATTTTTCAAATTTGGAATCCAACTCCAAGTTGGATTTGGAAATTCTATAGTCAAACGTTGATTTCGAAATAAAGTGCAAAATTACTCTGGAAAAGAAGTGAACAGCTCTCATGGCCAAACGGCTCTTTAGTTTTTGGCATTTCAATTTCATTCTTACTGCATAACTTTGTCCCTTAGGTTGGATCCTTTGCAAGAGGGCTTTTCCTTGTTCACTCAGAATGCTTGGAGTCAAATTATATTTCTAGCAGGCCTTTTCGAGTTAATGCGGTGCGTCATGCTAGGACTATTATTGAAAGGATAACTTGACGGTGAAAGTATAATTTTTCAATGTTTCGTTAGCATTTCTGGTGATTTGTGAAATAGTTATCTCCATCAACTAGGTAGGCGTTTGGCAATAGATTCCAAATATTATTCACTTTGGAATTTATAAACTTGGAGTTGAAGATGGAGTGTGTTGGTTATACTTTTTGCAAAGGAGAAAATAAAGTACTTTAGTTGGAATTTATGAAGGAGTTGGAGAACAAGTTTGGAGCACTTTTCCAAATTTGGAATCCAACTCCAAGTTGGATTTGTAAATTTTATAACCAAATACTGATTTTGAAATAAAATGAAAAATTATTCCAGAAAAAAGTGAATAATTCTCATGGACAAACGGGTTCCTAGATCTTAATGCTAACCTCTAAAGGAGACTTCTCTACTATTACCATAACTGCACTTTCCCGTTAGTGACTTTTATAAGTTTTTGTTCCAGATCCTCAACCTCAACTTTTTTCGGTGTTGAATTGCGTTAATGCATCTCAAACTATAATGTAAAGCCAGTGGTCTACAATATGACTATTCTTTGGACTTTAGCAGGGGCCTGTTCATGCATATGTTGCTGTTCCCGGAGGAAAGACCAGCTATCTCTCGGAACTCAAGTCTGGGAAAGAGGTCATTGTGGTTGATCAAAAGGGTATGCAGCGAACAGCAATTGTTGGGCGTGTAAAGGTAGAGACTAGACCACTGATCCTTGTGGAGGCAAAGGTTTGTGAAGCTTTCCATCTCTCCTAAAATAAAAGGTTCTCTGACTTCTTTGGTTCTTTCTGTGATTGTTTTGCTCGTGTAGCTTTGACATAGTGTGTCTACAGATACAAGCATAAGACCATCTATTAATCAGAAGGAATCTCAAGTAGGAAAATAGAAATCAAATTAATTGTTGTTTCTTTTGCTTCGGTTACTTTGCTATTTTTGTTGTCCGTACTTTTCTGTATTCAATATTTTCATCATAGCTTTTCACTCTTGCACTTTTTTTTTAAACCTGTTTTGAAAACCGTTTTTCTGGAGCCGAGGGTCTATCGGAAACAGCCTCTCTACCCCCCAAAGGTAGGGATAAGGTTTGCGCATACCCCACCCTCCCCAGAGCCCGGACCACGGGTATGTTGTTGTAGATGTTTGACAAGGATAGTATAGCTTCTTTCTCGTAAAAAAGGGTAGTTGCTATCTGCCAAAATTGGCGTACGCTTGACGTACTTGAAGTATTTTTAACTTCTGGGTGAGACTTCTTCTTTTCAAGAGTAAAAGAATTGGGCATGAGGCATGAGTGCACCTGCAAAAGTAGCTCTGTCGTATAATTAATACTACTACTAGTTTCAGCATCTGCATGTAACCTGTTCACATGAAAATGAAGGAACTAGTGTAAAAACTCCACTGGTTTAACTTTCAACCAATTACATTTGTCTAATTGTATCTGTAATCCTAATTTGGAAATTGGTAATTTTGCAGGTAGAATCAGAGAATGAAAGTTATTCTATTCTCTTGCAGAACGCGGAAACAGTTGGATTAGTCTCTCCCCTTCATGGTAAATATTCTAGTCGAAGCAACTTTCTCTTTTTGTTCTTTCTGTGGTTCAACTGACGTCCCATGTATTTTGCAGGCGAGGGGCATCAGCGAACAACAATTCCAGTAACCTCACTAAAAGTTGGTGATGAAGTTTTGCTTCTAAAACAGGGAGGCGCTCGACATACTGGAATAGAAATTAAAGAGTTTATTGTTGAGAAATGAATTAGTTTCCGCGCATTCGCACATTTTGTTCACAGATGAGTTGCCTTAAGCTCCTAACGATGATACAAATGTATCTTTGACTAAATTCTTTTATTTGTACCAAATGGTCTCTGACTGCTATCTGTAATTTAGATTGAATCAAGTTGTCAAATAAAACTAGTTTGAATTGAGGGTGTGTGTGCTGTGGAGGAAAATATTTTCAATTTTTTCATGTTTGGTTGATCAAAATATTTTCTCTAGGAAAATAAGTTCCTTCAAAATAAGGGAAATGACTTCTCTATTGGAAGTAGGAAAATTAAGTTTCACAAGTACATTCCAAGTTCGTTGTCTCTCCCAGCCTGTCCAAAGCCCCCAAACCCCACCCTTGACCATCCCACCCCCTCACCACCCTCATACCCTCACTCCCCACCTAATATTTTGCTAGATTACATATAAATGTTCTTGGGATAACATTTTTGTTTTTGTTTACTTATGCAAACTACTAGAAAATAACTAGGCGTTTGGCCATGAAAATCAAATATTTTTCACTTTTTTTTTTGGAAGTTTGGAGTTGGAGTTAAAGATTTGTGTTTGGTTATAGTTTTTGCAAAGAATATTTGGTTGTTTGAAATGAAAGTGAAAAAGAGGTTTTAGGTGTTTTTCAAATTATTTGAAATTTTCATGGCCAAACACTGATTTTCAAGTTAAGTGAAAAAAAATTCAAAAAATAATGAAAAATTCTTATGGCCAAACGGGTAAGTAAGAAACTCACTTGTTTTCCAAGAAAATAATTTTCATGGAAAACATTTTTCTTATTACCAAACACACCCTGAGTGCGTATCGCCTTGCCCAATGGTTCAGAGTGACTTGGACTTAAACAGGATTGACTATCCTTTTACTCTTCCAAACTCCGTCGAACGAGAGGTTGTAGACCACATCGCATCAAAAAGAGTACAAAAAGAAGAATATGTCAACAGAGTGTTCATTGTTCATGTCAGTGATGTTCATGAAGTGAGAACTAACAACAACAACAACAAGCCAGAGTATAATCCCGCATGTAAGTGCAGGGAGGGTAGAGTGTACGCGGACCTAACCCCCACCTTGACGGTGGGGTGGTGTTTCTAAAAGACCCTCGGCTCGAGAGAGAAAAAGAGAGGAAAACGGAAAACAAGACAAAAGGTCGGATAGGGCCAAGCATGCACCGAAAACAATATGAAAACAAGGAATAAACAAAAGCGAGAAAGTCATGAAAGAACGATCAGGAAAGAAAGGAACATTAACTACTATAGATAAATAAGATAAACAAAGTACACGGCCCAACAAATATAAGCAGCAGTCAAATGCAGAAATCAAATGGCAATAAACAAATGAGCAATGAAGTGAGAACTAGAGTATCTAAATAAGAATTAAGTGATAGCTTATGGCCTTAGTCAAGGCCCATATCGTAACAGCTGTAAAAAAACTAATTATAATTAGCTGATATGTAGCATTAATTACGTAGCATAATTGTAGGTATAATTAGCTAGGATTGAGTAAATATACGTGTATAAATGTTATTCTATGGTGAATACTATTCAGAATGTGTGAAATATGTATCACTTTACAATTCTACCATGGTATCAAAAGTCTATATCTCTTCTTCTTCTTCTTCTTCTTCATTTTTCTCAATCAGTTTCCTGCCCCTGTTTCTAGACCTTGCTTTCGCGCTCTATGTTCCCTTTTTTTTTCCTGCTCTTGGTTATTATTTTCATTGATCTTGTTTCGTGATGGAATCGAAGCTTTCCTCATCGTCTAAGTTGGTGATGACCAAGCTCACCAGTAAGAACTTTGCCGGCTGGGAGTTTCACTT
Organism: Lycium ferocissimum; assembly: GCF_029784015.1. NCBI lineage: Eukaryota > Viridiplantae > Streptophyta > Magnoliopsida > Solanales > Solanaceae > Lycium > Lycium ferocissimum. Next base: position 8,505,681 of record NC_081352.1, read on the forward strand.
TAAGGTGTTTATCCAAGGGAAAGGTCTCTTTGGATTTCTCGACAGTTCTTCCAAAATGCTGACTGATGCAACAAATAAGGAGGCCTGGATTGCATCTAACACTAAGGTAATTGGATGGATGGTAAGCTCTGCGTCAGACGACATTGCTGCAGGGTTTTAAATGTATGAGAGGACGACTGAGATGTCGTCTTATGTGCATCGGCTTCATCGTCAACGAAGCCTGGCGAGAACCCTTGCATTGGAACAAAGCCTTGCTGCCTATGAGCAAGGTGACAGGGACGTTGGCAGCCACTACGCCAGATTCATGGCGTTGTGTTTGTAGCAAGATCACGCTGTCCCTTCTACTCTTTCCGCCGCGACATTGAAGGAGATACGTGGTGAACGACAGCAATCTAAGGTGGTCAGGTTTCTCATGATGTTGAGACCTGAATTCGATCATGTCCGCTCTAATATATTGAATCGAGAAGCTCTGCCAGATATAGACACATTAGTGGGCTGGCACATTTCTGAAGAAGAAATTCGGCTTTCGTCTTCTCTCTCAGTGTTGTCTGTGACTCCTCGGATGGGTACCGCTCTTCTTCTTTGGATCAAATTCCGGCTTCTTCATTCTGCGTGCACGTCTAGTAAACAAATCCACTGTTATGGGCACCATGGCTTCGACCATATTACAGCCCGGTGCCCTAAGAAACAATCAGGCCCAACATCATATTGCAACTATTGTCGTGAATTGGGCCATGTGCTAGCTGATTGTCCAATCCGGCCAGCTAGGCAATTCCGGACCCTACACAAAGCTTTGGAGATAAAGTTGGTTAAGCAACCAGTTGCTTTCCCTTCTTTTGATATGGCTTGCATGACTGAACTTGTGGAAAAAGTCATAACTCGTATCCTTTTGGCATTCGCACAAGGTAAAAATAATTTAGTTATTCCTATTAAATCTTGGCATATAGATAGAGGTGCTGGTAATCATATGACGGGTGATGCTTCACAATTATCGAATAGTTCTCCATTACAATCGCCTACTGAGATTGTTACTGCTAATGGTCATGTTTTACCTGTGTCTAGTTTTGGTTCAGTTGCTTCACTTTCAGATGTCCTCTTTGTTCCGAATTTGACAACTAATCTTGTTTCGGTTGGTCAGTTAGTAGACCAAAACTGTATTATTCTATTCTCACGGTCTGGTTGTATTTTTCAGAGTGTGACAAGGGATAGATCATAACAAGTGGATGTAAGGTGGGACGCTTATTTTTTCCTCAGATCGGTTGGTAATCAGAGGTTTACATGTTTCCTTTCGGCTTTGGTGGACGAAGTTTCTCGTTCGAATAAATTGGTTTCCCTATGGCATAATAGGTTGGGTTATCCTCATTCTCACCTCTCACAGGTTCTATGCTCAAGTCTTGTTCGTGGCTAGATACACAAGCTTTTGCTGATGTTTCTAGTTTGCTGTGTGAAAGTTGTGCCTCTTCTAAAAGTCACAAGCTATCTTTTCCTACTAGTAGTACAACATATGTTACACCTTTTGATTTAGTTCATAGCGATGTATGAGGACTTTCCCCTGTATTGTCAAGACTTGGTTGTAAGTATTTTCTTTTGCTTATTGATCACACTTCACGTTTTACATGGGTTTTATTTATTAGAAACAAGACCGAAGTTCCTATGGTTATTATGAATTTTATTTCATTTATTCATATGCAATTTGAAAAGTCACTTAGGATCTTTCAATTAGATTCGGGTGGAGAATTTACTTCCACAGTCTTGCTCAATTTCTTTAAAAATAAAGGAATTTTGGCTCAACAGTTTTGCCCGCATACACCGAAACAGAATGGGGTTATGGAACGTAAGAATACACATATTTTAGAAACAACATTAGCTCTGTTGGATACTTCTTCTTGTCCTTCTCGATTTTGGGTTGAGGCAGTTCAAACGGCGGTTTATTTGATTAATAGACAACCTTCACCTGTTACTAAGAATGTTTCTCCCTATCGACATCTATATGGTACTGATCCCGATCTTTCGAGGTTGAAGGTGTTTGGTCGTGCCTGTTATGTATTGCTATCCCTGCATGAGCGATATAAGTTATCAAATAAGGTAGTTCGGTGTGTATTTCTTTGTTATAATGCTATACAAATAGGCTATTTATGTTATGATCAAACTCGTCATTTGCGACAAGTGTCCTGCTATGTCATCTTTTTTTAAACTATTTTTCCCTTCTAGAATCTGAAGATGGTTTCTAATGAGAATACTAACGATAAGTTTGTTATTTTGCTCAGTGGACGGAGATTCTTGGTCTCTATGCTGGTCTCGACAAGCTGTCTTTGTCAAAGAAAATAATAGTAATTCATCTGGGTCACTTTCGAGCCCTAGCTCTTCACGCTCGCCCCTAATCGAACTCGTTAGAGCTAAGTTCTTCTTTCGCTAACTCTTCAACTAAAACATTGACTAGTCCCCCACCTATATAGTCTTCTCAAACCTCCACTGCTCCGGTTCACTATGGTTATTCTCCGGATCGATATGGCAAGTTTTACGCACATCCTGCTATTCAATCATCTTTAGTTTCTTCTCAGGTTCCAACTTCGTATGCTAGGGCTGACTTAGACACCAATTGGCAACAAGCCATGGCTGCCGAAATTGAAGCTTTAGAAGAGAATCACACTTGGGGTTTGATTGATAACCTCCTAGAGGCACCGTTATCGGTAGTTGATCGGTGTACTCGGGGTAAGCTTCTTGTTGATGGGAAGATTGATCGGTTTAAAGCACGGTTGGTTGCTCAAAGGTACAAGCAAGAATATGAGGAGACGTTTGCTCCGGTTGCAAAGATGACGACAATATGTATTCTGTTGGCTCTGGCTGCTGTTCGCTCTTGGCATCTTCGTCAGATGGATGTCAAGAATTCATTTCTTCATGGTGATTTAGACAAAGTTGTGTATCTCAAACCACCTCTGGGATATGCTATACCTCGTCCTGACCTTGTTTGTCATCTTCAGAAATCTCTTTATGGCCTCAAACAAGCCCCACGGGCTTGGTTTGATAAAATTCAATCTACAATGTGTTCGACTGGCTTCTCTCAGAGTTCGTCTGATCATTCACTTTTCCTTTGCTGTTTAGTTGCAGGTATTACTATACTTCTATTGTATATGGATGACATAATTATTACAAGAGATGATATTGACGGTGTTGCTCAATTGAAATCATTTGTTCATGCTTCATTTAAAATGAAGGATTTCGGTTCTCTCACATACTTTTTGGGCTTGGAGGTTGGGTATACCCCTTCTGGTATAACCTTGGGTCAACAGAAGTATGCGTCTGAGGTAGTTGCTTTTTCTGGTTTGACTGATACAAAGGTGGTTCTTATGCCAATAGAGGTTGACACCAAGTATGGTAGAGATGATGGTGAGCATTTTCCCGATCACACGCTTTATAGGAGATTGGTTGGTTCACTTGTGTATTTGACTATGACTAGGATAGATATCTCCTATGCGGTTCAGGTATTGAGTCAGTTCGTTTCATGCCCTACCCGTATACATTATTCAGCTTTGCTTCGTGTGATTCGATATGTTCGGGGAGCAGTCTCTTGTAGCTTATTCTTTCCATCAATTTCTACGTATTAGTTAAAGGGGCATTCTGACGCTAAACTGGGCTGGTTGTCCCTACTCTAGGAGATTGATTACGGGATGGTGTATGTTTCTTGGCTCCTTGCTGGTTTCTTGGAAGTGTAAGAAGCATACTCACACATCCAAGTCGAGTGCTGAAGCTGAATATCGCTCTATGTCAGTTGTTAGTTTAGAGATTGTTTGGCTTCGTCGGATTCTATCTGAATTAGGGATTCCCTTCACTGGTCCATCAGTATTGCATGCAGATAACACTAAAGTGCTAGCTGCCTACAATTTTGTTCATCATGAGAACACGAAGCATATCGATGTAGACTGACACTATATCAGGGAGATTGTTGCCGATAAGACTCTCATCATTCGGCATGTTTCTTCTCACGGTCAACTAGCTGATTTTTTCACCAAAGCCATGATGCGTTTATGACATCAATTTCTTCTTTCCCAATTGTTGCTTTGTGATACTCCGCATTAATTTAAGGGGGGACCTTAGCCTATGGGCTTAGTCAAGGCCCATATTGTAACAACTGTAATTTGCTAATTATAATTAGCTGATATGTAGCATTAATTACATAGCATATTTGTAGGTCTGATTAGCTAGGTTTGAGTAAATATACGTGTATAAATGAACTACCCATTCTGTGGTGAATAATATTCAGAAAGTGTGAAATATATATTACTTTACAATTACAATTCTATCATTAAGAATTGCAGGATAAAAAAGAAAGCTTCCGGATCTTAATACTTGTTCCTTAATTCGGATATAATGTATAAATATACCAACTTGTCCAATTATTTTGACTCATTGTTATCGTTGATAAATTACCAATCGTTACGAAATTAGGCAAAAGAAAGCTTTCAATCTGGCCTATCAGTGGCATGTGTTTGTTGTATGTCAATCATTCTTTATAATCATGAAGACATGAGCAATTAAATTGAGATTTACAAAGATCATTAGATTATATGAAACATTACCATTTTGGTAACCTAAATTCTTAGACAGGAAAAGGAAAGTTCACGTGCTATAAAGTGATGGCCATAACCAAGTTGCATGTATGAAATTATGAGATAGCTTGGAAGCAATCGCCATGCAGTGATTCACGCATTTCGCTTGTTGTAAATGAGCAGTCAAGCAGGTGAACAAAAATAGCTGGCAAGCTTGGTCCAGCAATGGATTTAGGGGTCATTTGGTAGCTGGTTAAGCTAAGTTATTCATGTATAAAATCCTGCATAAGTAATATCATGTTTGGTAGCATTCTTTTGCTAGGTATAACATTCAACGTAACACAACTAATACAATATTTGTTTTGCAATTTATAAACCCACATTACTACTATATATAAGGGAGAATCCCATTTTTTGTAGTCCTCACATGAATTTTTTATTCTTTTTTACCCCTACTTGAAATGTTTATGACTTTATAAATTGTCACACATTTTGGTAAATTTTAAGAACTTTTAGGGCTTTTTTTAAGCCAATAAAAAATATGATGTCATGGAAAATGTTATAGTGGCCCCCACAAATCATACTCATACATATTTGTTTTTTTTATGTGAAAATATTATTAAATTTGTTAAAATATATTATTGTTAAATACTTTAAAAATTTATCAAAAATGTAAATAATAGCCATTCCGTCTCAATCAAAAAATGAATTCCGGAGTATGGTAGTTAATTAATCAAAGTTTACGTGCGCACACTTTTAACATAAAATCATCTAATAAATTACTATATTAAAAGAGGAATTATAAGATCTTTATATATATATTCTAAAAATGTTTGAAAAACATTGTATTCAAAGAAATACAATTTGATCCCGATACAGTAATAATACTAGACAATTGCAAAAAGTATATTTTTTTCTTTTTTTTACTATTACAATATTTTGTAAAAAAAAGGGTAATATATTTTATATAATTTAGGAGTAATAACTTTTTCATATTAAACTTAACTGTTTTGTCCTAAATTATATAACATATTAATTATCCGGTATTTTGTTAAAAAATAAGCTAGCCAATATGAGTTCAATTCATAGAACTCAAACGAAATCAATTTAACATATAAAAAGCTCAATTTGGATCATCGGGGGCTTAATCTCAAACAATTAAATTAGAAGAGCTTTCAATTATTGATTTTTTTCCCTAAAAAAATCTAATATATGAACTAAGAAAAATGTTTTCCTTTAACATACATTTTTATACTTTGATATTTTAGAAGTCTTTTGAAAATGTAAAATTGATGTTACCAGAATAAAGAACCAAGAGCAAATTTTTTTAAAAAAATATCAACAAATCGAATTTTTAATGTCGTTTTGGGCCCAGGCTTAGCACGAGCCAAGTGACACTAGTAACTAATACATGTATACACTATGAGGGAATGTATGTATTATTTTATGCAAGATAGAAGATGGAATAACTAATCCCTGCATAAAATAATACTATATAGATTCCCTCATAACTAATTCTTGTATACTAATACAGTAATACCTGCATAACTTCAACCAGCTACCAAACGACCTCTTAAGGTATGTGTTTTGACAGTGCATGTTTTTTATAAGAGAAGGGCCAAAAATATTGTTTTACTATGAAAAAAAAGGATTATTTATGCCCTCTGTTATACTTTTTACCCATTATTTCCCCCGAAGTTACAAAACTTGTGCAAAAATACCCCTTCTCTGTTAAAACCCTCCAACATGGCAAGCACCAGTCCAAGTGACATGGGGCATTTAATTATAGGTGACTCTTAAGTCTTTTTTTTTTTTTTTTTTTTTTGTGTGTGGAGTGACTCAAGTTTTAATTATTGAGTAGAGATGATGTTTTTTTATTAGTGATTAAGGGGTTTTGACCTTGCCCAAAAGTTTTCATTTTGACGCTTTGACCCTTAAATTTATTTTTAACACTTTGCCCCCAAGTTTTATTTTTTAACACTTTGACCCAGCCAATATAAACCCTAAAATACCAAAATGGGTCCCAAAAAAAAAAAGGGCGCCAATAGCCGCACCCGTTTTTGCTCTTTTCCCTCCACTGTTCTTCTTCTTCTTCTTCTTCTTCTTCTTCTTCTTCTTTTCCATCCGCCTGTTCTCATTATTTTTCCCTCCATTCTTCTTCCTCATCTTCCATTGATGCTTCCCCTGCTTCTTCTTCATCCATTGCTGCGCCATTTTTAAGAATCTGCTCAACAAAAGAAAAAACTAAACCACCTGATTTGTAATTTTTTGGCTGGATTTCGTTCGTGTCTACCTGGGCATTACTTCATAAGTATTGCTGCTTCCCCTGCTTCTTCTTCTTCTTCCATTGGTGCAACATTTTGAAGAATTTGCTCAATAAAACAAACAAATCTAAACAATGATTTTGCAATTTTTTGGCTGGGCATTACTTTAGAAGTAATTTCCACTCATTTGGTAAGTAAAATATTGTTGTTTTGTTTCAATTATTTAGGGTTTTTGTTGTTGATTTTTCAACAATTTACAGTAGCAATTGTACTTGTTGCAACAAGTGCTAAAGTTGTTGTATAAGAGCTTCTAAATTTTTGCAACAACTGTTGTAGTTTCTGCAGAAGCTGTTGTAGTTTATGCAACAACTATTGTAGTTGTTGCCACAATTACAACAAATTATGTAGTTATTGCAACTTCTATACTAATTGTTGCTAAATACGTAGTATGAAGAAGTTGCAACAGATTTGTGAGTTGTTGCAAGTAGTGTACTACCTATGGCAACAAGTAAGATACTTATTGCAACAACTCAGCGACTCTGTTGGATTCGGCTTAGATTCCAAAACCAGCGGACCCAAAAAGCGTAGCTGACTCGGCCAGTTAGTTGGTTGGTCAACATGACAAGTGTATTACATTGCAACAAGTACTATACTTGTTGCAACAACTGTTAATACATTTGGACATCTTCCATTGTCTTTGGATGAAACATAACTCAAAAAAGCGAAGGCGACTCAACAAATTAGTTAGTTGTTGCAACAAGATAGTACTTGTTGCAACGGGTAATCCACTTTTGCAACACATTTATTCAACAACAAGTCATTAAGTTATTGCATTTTGTTACTATCTTGTCCATGACTTTGTTTTAAAAAAAAAATATATTCGGGTAGCATTAATGGGGGACTCGATAACAATAAAAGTTGATTGCCATAGCGAATGGATCGAGAAGAACAATTGATATATTTGGTGATGAAAGGGTAGTCACATGTTAGAGACGATAGCGATGAGTGTCCAAAGAGATGTTGTGTTTGATGATTTTGTGAACTTAATCATTACCTATTGTGAATTAACTCGTGAACTGAAAGATCTTGCCATTAATTACATACATAGCTCTTTTGAAAACCAGAGGGTCTTGCCTTTTAAGATAACTGATCAGGATCGTTTGCGTACTTATTTAAATGATGTAGCTAGGCCCATTTTAAGGGTATACGTGGTTGGAAGCCCGGTAGAGAATTATAAGTTAGGTCAAGACCAACAAGATGTGTTAAATGATAAATTGGATGGGGTGGATATGGATGTGGATATGGATATTCCAGATAATGGAAGTGGGGGTGAGCCGATTCCTACACCGAAGTTGCGAGCAATACACCGTGTGCTACACAATCGTCACGGTGCACCATATTCAAGATGATGAAACAGGCTTTTATAAAGGGAATGCAATTCAAGAACGAACAACTTAACTATGTTTAAACTTGCTTGCGTGAAGAAAGATTTTACACTCAAGAAGGTGATTAATTCGTGCAGTGTGTATTGTTTTAGATGTGTACATCCGGAGTTCAAGTGGTGACTGACGGCTATGAAGCTTTTAAGTTCTGATAGATTTTGTATTACAACCTATGTAAAGTATCACACATGTGGTTCTAAGCATATAACTAGCCATAATCCACACGCCACAGCGAAAGTCATTGGTGAATACTTCAAAGATAGGTTTCCCGACGGTAAAGGCCCATCTACAAAAGATATGAGCCAATCATTCCGCACAGAATTGGGTTGTAAGGTAAATTATTGGAAAGTTTGGAAGGGCATGGAGATTGCAAAGGCTTTGACAAGGAGGAAACATGAGCACGGGTATGCGGTGCTTGATGCGTACTATTATATGCCTCGTTCCGCAAATCCAGGAAATAAGACGGCATTGAAGGTTGATGCTAATGGGAAGTTCAAGTACTTTTTTGTAGCCTACAAGGCTTGGATGCTTGGTTTTGCGCAAATGAGAAAAATCATAGCTGTCGATGGGACATTCTTGAAGAGCAAGTATGAAGGAGTGTTGTTGTCAGCTGTGGCGTAAGATGCGGAGAATCATGTTTTTCCCGTGGCATTTTGTGTAGTGGAGAAGGAGTGTGATGCCTCATACAAATATTTTTTTGAACAAATGAGAAGCTTTGTAGATGACACCACAGAGTTGTGCTAATTTCTGATAGGCATCCAAGTATCAAAAAGGCAGTTTCAATTGTCTTCCCTTTATCTCATTGTGGTTGTTGCATGAAGTACCTTGGGGAAAATCTCCGAACCACCTTTCACAATACGAAGGTCGTATCTCAGTTTTATAAAGCAAAAAAATCGTACAATATAGATGAGTTCAATGACCATTTCAATCAAATCAGAGATACGGTCCCTGGGGCCACCGAACATCTTAAACGTGTTGGATTCCACAGATGGAGCAGTGTATTCTTCCCCGGAAATAGGTATTTATACATTACTTTTTCTAACAAATAACACATCTATTGGAACAATTACCTCACTTGTTGCAACAGGTAAGTTAGTTGTTCCAACAACTCAATTAGTTGTTGTATTTTGTTTTGACAAATACAATAACTGAAGCTGTTTCCAACAAGTAACACATCTGTTGGAATAACTATCTCACTTGTTGCAACATGTAAGTTAGTTGTTCCAACAACTCACTTAGTTGTTGCATTTTTTTTTATGACAGATACAATAACTGATGTTGTTTCCAACAAGTAACACATCTGTTGGAACAATTATCTCACTTGTTGCAACAGGTTAGTTAGTTGTTCCAACAACTCAATTAGTTGTTGCATTTTGTTATGACACAGAGACAATAACTGAAGTTGTTTCCAACAAGTAACAAATATATTGGAACAACTACCTCACTTGTTGCAACAGGTAAGTTAGTTGTTCCAACAACTCAATTAGTTGTTGCATTTTGTTATGACACAGAGATAATAATTGAAGCTCTTTCCAACAAGTAACACATCTGTTGGAAAAACTACCTCACTTGTTACAACAGGTAAGTTAGTTGTTCCAACAACTCACTTAGTTGTTGCATTTTGTTATGACACAAAGACAATAATGGCGAAGCTCTTTCCAACAAGTAACACATCTCTTGGAACAACTAAATCACTTGTTCTAACATGTCACTTAGTTGTTGTAACATATTTAAGCAGCTGTTTGATATTTTCCAACAACTATAATCGTTTGTATGTTAATGAAATACGTTATTGTTTATTTTCACAGGTATAACCTTATGACGTCAAACATTGCTGAGTCGATGAACTCAATGTTCAATGTTGAAAGAGAATTTCCCATTACTGCTTTATTTGATGCCATAAACAGGAGGTTTGCAGAAAAATTTCATAAGAGGCGTATGGAGTTCATCGACTCACCAAACATCTGTGTTCCTTTAGTGGAATTTTTTTTAAAAAAAATTGTCAACTTAGGGAACAAGTTATTGGCCCATCAAATAGCCAACTACAAGTTCAGCTTCATCGGTCACGGTGTAGTTGCGACAGTCGATCTTGTACTTGTAGAGTTTTTGACCTAGACAAAATACTTTATCCACATGCAATGGCAGCGCTTCGTGTCCAATATGGTGACAACTTTGGAAGGTGGATTTATGACTACTCATCTCCATATTATAAGGTGGAGAATTACATAATTGCATATTGTGAGGAAATTTGTCCTGTGCCTTCTGAAGAATCTTGGGAAGTTCCTTTGGAGATTTTAGAGAGCGAGATACCTCCTCCATATGTTGATCCAAGCAAAACCCGAAAAGACTGACAAAGAAGAGGCGTGGAATCGGGAATCATTTCCGAGGAAAAACAAATGCTCCTTACGCAAAATAGTCGGCACAAAAAAAAAAAAAACATGTCCAAGCCTAAATGCTCCATAGTTGTAAATTGCATTATGTTTTAATAATAGTTATCTGTTGGAACTTTATGACATTTTAATGTTATTGTTTCTTAGCATGGTAATTTATGTTGATCTTGTTCAAATCACAAATGTGTGTATTCTTTGTTAATAAATTGTTGAACAGTTTCCAAAGAAGTAATGAATCTGTTGTAATGGCTCACTAACTTGTTCGGTTTTATCCAACAAGTAATAGGACTTGCTGGAGCAAGTAGTAACTTGTTGCATATTTTGCAACAACTGACAGGCCTTGTTGTAGCAACTAGTTAGTTGTTGAACATATTACAAAAAAAAAGGGCAAGTTTTTAAGAAGTATCAAATCTGTTGCAGCAACTAAGTTACATGTTGGGGTTTTTTCAACTAAGTTATGTGTTACAACTTGTGTTTTATCCAACAAGAGTAAGGATTTGTTCAACAACTTACTCATTTGCTGCAACAGATACTACTTGGTTCACCTATATTTAGTGATCAACTTCTTGATTCACCCATATTTAGTGATAAACAAAGAAAATTAACAATATTTAGTGATCAATGTATAATACTTAATCAATTTGATGTATTTTGAGTCAACAAAGAGGATCTCCTAAGTCAGCATGCACTAAATCGAGTGATCATTAGAGTGAATTGATGTGAACTACTTGATTCACCCATATTTAGTGATAAACAAAGGAAATCAACGATATTTAGTGATCAATGTATAATACTTAATCAATTTGATATATTTTGAGTCAGCAAAGAGGATCTCCTAAGTCGGCATGCAATAAATCGAGTGATCATTAGAGTGAATTGATGTGAACTACTTGATTCACACATATTTAGTGATAAACAAAAGAAATCAACGATATTTAGTGTTAAGCAATGGAAATCAACCATATTTATTAATAAACAATGGAATACTTAAGTCACAATACAAGTACATTGTTGCAACAACTAAGTAAATTGTTGCAACAGAAGATCCATATGTTCCAACAGATTCATTACTTGTTGCAACATCTTCAGCAGCTACTGGATTATTTGCAACAGCAGATCCATATGTTCCAACAAATTCCTTACTTGTTGCAACATCTTCAGCAGCTGTTGGATTATTTGCAACAGAAGATCCATATGTTCCAACAGATTTCTTACTTGTTGCAACATCTTCAGCAGCTGTTGGATTATTTGCAATAGAAGATCCATATGTTCCAACAGATTTCTTACTTGTTGCAACATCTTCGAATGATTGTTGGATTATTTGCAACAGAAGATCCATATGTTCCAACAGATTTCTTACTTGTTGCAACATCTTCAGCAGTTGTTGGATTATTTGCAACAAAAGATCCATATGTTCCAACAGATTTCTTACTTGTTGCAACATCTTCAGCAGCTGCTGGATTATTTGCAACAGATGATCCATATCTTGCTGCAACAACTTAGTAACTTTTTTCACATCTGTTGCAACATTTGCACTAGTTGTTTTATTTTTACCAACAATTTAGGTATTTGTTCCAACATATCTGTGACTTGCGTAAAACTACTGAAACAATATATAAGGGTACTAAGCATAGAATATATATTTAACAAATTTACATAATGTGTTCATCCACCATAATTCAAATGCAAGAAAAATATAAGAGAAATTGTTTAATGCAAACATAGTTTAAGAGAAATTGTTTGTCCCTACATTAGGGCTCCAACACCTTATCAATAATTCCACAAGCCCACCTCCATTGCATCCTCTCCACAAAAGATTGTCACTCAATAAGGTATCGGGCTTGGTCATATTCGTGTGGGTAAGCAAAGCTTCAACAAAAGCAAGTGACCAGGAAGCACAAGCCTTATTGGTCTCATTGCGGGGGATATCCTTCTTCCGATCAAATTTCCATGACTCATTCAACAACTTTTCAAGCAAGTGTGAGAACATGCCACTCTGCTTTAGTGACTTGGGGTAACTTGGGGAACAAATCCAATAAAGGCTGCATGTGGCAGAAGAAAGCACTATCTTCATTACATGGGATGTTGCAATCATAAGCATTTATGATACCCTCCTCAATGATGATCTGAATAGTGACAAAATGGTTGTCATTAATATTTATGACAGCTATGATCTTTTTTGCACCAATCCACTCGCAGCCACCTGGGTAGGGTACACTAACTTTGGGAAAAGCGAGACCATCATCGTCCCACCTAAAGAGAGCAAGTCTTTACACATAGGGCACGGCACCCACATGTGTAGACTCATCGGCCAACCCTAAGTACCTGTTGCGAATGTGATGGTAGAAGTTGAGGTCCATGATTCTATCAGAGGAATCATAGTGCTCAGGGAAATTGAGCTGCCTCATACGCATCAGCAACAAGATTTCATCTACATACTTTGACTTAAAAGTATGAAAACAGTCCAATACTAACTTCAACAGTAGTTAGAGTTGTTGGAACAACTAGTGAACTTGCTCGCAACAAGTTTGTAACTTGTTGTAACAACTAGTTAACTTGCCGCAACAAGTTCATATATATATATATATATATGCAACAAGTTCATATATATATATATATATATATATATATATATATATATATATATATATATATATATATATATATATATATATATATATATATATATTGAAAATTACCCAATCCTCCCACTATACGTGCATGTCTGTCATAATCTTGAAGTCTTCGGCCCCAAATTCATGCATTGAGTATATTGCTCTCCCACTCCTTTTGGATTTGATCAAGGTTTCAAGCTTTTTCTTTTTTGGGGGATTACACGCTTGAAAATATCAACTTCTTTTATCACTTGTGGCACAACTTCAACAGGAGGAGTAGCAATAGACTTATGTGGAGTACTTGTTTTTCTTGCTCTACAATCAGCAAGCTCCTTGGAAATTATTTTTGCCCTCTTACGAATCCCAATAGGAGTATAGGATGAGCTGAGCTTTTTGGATGGTTGGACACCCCTCTTGGACATCAAACTCTTTATAGCAGAATTTGTATCTTTTTTGTGCCTGAAACAACTCTTCAACCTTGTTTATCAAACCCTCCATTTTCGATCCGTGCATCGCATTCACAAGCACAAGAATACACCTTGGAGGAACTGCGCACTAACCGAATATCTACCCAACCTATAAGGGATATCTGTGGTCTGCCCACCACCACCACTTTTGGGGAGTATATCCACCAACTCCATCACCACCATCATCATTATCTATTCCTTTATCAGCAAAACCTTCCACTGCTTGTCTTGCAACATCAACAACAGTATTAATATCAACACCATCACCATCAACAACAAAGATTACCAACACCAAAAGACCAACATTAATATCAACATCACCATCACCTTCACCACCACCACCATCAACAACACCAGCCCTTATGATGGTTGTGGCTCCAGTTAATTCTTTTTTTATTTGATCAATGAATTCATCAGGCACAGATTCTCCAAGCCCTAAACTAATAAGACATGGCACCTGCACCTCTCATTTTGTCGGGATAAGCCTTGGGTGCACAACCTACAACAAACAAATAGATATATTCAACCAACAAGTGTGTAATCTGCTGGAACAACCCCCACATATGTTCCAACAACCTCCTAGGTTGTTGCAAAGATATTCTTTAGTCATTGGAAAAACCAAAACAGCTTGTTGCGGCCTTCCTCTCGCAATCGTTTCCGATTCCAACAGATTGTGAATCATTTGCAATAGCTGAGTAAGTTGTTCCAACATCTTAGGAGTTGTTGCAACATATTCACTATATGTTGGAAAATATCGAGAAACGATTCTTTGCAACTTCCTCAAAGAATCGTTTTGATTTTTCCAACATATTCTAAGTTGGTTGCAGCAGATAAATGTATTTGTTGCAACAAGTAGTTACTTGTTATAAAATTATTCAGGGATATTTTTCAACAGATTCTGACTTACTACTTCCTTGGGGGGCTAAAAGGATCAAGATTCATTTTTTTGTCGCTGTTTTTGGCAGTCAACCATCTGAGGATCCTTGGAAAACAAACTCCTTCCGAGTAGTCCCTAACTTGACTCCGCAGGTGAGGAATGGCTTCAAATGCCCAAGCCTAGAAAAATTATGCCACCAAAAATCAAAATAATCAATGAAGGAAAATAATTAAAAAGATAAAACGTTGAAGAAAGAAAGTTTACCATGAAGGCCCAAGGGAAGCCATAGATGTTGGAAGTCTTCACATTAGGGTTCAAAGCTTTGGACAAATATTCAACAGTCAACTTAAAACTTTTATGATCTGTCACGACCCAAACCCATAGACCGTGACAAGTGCCCAATCACTGCTGACCAAGCACCCCCAAACTCGTACTTGTCATATGTTGAATAACCTGGTGGCCCATTTCTAACTCGTATCTGAGCGATAGCATCTGCTGCAAAACTTATGCAATGAACTCTGTCTCGAAAAACTCATAATTTATACACGTGGATATGTATATATATATATATATATATATATATATATATATACATACGTGCAACGGATGACAACACAGTCCGACATGGCCACTACATGCGTTGTACGGAAAATAAGAGACCACAAAGCTACATGATATTCCCATTATATACAACTGTCTACAGACCTCTATGGAGTATAGCTGTAGAAAGACAGGACAAGGCCCTGTCATACCCACATTTGTACACATCATAAATGGCATACCAAAAGCTGCAGCTCCGGATCAAGTGGAGCGCACTGACTGCGACTGGGGAGATCCTGCTGGTCTGGCTCATCCGAATGACTACCTGAACCTGCGAGCATGAACGTAACGTCCACAAGAAGGGACGTCAGTATGAATAATGTACTGAGTATGTAAGGCATGAATAGTAACATAGTAAGAGATACCGAACATGGAAAATAACATAATGAAAGTATGAAGATAAAGTAATATAAAAGAGATCAACCTGTGCCTCTGAATTCCTTTTTAAGGCGGATGTCGTGCATGCTTAGCTTTTAAAAAAAGACTTTTCCATATATACATATATAATATCTTGTCCGGCCATTAAGGTGCAGTAATATATATAGTATCTTGTCCGGCCATTAAGGCGCTGTCTTGTCCGTATATATATATATTATATATATATATATAGTATATAGCTTGTCCGACCATTAAGGCGCGGTGAAATATATATAGTATCTTGTCCGGCCATTAAGGTGCGGTGAAATATATATAGTATCTAAATACACATATATAAATACATATAACATGCACGAGAGCCGAATCAAATGTTACTTCTCTATCGGAGTGACGTAAGGTCGGTAACCTCCGATTTATATTATGGAACAATCATTATCGCTATATCTCACCTTAAAGGAACAAGTAACATAAGGTGAGACCAACAACAATGAATAAAATCAAGAAGGTCATCAAATAAACTCAATAATCTCATAATAACATTGAAATCATAAACTTGGAACATTTAAACATAAAATCATCATTTTCATTGTAATCATCATAGAATCATTCTCATCTTTAACATCATGAGAAGATTTAAGAATCATGAACTTCTAGCTTTTGAAAACAAGGAGGATGTGGAAACATATATGGAATCATAACATAGGAATCATGCCTTTGAGAGAAAGGGACGAGCCTTAATATACCATTTTGGTCGCCTTAACTTTAACTACTCAACGCTTGTCCTCCCAGGCTCGTAAATCTATATTCAAGAAAATTTATACTATTGTTAGGCTCACCTTTATACGCTTGTCTTAATCCGTCAAATAAATCTTTCTAGATATTGCGAAAATTTGGCAAAGATCTCCCCTGTTTATATGCCAAGCTCGAAATCACAATCCAATAACCAACAACAACAACAACAACAACAATACCAACATCACAACAACATTATCAACACCAATATGCTCCATGAAACATCCCACACGATGTTTCTTTAGTCTAATAATCGATTCATTAATTATATGATATTCCAATGGTTTTACTCTCGGAAGTTAATCCCAATCGCAACAACAATACCAACATCATTATTAACGTCAGATACATATGAAAATAGAACCATAATTCTTTTTATAACTCCATAAACTCCATTCCGTATCACAATTGTATTCTAACTTCAAACCATAATATCTTCCATCTTTCTACACTAAAGCCTTCCAAAACAATTCCAAAACAATAAATGAAGTATAGGGTCTTACCTTAGGATGGAGAATACACAAAATCCAAGCATAGTCTATGCCCACAAGATCAATACATCTTCAAGAACCATGAGTTAGTTCCCTTGATATACCTTTCTAAATCTTCAACTAAGATCCTTAATTAATTTGGTTATGGAAACTTTGTTTGGAGCTCTTGGAAGTTCATAGTTTTTTTTAGAACTTTAGTGAGCCTCTTCATCTGATTCTTGGTGAAAAAAATGGGGGTTTTCCCCTTTTATAAGGTTCTAAATTCGGGTCGGGGTCACTCAGATCGATCAGTACTGTAGCAAGTCGGTCTGTAGCAGTTACTGTAGCATGCGTTTCTGCTCTGTAAGCCTAACTTGTAACGTCCATAACTCTCTACTTCGATGTCGTATTGACAAGAGGTTTGTTGCGTTGGAAACTAGACTCGACAAAATTCATTTTGGGCTTTTGAAACACCTTAAAACTCCTAATATACTAGGAGATATACCCTTCCAAAATTGACCTAAAAATCTGCCCAAAATCCTGCCAACTTTTTCCAAATTTTCGTCAAACTTATTTTCTTCGATTTGCTTGATCCCGGAATCTTCCAAAACTCTCCATACATGATATTTATCATTAATAATACTTGATAATGGTCATGTCCTTTGGTTCCAAGGTTATCCTTCCCTTTTACGACTTACAAGATCATAATTCATCATTTACTTAAATAATATACTTAATAATACTTCATTCCTCACAATCCAAAATTTTTTTACCTAGCCATAGCTCGACATACTTACATTCAAATTTAACCAGTGCGTCTCCAAGGTACAGGGTGCAACATCCTTCCCCCCTTTAGAAACATTCGTCCTTGAATGTTGAGCTCTTAGGGATTTCTACAAAAAGTTTGCCAGAGTTTCCCCTGTAATTGTACCACTACCATCCTGTCACAACAACCCAAAGTAGGCAATGCCTCACAGGGCTACAACATCAATACCCATGTTGGCCACACACGACCAAGAAATCATTCAAAGAAACATCACATACCTAAGGATAATGGTGTCTCTGCCTAGAGCTCTTTTGTTCTCATGTACATAATCAGAAATCAACTAGTATCCGGTCTCGTTCTGTCCCCGTTACAGTAATCTTGCCTTATTATGTCACGACTACCCGCCATCCTGCTAATACTCTCTTTTTCTCGCTCTTTATTTCCCTATTAGTGGGGGAACTCCCTTGTTTACTCCTTCGATGCTGCCTCGAGCTATCCCTTCTTATACTCGTTGATCTTTTATACGCATTATATTGTCTCCTTGTAATTCATTGGTTAGGCTCTCTGATCCCTTACAACTTTATCTTAATTCCACTTACACTGACTCCCCACAGTACTTTATTACTAATAAGTCCCTACTCTTAACGGTTATGTTTTTCAAGCTATCCATCCCAATTCTTTTCCAAGATCGACTATAACAATATCAACACAATCTCTTACACATACACATACTCGCCATTTTTATTATTCCTCGTAGCAGGGTTACGCTTATAATAAGCTAATAATCATAGTTCAACTAATTCATAACCCAGAACATCTTCGAACTCCTATCAAAACTCTTCCTTTAATTTCCTTTCCTCAAATCCTACAGTATAAATTTATAATTATAGAGCTAAGGCAAATTCTCACTTTACCACAACTTCCTCCCAACATCAGTATACTTATCTTTGACTCCCTTATACTGGTGATTACTTAGCTAGTTGTTATTCTTCTTTGGCTTTCCATTGTTGCCTCTATACCATTTTGTTGGACATAACCTCACGTTGATGGTTCATATAGCTCCATAATATACATTCTTATATTCGATATGGTTAGCGACTCGTGAGATACTTTCCAATCTTCGGTAATACTGCTATCTTTCTATTATCAAACATCACTTCCCCTCTCTTGGAGATAGCCAAGCCGTCCATCATTATTCCTTTTGTTGGATTCTTACTCCTTCCGACACTACGATTCCTTTTTGTTGTAACCTAAACTGTCCTTTGTATTCATCATCCTTTTCACCATCCTCTCGGTAATTAACTTGAAGATCATTCTGTAATTAACTTGGAGACCATTCTTACTCTCCTTGTCGCTCTTTAGGACATGTCACTGTGTATCTGGGTGCGGTATAATTTCCCCGGTATGAGAGATTCGAACCATCGTCTAGAAACATCATTTTCTTTGACTCGTTAATTCCTCTTATTTTCCTATCATACTTTCTTTCTCATACCTGTCCCGTAATATACTTATTTTCAATCCTTTTTTTTTCCTGATACATTCTCGAATGCTTTTTCAAACTAACACATATCTTTCTTTGGAATTTTTGGGAAGGTCAAAATTTATTTCAGGACTAAATCTGCTCTTCCCCAGCCCCTCTCCCCCCCCCCCCCCTTTTTAAGGATGTTCTTATACACCAGTAACCTTTGAATATTAATCATTTTTTATAATCACCTGGCCGACCTTAACAATCCTTCTACCCCTCGGTTCCTTATAATGCTGGAGTTCCTTTCATCACATGGTTTGACTTATTTCCCTTTCTGCTAGTTAAAGCCTTGTATTAGATCAAAATGCTCATACATATCAGATCCAACGCGGGTGCCTCCTTTATCATCTTTTCACTTCTACCTTTCATGACTAGTAATTCCCTGGGCTAATAAATTAAGGGGACATCGAATTCATTAAGCCCTCCTTAGAATGTACGATTATACCTCGCTCCTTTAATCCCTAGCTATTTTTCCACAATTATCTTCTTAATACCTTCTAGATTCTTCTTACTCTGGATTCCCACTTCTGGTTTACGTCTATATTATACCATTAAAGGCTAATATTCCATACCATCCATTCCCACGTGTCATCCTTTCATTCGCTTAGCTCATTTATCCCGTAATTCTCCTTAACTACTTGTTTGCATTACAGCTATGCATCATAATTCTTCCAGTGTTCTGCCACTTCTTGTTCTTATCATGAAATCTTTACAAAGTACACCCTTTTCTTTCTTCTTTCGTCGAGTCTTCATCTTCCTTTCTAACACTACAGCTGCTTCATATTTATGCATATCCCCCGTGTATCGTTCTATTTCCTTTATAATCGAATCTTTATATTACTTATCAAGGTTCTTATCCCATGTTGCTGATGTTTTGCCTTTTGGCCAGACTTGTTTACTTATTGTCCTTTCTCCTGTCCTTGGTGATTGTTCGATTTTCTTTAATCAATCCATTAGTGCACTTTTCATACTTTCGTCCTCAGGACCTTCCTTGAGTCCCTTTCCTCCGAAGCACTCTTCTCCACTTGCTATTTTTATGGTATTGTCCCTGAAATTCACACAATATCCTTTTCGAAATGCAAATCCGTTCTATTGCTAAATCATCTTTTCAGAAGGCTTTCCCGTTTCCGAGGTAATCGTGTCAGTATGATTGCATATTTATCTCTTCGACTGCCCCCCAAGAGCCGAAAATCCCTTGGCATTTTTTTTTTGTTTTTGCAAAACTTGCTTATTTTCTCCCTGTTCACATCCTTACTCGTTGTTACTACCCTTCAGTCCCATTTATCAGAATCTGATTTCGAACCCTTTACATTCGTCTTCCGTTCCATACTACATACTCCATTCTTTCCGTATACTTAGTTTCGAGATTCATCCAAATGGTTCTTTGCTGCTGTACTTAGCAACATACCTCCGTTGCTTACACCTCTCCTTTTCTCAGGGCATCCTAATCTTCTTACTCTTGTATACTCACTTTCTCCCTTTTCCCTGATGTGATTACATCAGGATTATCCAACTTTAATTTTAGAGGGACTAATGTTGCCTCTCCCTGTAACACTTACCACTTGAACTTCAATACCTTGTTTAATTAGCACCTTTAACACATCACAACGTCGATTATCGGGGCACGCAAACTAATTGACCACACATAGAATATCGTATATACCTCTCCTAACACCTTACTTACAAAATATCCCCAATACTATTTTAAACTCATCCTAGTTCTGTAGCTGTAATACGTCTTCTCTCTCTGTGCCAAGCCGGTCTGCCTTATCTCTTACAATCACCTGGGATTTCCAACTGTGAGCTTCACACGCTTCTAATTTGCCTCAAGCTATTCTAGTCCCTCACCCTTCTCTTATGTCCAAATTTGTAGGACTCTAAGTACACTTCCCAGGGGGTCACCCATCCTAGTATTACCCTCACCCCAAAGACGCTTAACTTTGGAGTCCTGATCGGATCCGGTGCGTTAGTGCTGGTACGATCGCATCCACTCTGCTACGTGACCTTCATCGCATGACCTAGAACAAGTTGAAGTTCTAACGGATCCTAATAAAATTCCTGTAATGCATCTCCCTCCGGATTGGAAAGATCCCTTACTTTCCTGACCAAGCAAATGCTGGTTTAGCCTTCGAAACTCTCAATAATAACTGTGGATCAACGCACGACTGTCTTCCATTCCTAAATTTAAGATTCTTAGTAGTGGCCAAAACATTTTAGTCACAGTTATCCATAAGTACTTTGGTTATCGATTCCTCTAAAACTCCCACTTGTCACCTATTAATGATATCCTGCAATAATTGTACACTTATAAGAAATTTCAATAAAGAACTCATATACCTGTAGTCGAGCTGTCCTGAGCTTGATCTGGAGGGCTATAAAGTGAAGTGTCCTCTCGCCATCTGCTAGTCTGGCCCTGCTCATCTCTCTCATCTGAGTCCGAAGGATATGGATATTCGGGCAGCTCCTGGTTTACTGACGGCTAAGATAATGGGCTAGAATAATCAGTAACACTCTCAAGTGTAGTAGCGGCACGACATAGTGCTCGCCATGGAGCGGTGGGGAGTCAACTCTAGTACAGTCTCGGAAATCTCCTCCTCTAGCGTCCCATATGAACCCTCAGACGGGTCCGTGTCATAGCTTTCCTCCAATAGATCCTCCTCTCTAGAAGTCAGAAACTTTAGGGGAATCATTGCGGGGCCCTCAGAGGGATCAGTCTCTATGGAATAGCTAAGGCTCCTCCTGCTCGGTCCCGGAGCCTGTAGTCCTGAATCTACTCAAGGGGTTTTCTTAGTACCCCCACTGTCTGAGGCTGATCTCTTCATCTTTATCAATCTATGCTTACCTACAGGAAAAGAGGGTCAGAAATAATCTTTCCTAGACTCTGGCTCTATCGCACGATCTAAGATAGAAGGAAAGGTCAATGATTCCTAAATGCCCTGCAGCCTCCTGTTTATAAGTGTGGCCGGCTTCACACCCATAAACAGGACTCTACCGAACACGGTCTGTAGACAATCCCAAGGATAAACTGCTCTGATACTAATTTTGTCGCAACCTAAACTAATGGACCGTGACGATTGCCCGATCACTGCTGACCAAGCACCCCCAAACTCGTACTTGCCATATGTTGAATAACCTGGTGGCCCATTTCTAACTCATATTTGAGCGATAGCATCTGCTGCAAAACTTATGCAATGAACTCTGTCTCAAAAAACTCATAGTTTGTACACGTGGATATGTATACATAGGCATACGTGCAACGGATGACAACACAGTCTGACATGGCCACTACATGCGCTGTATGGAAAATAGGAGACCACAAAGCTACAAGATATTCCCACTATATACAACTGTCTACAAACCTCTATGGAGTCTAGTTGTAGAAAGACAGGACAAGGCCCTGTCATACCCACATTTGTACACAACATAAATAGCATACCAAAAGCTGCAGCTCCGGATCAAGTGGAGCGTACTGACTACGGCTGGGGAGATCCTACTAGTCTGGCTCGTCCGAATGACCACCTGAACCTGTGGGCATGAACGCAGCGTCCACAAGAAGGGACGTCAGTACGAACAGTGTACTGAGTATGTAAGGCATGCATAGTAACATAGTAAAAGATACTGAACATGGAAAATAACATAATGAAAGTATGAAGATAAAGTATTATAAAAGAGATCAAACTGTGCCTCTGAATGTCTTTTTAAGGCGGATGTCATGCATGCTTAGCTTTTAAAAAAAAAAGACTTTTCCATAGATACATATATAATATCTTGTCCGGCCGTTAAGGCGCAGTAATATATATAGCATCTTGTCCGGCCATTAAGGCGCGGTCCCCGCCACGTAGGTGTAGTGTTATATATATATATATATATATATATATATATATATATATATATATATATATATATATATATATATATATATATAGTATCTTGTCCGGCCATTAAGGCGCGGTGAAATATATGTAGTATCTTGTCCGGCCATTAAGGCGCGGTGAAATATATATAGTATCTTGTCCGGCCATTAAGGCACGGTGAAATATATATAGTATCTAAATACACATATATAAATACATATAACATGCACGAGAGCCCAATCAAATGCTACTTCTCTATCGGAGTGACGTAAGGTCGGTAACCTCCGATTTATATTATGGAACAATCATTATCACTATATCTCACCTTGAAGGAACAAGTAACATAAGGCGAGACCAACAACAATGAATAAAATCAAGAAGGTCATGAAATAAACTCAATAATCTCATAATAACATTGAAATCATAAACATGGAACATTTAAACATAAAATCATCATTTTCATTGTAATCATCATAGAATCATTCTCATCTTTACCATCATGAGAAGCTTTAAGAATCATGAACTTCTAGCTTTTGAAAACAAGGAGGTTATGGAAACATTTATGGAATCATAACATAGGAATCATGCCTTTGAAAGAAAGGGACGAGCCTTAACATACCTTTTTGGTCGCCTTAACTTTAACTACTCAACGCTTGTCCTCCCAGGCTCGTAAATCTATATTCAAAAAAATTTATACTATTGTTAGACTCACCTTTATACGCTTGTCTGAGAAGGAGCATGACATCTCAGTCTCGTGATTATGGAAAACTCCTTGATGCCAAAACAAACTAGCATGCAACAGTAGTTTATCCATATCTCATCAGTTTTGCTGCAAATAATTCTTCGTTTGAGAAGACCATACACATGGTCATTTGAAACATTGCATTGTTGTCCTCAGGTAAATCTAGATACATCCCAAAACATATGGCCCTGAAGAAATCCTCCAAGTCCTCCTCTTAAAGTATCTTCCTAAAGTAATCAAAGGGCTTGCCCATGACTGATTTTACAACAAGATCACTATTCAAATCACCTAGTTTATCCATCGGTATCTCACACGAAACTTCTCAATACTGAAAGTTTTGACAACTTCAGCAAAGGGAAGGTCTGTCAACATCAGTCCCAATAGAGGAATCAATAGCCCCGGTCATCGACCTTTCAAAAGATGCAGTTTTATCCTCTTCATTTTATTCTTCAGATTCTTCATTGTCATCATTATTTACATCATGTTCTTCTTCTTCTTCTTCTTCATTTTCATCATTGTTTTCTTCTTCTTCTTCTCTTTCTTCTTCTTTATCTTCTTCTTTTTCTTCTTTTTTTCTTCTGCTTCTTCTTCTTTTTTTTTTTCTTCTTCTTCTTCTTCTTCTTCTTCTTCTTCTTCTTCTTCTTCTTCTTCTTCTTCTTCTTCTTCTTCTTCTTCTTTATTTTCTTCTTCTTTATCTTGTTTATCTACTTGATCTTCTTTACTTTGTTGGACATAAACTCCTACTTGAGAGGTTTCCTGTTCAACAATTTGTTCAGAAAGAATATTTGTCTGTTCAGCAAGATCATCTAATGATGCCCCCTTAGCTCTTTTACTAACTGTAGATGATTCCTCCTCTTTTCTTTTTTGTGAAGACATTTTATCTGCACACAGGAGATAAACAAAAACACTTTCAATTGATTTGTGCATCATTTAAAGTAAACAAATAATGAATTTTTACACCAGCTGAAGCATATGTTGCAACAAGTCTATAATATATTGGAACAACTCCATCATATGTTCCAACAACTTCATAAGTTGTTGCAACAGATTATACATCCGTTGAAAATATCGATACGATTCTTGCCGGCTTCCTCGAATCGTATTGCTTATTTCCAATAGATGGATAATCTGTTGCAACAACTGGTAAAGTTGTTGGAACATATGATTGAGTTGTTCCAACAGACTAATCTGTTTAGTCTGTTGGAATCCATCAGAACAGTTGTTGCAGCTTCCTCAGCAACTGTTTTAATAATTTTTAACAGATTTTAAATCTGTTGCAATGACATATTCACTTGCTGCAACAACCTCAGCAACTGTTTGGGTTTTTACCAGCAGATTACTCAGTTGTTGGGTAAAAAAAAAAAGGCAAGGCCCTTTTTCCTAAGCCTTACAAGGACAACAATAGGACAACAACATCTATTTCACTATCAGGGGGCAAAATCAGTACATTACAAACACACAACAGTCATAAATTGAACAAAATACACATCATTGAATAGACACCCTGCCCATGTTCTTCCTCTTCTTCTTTAACCAAAATTCATCATTTTCATACTTAAATTTCAAAACCTTAACTTTTGAACCAGAAAAAACATTTGTTTCACTACAAACACACAACCATCACAAGTTAAACAAAATAAACCAACCTCAACTATCAAACAAGTGCTGAAGTTGCTGCAACAACTTACTCAGCTATTGGAAAAAATCCAAAAAAAATTCGAACCCTTTTTTCGAGACCCCAAGGAGAACAAGAATACAAACAGTACCAAAAACCATAATTTCATAATCACATACACTATTTAAGAACGCAAAAACCCCAACAAGTGGAACAAATAGAGCAAATACGGGTTTTGTCAAGCCCAACAAGCCCTTTTTTCGAACTCCCAAGGAGAACGACAACACAAACAACACCAAAAACCAGAATTTCACAACCACATACACTATTTACAAACAAGCAAACCCCAATAACTCGAACAAATACAGCAAATAAGGGTTTCTCAAGCATGAAACAATAAAATAAACAACATTGCAGACAAACCCACGTTATTCTTCTTCTTCTTCTCTGACCAAAATCATCATTTTCTCACTGTGATTTCAAAACCCTAAATTTAAAAGAGGAAAAGTTGAGCAATTTTACCTGAGAGAAATGGAGAGCAGTAGTGAAGATAGAGACAATTGAGAGTAGTAGTTCGCTGATTTTGCTTTTGAAGAGGTTGACGAAGGTTTCAAAAAGCACAGCAGTTGAGTTCAGTTCGTGGGTTTGAACGTTTGAAGGAGCAGTTGATTCAATCGTGTGTTTTGAATGAAAGCTTTGGGATTTGATATGGACCGATGTTGATTTTGAAATAAATGGGGGGTTGGATTAAATGGATTCGGGTCTTTTTTGTATTTTATAAAAGATTAATAAGTTTGGCAAAATACATTTTCAACCCCAATTTTCTTAATCCCAAATTTAATTGGGTTTTAACTTGATGTGGTCCCTACAAGTCACCTCTAGTAATTTCATAACTTAAAAGTCACCTCTGGTGAAATTTTCGAAGGAACATGATATTTCACTGAGGTGGATGCCACTTCACTGCCGCTAACCCCATTTTACCACACCCATCTTTGTACAGCCGTTTATAATGTTGTGTCTACTCTAGCAAGTCTCAAATAGGTACTGATTTTAACTTTAAAATTTATTTTACAACTATGTACCAAATTTATTGAATGTGTCTCCAAAGGGACTCAAATTAACATTGTGTTAGATGGTCTATCACCATCACACGTATAGAAACGTTCAAATGGTGACAAAGGATCAAAACATCCAAACACATAACAGCAAAAGGGTAGCAAAAAACACTGCTCATTTTTAGATCAATGACTTTTCATAAAGTTTGATATTGAAACACTTGTAAATTGATTAATCTATCTGTCCCCAAACACTTGCTCCTCGAGGCCCCAAAAAGTGGCTTCTTTTTCTTGTGCTGCCTCCCAATTGTTTAAAACTCTGATCCAAAAGCAGCTTTTAGTGGAATAATCCACTGTTACCTCATATGATTTCTTCCTCCTGCTCCATCTGTCTGACAATAGATTTCTTTGCTCACTTGGTTAGCAGCTTCTTTTTATTCTTATCCATTCAATTTATACGACACCGTTTAAGAAGACATAAAATTTAAGATTTTTTTTTTTATTTGTGATCCACCCCTTCTCATCAACCTCCTATAAAGTAGTCCATAAATAGTGATACTAGTGACCGGCTCCAGCCATCCACTTCTCGTCGTCTCATGGAAAAGGCAGGATTCTTATCCTTTGAAGTTATTGAAACTAAAATAATTTTATATATATTTAATAAGTTTTTAAACATAAATAAAGAATTTTGATCAAAGCTACTAAGTTTGATTGGATCAACGTTAGCTCCGCCCCTGGCAAAGAGGCTTTGGGAATCGGGAACGGGGCAAATGATTTGCCCAACATCCACGCGGCAAGGAGAGGAAGCCCATTTTGATGATTTTTTTATGGGTAACTTACATAAATAGCTATAATTTCTAGGCTTCTAATTATATAACCAACTGTAGCTACATTTTTCTTTATTATATTTCATAGCTATGTCATAACTATTTCGCATGTATTTAAGTGTATTCAAGTACACAGTTTCGCGTGTATTCAAATATATAATCAGTCAAATACATATGTATATATATCATTCATACAACACATACAGCCAAATACATCTAGTTTGCCCAAAAATATAATCAGTCAAATACATATAACTTATAGCTACACTAAAAAAATAACGAATACACTTAAATACACTCAAGTATTGAGATCCAAGAAATAAAATACACTCAGATCTAAGATACAAAAAGGAGAAGAAGCCATGAATTCCAGCCAGAGATGTAAAAGTGCCTCTGGAATTGAGAAAATACACTCAAATCGACAAATACTCTCAAATATTTACACTAAAAAAATGACGAATGCACTCGAATACACTCAAATACACTCAGATATGGAGATACAAGAAATAAAATATACTCAGATATGAGATACAAGAAGGAAAATAAGCCATGGATTCCAGTCAGAGATGTAAAAGTTTCTCTTGAAATTGAACAAATACACTCAAATCGACGAATGCACTCGAATACATCACTGTCGTCTAGGTCTTCTTCGAGAAAAACATCGTCGTCTAGGTCTTCTTCGAGAAAAACATTATCGTCTAGGTCTTCTTCTTCAAGGGCGGCGTGGTGTTTATGCTGTTGTTGACGCGACGGAGTTACCCCTGATCACCTCCTAGGGTTGCCGTTGTTTGTGGCTTGTTGCATCGCTGCTCGCCGCCAATACACCAACTCCGGCGAGGCATACAATGAGAGGGGTGAGGGAGAAGGCAGGAGTGAGGAAGAAGAGAGAGGGAGATATGAGAATACACTGGATCTGGGAGAAGGATAAATACGATATAGCTATGAGCAGTAAATTGAATACACAATATAGTTACGGATTGTAATTTATTTAAACTTCAATTATGATACTTAAATACCTCTTATAGTTAGCTACAGTATGTAAAAATTCTTTTTTTTTATTTTTTATTTTTCATCAGTGTCTGTTACTTGAATTGGGCCTCGTTAAATTCAGATTTGTTCCGAAAAATCTAATATTAAGTAAAACACACTCTGACAAAGGCGAGATTTCGTATCCAGCATGACTCAAACCAAAACTTCTGTGTTAACATTTTGATGAGTTTCTGACTCAAAAGTTGATTAATTTTTCACCACTCAATTCCATTCTAGCAACTGATAGGGTCTCTTTTGGTTTTGTCCATTTCCCTTCTTTTTCTACTTAGAAAACCCCACCAATTATCTTACACAGATAGAGAGAGAGAATTCCGTTTTTCTTACCCTTTGTTCCTTCTCTCTCGCAATATTTTCCTATTTTTCTCTTGCTTTTCTTCATTATCTTCTTATTCATATTCTGATCAATCTGAAACTTTATTGTCTTTGTTTTAAAGGTATCAACTTTGACATTGTCTTCTTGTTAAATATTCTTGTCATCTTATCAATTATGATAAGGCTTTTACCTTTTTTTTCCTTTTATAACCAATCCATTGATGCAGATTTTAGTACCCCTTTTCCCAGATATCATCAGAAGCTACCGATCTCTCTTTTATAATATTTTTTCTTAAATATAAGAAGGGGTACAATTAACCTCGTATTCTGAATTACCCTTCATTTTTAATTCCTCGATTTGGCTTCTTAATTATCCATCCAGCTAATTATTTTCTGGGAATGTTCTTCTTATTTATTCTTCCCATATTACTTGCATCAACATTCCCACGTACCGAATTCAAAATTTGAAGTTTATAGGTTCCCAATAAACTCAAATTAAAAAAAAAAAAAAGAAATTCTTTATATTTGCCCAAAGGAAATCGAACCCCCCTCCAAAAGCAAGCCAACCTTAAGCAAGTTTCAGTATTGCTTTGTTACTAGGTTTCCAACAGATAGTTCTTATATATTTAATCAATTTTTTAATATAAATACAGGATTTGCGCAAAAGTTACTGAGTTCCCGAGAATCCGCACCGATGATGACCCTAGGTCCACCCCAGCCCACATAAATTACAATTTGATTCACTTCTTTCTTTCACCCACCATTCATTTTCTTCCATTTGCAATAATGGGTTGTGCAACTTCAAAGCCAAAAGTATGCCAAAATTGTCATACACCATATTCCCCTGTAAGGAGAAGTTACTCAATGTACATACCAAAAAAGAAAGATATTAATGAGAGTGAACAACAACATATGGTGAGTCTAACATCTTCAACATTAGGATCATTGAAACTTGACTCAATGAACTTGAGTCAAAGTCTCAGGGATGATCATTTTGCATTCGAAATCGATGACTACCACGCAACGAAAGATGAGTTGTTGATTGAGGCAAAAACATGGTCACAAATGATCAATGAGAAAATTCCAAAAGTGGTTATTCCTAAAACACCAGTAAAAACACCACCAGGTGAGCCAGAAACTATTAATGCTTGGGAATTAATGGAAGGTCTTGAAGATATTACTCCTCTTAAACCTAAAGAAAATGGCAAAGATATTAGTTTCTCTTTCACTGTTTCTCCTAATACAATATCTTTTCTTGATGATCAGCCTAAAGAAAATGGCGATGACTTGCCTAAAATGGCTGATAATGAGTCTAGTTTACATTCAACTAGCACGTCTATAATATCTGATTTTGATCCTGAAGTGATTTCCACATTCAGAAAAGCACTCGAAGATCTTCCACCAGCTAACCCTTTTCACTTAAAGCCATTAATTATCGAAACCATGCACGGACCGAATGATGAGGTAAATGGAGAAGTACTGGAAGCTCGGGTTTCTAAGACAATCTAAGCACAATGGCCCGGAAGGCTACACCCCAAGAGATGTGAAGTACTAAGAGAGTATAAATTGGTGTTGCCTCATGAGAAGGACAAATTAGTAATTTACTTTACGAGCTTAAGAGGGGTGAGGAAAACATACGAGGATTGTTGTCACGTTCGTGTGATTCTAAAGGGACTAGGTGTTAAGGTTGATGAGAGAGATGTTTCAATGCATTCAGGATTCAAGGAGGAGTTGAAAGAACTAATGGGGAAAGAATATGCTGGAGGAGGATTACCAAGGGTGTTTTTGGGAAAAAAGTACATTGGTGGGGCTGATGAAATACGGAGAATCAACGAGGATGGGAACCTCGAGAAGTTAGTAGAGAATTGTGAACGGATAGAGGATGGTGGTGGTGGTGGTAGTGTTGTTGGAAATTTAGCTTGTGAGGCCTGTGGAGATATTAGGTTTGTGCCGTGTGAGACATGCTCGGGGAGTTGTAAAATTTACTATGAAGCAGACTACGACGAATTGGAAATTGAGGAGGAAGATGAATATGGCTTCCAACGATGCCCGGATTGTAATGAGAATGGACTTATACGATGTCCAATTTGTTGTGATTAAGGTTCACTAACATTTTCCTGTTTCTTTCCTTCTTTTTTCTTTTCTTGGTTAATTGTTTTGATAAGATAATTGTTGTATAGTAAAGAGTTTTTTATTTGTGTTAGGAATATAATGTATTTGCAGTATGATAAACCAGCACCCTGTTTTCAAGCTCTAGATTATGTAATACAATCCCAATCTTTTCTTGGTTAATTGTTTTGATAAGATAATTGTTGTATAGTAAGGAGCTTTTTATTTGTGTTAGGAATATAATGTAGTTGCAGATGATAAACCAGCAACCTGTTTTCAAGCTCTAGATCATGTAATACAATCCCAATCTTCTCTTCATGGGAGAAGTTAAATACTAATAGCGATACTACAACATACTTTGCATTGGGTGTTTACTGTTTGATTGCTTTACTAGTAGTTACTATATTGATTCAAGAATCGCATTTCCAAGAATCATCTGTATAGGAAAGGAAGCAGGGTCAGATCCAGAATTTAGATTTGATGAGTTCAATCTTTTAATTTTCGCCGTTGAATCCAGTGCGCATTTGAGTTGAACCAACCAGTAAATAAGGCTGCATCTGCCTCTGATAAAGGAAGGCATCAGTTCGTAAACAAAGCACATTTTTTTGTATTAGTATTACTAGCACTAGCTTTGAATGTTTTCAAGTGCCAAAAGGTTATAGAGGCAGTGTAATTCTTATGACTGCTTTATTGACATTACACCTTTTTGGAGGAACTGGTCCCTTCAAGAGTTAAAGAATATAGTTATAAGAAAAGGTGTTGACAGGCAGATTTGGAAGTCTCCTGTTGATTCTAAAGTAAAGAAAAATGACAGATTGGAAGGCAATCAAGCATAAGGCTGATCCATGTTATAAAGTTGCTATTATAACATGGCTTGACTCAACAACGTTGGTTTAACAATGTCAAGTTCTGGCATCCCACCCATTCCTCTTATCAAATAAAAGAAATTACTTTTACATTTTTATGATGCTCGGAGGCAGATTCAAAATTTTTACTTTATGTATTCAATTTTAAGATTCTTAGCATTGATTTATTATATATTTTGACAATTATATATTTACACCTACCACTTGTTGCAATTTTAGGAACGTTTATACATAAATTTATACTTCGCGTTGAAAGTACCGAGTTCAGATGAATCCGGTAGTATAAGGTTGCATTCGCCTCTGAAAATGACGTATTATATATGGTATTATGGTTAACATGTTTGAGTTCTCGCATCCCAGGCGTTCCCTTTTTCTCCTGTAATGTGCCTTTCTGCAAATTGGAACACATTCCCCTGCCATTGCAAAAAAAAAAGGGGGAATTTTATTTTTTTATTTTTTTTTGACAAAATCGCCCTATTGATGGATTGTTCATAATACAATGTAATCTTTTTATATAAAGTGTACATCTGAGTTTTTCAGCTTAGTTATTCTCCCCTAAAGGCATCTGCTTCACTTGTTTGTATCCCCAGTTTATACGTACGTCCTCTCTAACATGAGCTACGTCTCGTGTTTTAACACTCGTTAAATTGAGCTATGACATCATGCATAATAGTGTTAAAATTTTCCAGATTGCAAAATGATCGGAAGGCATTTCCAGCATAACGAGGTGGATGAAAATCATGCGAGATTAAGATTCGGTGGAATAATCGAACTGCGTGCAAATTGACCTGGACACAAATGCTATATATGGATATCATGCGAGATTATGATTGAGTGGAATAATCAAAGTGCGTGCAAATTGACCTAGACACCATTTTATGTTGCTAGATATGGATATCCTGCGAGACTAAGCTTCGGTAGAATAATCGAAGTGCATGCAAATTGACCTCAACGCCCGTTTTATGTTGCTAAATATGGATACTCGTTTGTGGCTACACAGGCTTGACTTTGCCTCTCAAGTATCAGAGGAGATCTGCAGAACTTACAAGTTGCCCATGACTCTCGTTCATTTTAGATGTGAGCCAAGTGTGATAGTATTATGGATATAGTTCCTAAATGAACCACATAGAACGAAGAAATTTTGTCCTTAAAAATTGCTTCTCTAGTAAGGGAAAGACTTATAAATTGCTCAAGCCTCTCATCTGATCCCCTTATACTTTCCAA
The DNA here is from genome assembly GCF_029784015.1 of Lycium ferocissimum. Classification (NCBI taxonomy): domain Eukaryota; kingdom Viridiplantae; phylum Streptophyta; class Magnoliopsida; order Solanales; family Solanaceae; genus Lycium; species Lycium ferocissimum. The sequence continues at coordinate 8,538,468 of NC_081352.1, forward strand.
GGGTCGGCGGGAGATGAAGCCTCTGCTCATGCATAGGTTTATCAAACTAACCTTGGCTCTCCTACTTCCTTCTATTCAAAAGGCGTAGAAGAAGTCATGGTATCAACAACGCACATAAGTCGTTTATAATAGGCTAACGCCCTTTAAAATTGCCACGTTTTCATTTATACATTTTAACTGAAATATAAACACTTTATATTTAGTCAATGTGTACTTTTTAAAATATACAATTTGTATAGTAATTATTACTATCTTTTTTTTTCCTCTGAAAAGGCGTCTTCTTAATTATTACTCAAATGAAAAGCGAGTACATCAGAAATAAAAGATGGTGGGACAAACCCCCATTCCATCGAACCAAATATAGAAACAACAGCATAGCTAAAGCATGAGCAGCTTAATTAGCTGATTTTCTAACTAGAGAAACAAACACTAATTGACAATCTTTTATTTGCATCTTATAAGCATGAACAAGAAAATCAAAATAAGAATTATTTGAAATGTTTCCTTCGGAAGCTTGATGAACTAGCTGTTATCTATCTCAACCACCACACGACTATTAGAAAAGATGCTCTTCAACCAGCTGAGAGCTTCCCGAATTCCCACAATCTCTGCAACTAATAGGCTAGGTATTTTATTTCAAAACTTTGCTTGCCCGCAAATAAAATCTTCTCTAGCAGTGCATATCAATATTCTCACTTCCGCCAGACCACTATGAATATCAAGCTGGCAATTGCATTACATTTAATTTTATTCTCATTCATTTTTGCCATTTAGTAACTGTATTTTCACTGGATGACACACTTTGTAATGATAAAACCTTTGCCATATGATTTTTTTTATAAAAGTGTTGTGCATTCAAAAGATTACATTTGATGCTAGCTATTTATTATTCCAATATAAGCTGTTTCATGCATTCCTAATTCCCAAATCACAAAAATAGCCTCCTCAACTTTACCTTTGTCAAAGTTTTGTCGTAGATTCTCAATCCATTCACTAAGGGTGGATTTTCTTTGTAGCCAGCCGAACTCAGTTTGCTGTCAACATTGTTTAGGAGTAATGCATTCCACCAAGAAATGAATAATAGTTTCCGCGGGGTGAAGACACTATGGGCAGACCGATATGGGAGTTACTTTCTTTTTCACCAATCGATCACAAATCAGCAATAATCCTCTCAAAGACCGCCAAAGAAAGTTATGTATTTTTAGGAGGTAATGAGAGGCTCCAAATAAATTTCCAAAACTGCGATGTACATTGGTGCTATATTCATTGCCGTACAGGACTCGACAACTACTCTTCACCTAATAGATTCCCTTACTATCCCAATGCTACATCCAAACATCTTCTTGTGGCATAATACTCTATGGAATCTATCTAATCACCTATACCTGTGTCATGGTAAAAGTAATTTCAGAATGTCAAGATACCATTCTCGTTTCCTAAGCTTCAGCAAGTCAGAAATAATTAGATCATCAATATTAGACTTATTTTCAGTAGGATAAAATGAGAACTAGTAATGAGTATCCACAGGTCAGGGTATACCTGTGTGGCACGTCCATCTCCAATTCGGTGTAAGGACCCTCGTTGTAACACAGTTTTGCCGTCACATAATGAGCATCAGATATAGCTTGGATTGGTACCAATATTAGCCTATAGAAAATTAGTCTTCGCACAATATTTAGCCTTCAATAATTTACTAACAAAAGAATCTGGCTGGGTCATAATTTTCTATCCTGTCTTTGCTAGCATTGCAATATTAAATTGTCTTAACTCCTGAAAACCTATACCTCTATCCTCCTTCCTAGAACACATGTTCTTCCACGAGAGACAATGGATACATTTACCTGGCCTCACTCCATTCTTACGTTTCCATCCGTTAAGCTTTGTTGGGCTTAAGACCCATTAAGTGGTTGGGATTTAAAATGAAGTGGTGTGAATGAGAAATGGAGGGAAATGAAATTTGTCTGAATTTCATTTGTGCAAAGGCACTTTATGCAAATGCACTTTGTCCCACATAGGTGAGGGAAATCATTTGTTATGTGCTTATTATATAGACAGACACTTCTTCTAGCTCTTAAAGAGTTGAGAAGAGAGTCTCCCCTCGCACCGTCGTCGTCGCTCGGCTCAGCTTCTGCTTAAATTTTGCAGAATAAAAATTTCCAACGGTCATTTCTTATTTTCGAAAAAAGGCAAGGCCGTTCCGAATAGACACCATACCTATTCTAAACAGGTATTTCCGCTTAAAACAATGGCTATATAAATAGGGGAAATGGCTCATTTTCTGCACTGATTTTCTTTTTTTGAACTTTGCATACTTTCCTACAAACAAATTAAATCAAGTCCTTGCGTGATTTTTGATGTGCCGTAGAAATACGGCACATCTGATGCCTTTTTACGTAAAGTTTTACTTTTTTTTTAAGTAATTTTTTGTCGTTTTTGATGTCATTTGCCTTGTTGTAGGTATTTTAGTCATGTGATGGGAAGTACATGGAAATAGCTTTAAAAAGGCCCAAAAATGTTAAGTTCAGAAGAGGCAAATTCAGAGAATGATTTTACGGTGACTTATATGGTTAGTAAGAGATTCTACGGATTGTATTTCTTGTCCCACACATCAACAGAAACCAGTTCAAGACAAGTCAAAGTACGGTCAGGATTTACGGAACATAAAATAACGTACGGGTCGTGAAATCCACCATAAAGCTCCAACAGGAACTATTGCATAAGGTGTCAGTCTATGGACCGTTTTTCTATTTTACGGTTCGTAAAAATGAAGCGTGAAAGGAAGATCTAATCTGAAGAATTTAGTTTCTACGGTGATTGATGCAATTTAAAGGACCGTATTCTTGTTTTACGGTCCATAATTCTTTCGTCGGGGCAGTTTTGTCTGAAATTATTTTTCATATTTGGAACATTATAAATACATTTTTTAGGGTTTTATATTCATTATATTGACTTACCCTTGGTCTTTGAGCATTCAATACATCGAATGTTAGTTGTTGGAAGCTTTTAAGAGGGAATCTTGAATTTTTTGTCATCTTCTTCATTACAACTTTGTAAGCTTTATGAATCCTTTTTATATTCTTGTCTTTTATTTAATGAACATGAGTAGCTAATCCCATTAGCTAAAGTTGTGAGACCAAATATGTTAGTTATGTGATTGGATTGTACATTCAAACTTTGTTGGTTTGTTAATGGTATTTTCTATTAACTCTTCAAGCTTGAATGACTTTTAATGGTGGTCAACATTATTTGTGCCTAAATAATTTTATTTTGCTTGGAAAAGAAGGTAAAAGTTAGGAAAAGAGTTAAATAGAAAGAATTTGGGGATTTAAACCTCATCTAATAGCTTGAGCTAGGAATAGTAAAGCTAACTTGAAACTAAAATGAGTGTTCACAATTTCTACATTCAAGGCTTGGAAAAGCTTAGAAATGATATTTACCAATTTGGTTGGAAACATTTTGGTAAACAAAAGAAACCCATTATTTATTACATCTAAACAAACTAATGAATTGAATTAATACCCATTGACATTAACTTTCCTTTGGAACCATAACCTTAGTCCCTTTATCAACTGATTAAATTTACAACAATATTTCTCTAGCAATTAGCATAACAATCTTCAAATCGAACAATATTTATACCCCCTTCCCTAGAATATAGACTAATAATCGAGCGTTACACTTAGTAAGTACATTTCTTCATTGTATTCTCTGTGGGATTGGACCACAACCTCGTTGGGCTCTATATTTGACCAACGACCGCTTTATACCTATTTAAAGGTGTAATTTGGGCATATCAAATTCTGGCGCTGTTGCCGGGGAATACGATCTAGAAATTTACCAATTAGTGTAAAACTCTACTTTTAGTCTTTATTTCTCTATTTACTTTTTGTTGTTGTTTGTGTTGTTCAGGTGAAATATCGGACACCGAATCCGATGATGGAACCGAGGGGGAGACTGGGTATGCAACCGCAATCAGCCCGCCCCCACTTCAAGGGAACGCGAATTTTCATGTCAACAACACGATGTTGCACCTTCTCAACACGTAAAACTCATATATTTGAATTAGAAACCATACGTTGATGATATCCCATGATTACCCATTGATTTCTCTCAAAAGTCATATTTTGATGCCCCAAAATTGCTCTCAAATGAATTAATTGAGATTAGATTTTTTTAATACTACGGCAGGGACATATCCAGTATTTTTGGAAAAGCTAAAATTGCGGCTAAAAAACCAGTCACTGTGGTAAAATGGTCATAACTCTTTGCACATATGTGGAAATCACAAACGGTTTGAACCATGGGAAACTAAATTCAAAGGGCTACAACTGTTATATCCCGCATTTTCAAAGCATGAGCGTGACACGTGCTTCCTCAAAAAAAAATTTTTTGAATTGACAATCATGTTGTTGCTACAAAATTTAAACTCAAGTTGATAGTGTTGTATCCCGTATTTTTGAACGTCGGATTATTTGTAAGCGAGGTGGGGCCCACACATCAAGATTTTTTTGGAACATCCGAAAAGTCATATGAATCACGTATGTGAAGTTAAACACAACTCACGAAGGACCCTTGGGCCAAATCAAAGTAGAAGCCCTCCAAACGAATATTTTTAAGAAAATGTTTTCGGGTGACCTGACTTCGAGGGGCACAAATGGTATTATAAGTTTGGAATTTGGAAAAATATTTCTGAAAGTTGTATTTTGCATTTTAGCTTTATTCGAAAAAAATTTATGTGCGTAATAAGAGTCTGTGGGTTCGCTCGGCTCCGGATGTGGGGTCGGGTGCCCATCACACCCTAGTAAGGTCGGGGTGTGACAAAGTGGTATCAGAGCAGGTCTGTCCTAGGGCTCGTCTGCAAAGTCGTGTCCGGTAGAGTCCTGTTTATGGTGTGAAGCGCGCCACATTAATAAACAGGAGGCTACGGGGCATCTAGGGATTGTTGACCTTCTTTCTGTCTTAGATCGTGCGATAGAGCGAAGTCACAGGAAATAAAATTCCATATATAAGCCCTACACACGACGGAAGAAGTCAAGTGACGATATGGAAAGGTCACAAGGGTAAGTCTGGATATATTTGTTCTGTTACCTAAAACAGAAAGTTCGGAATGCTAGAATGTGATATATAGTCGTATGCTCGTAAGGTATTGTTGGTATATGCTGCGTACGGATTTCGAATGACAAGAATTTGTAAAGGTGATATGGAAGACCAAAAAAGGTAAAATAGTAATTGTACGAGAAAGGACGTATTACGAATATGTCTCGAAATCTGAAAAATCTTGACTTGCTCCAGATTATGTAGTAAAGGTCATACGAGGAAGTGGACGTGATTATATCGACGTTAAGGCACTGAATTCCACCAAAGTTTCGAGGTTAAGCGTGCTCAGGTGGGAGTAATTTCGGGATGGGTGACCCCTTGGGAAGTATGCAAGAAATTCCAAAGATTAGTCTGTAAAAGACAAATGAAAAACCAGAATGGCCTAAGTGAAATTAGAATATACGAGATGGTTGGAGACCATAAAAGGCCACGTAGTATGCGACGAGCCGGACTAGAGAAGAGACGAGAAAGTACGTCACGACTCCGAATTTGGATAGGGTTGAATAGTGTCTGGAATTATTTTGTGGGTTAGTTGATACTAATTATATGTATATGTATATGAATGCGTATGATATCTCATCTATGATTGTATTAGCAGACACGTGTGTCTTAACGACCGGAGCCAGCCCAAGAGGGCCGGATCGGTACCGGTTATTCCGGAGAGTTTCGAGTGGGCCGTCTCGGCGGCCAAGTGTCGTGATATATGAAAGACATTAACGAACGGAATTTAAGGGACAAACGAAAGACATGGTACAGATATTACAAAGTAGATTGACACTAGTTCCATCACTAGCTAAGGCTGGAATGTTCTAGCACAACGATGTTCGGGAATAGAAAGAAAGCGAGTACGCAAAGGGGGACAGTAATGATAACGTTCGGAAAATTTTGAAGGAAAGAAATAGACCTCCCCGAAGTGTGATGAAACCCCATAAGGTCAGTTGAACATTCGAGGACGAATGTTCTAAAGGGGGGGAGGATGTTATATCCCGCATTTTCAAAGCATGAGCGTGACACGTGCTTCCTCAAAAAAAAATTTTTTGAATTGACAATCATGTTGTTGCTACAAAATTTAAACTCAAGTTGATAGTGTTGTATCCCGTATTTTTGAACGTCGGATTATTTGTAAGCTGAGGTGGGGCCCACACATCAAGATTTTTTTGGAACATCTGAAAAGTCATATGAATCACATATGTGAAGTTAAACACAACTCACGAAGGACCCTTGGGCCAAATCAAAGTAGAAGCCCTCCAAACGAATATTTTTAAGAAAATGTTTTCGGGTGACCTGACTTCGAGGGGCACAAATGGTATTATAAGTTTGGAATTTGGAAAAATATCAAGAAATATAAGTTGTAGATAATTGAATTAGCTTTCCAACCATAGGTCGTGGGATCCAAGGTGACGTCTGGACAAGGAGATATGAACGTTTTAAGTCTGAAAGGTCGGTGGGCTAGGCCCAACTCGGGCCCAACCGGGTTAGGCCCATGACCCATGTTATATAAGTGATATTTTAGCACTTCCCTCCTCATTTTCAGACCTGGAACAACCAGAAAATTCTGGAGATAGAGAGAAAAAAAGCCTTGGAGAAGAAAAATCAATTTTGACCAAAATCCGAGCCCCGAATCCCGAAGCCCATGAAGTGAAAAGTGTTGTACGCTGCGTTGTCTTCAATTTGAGTTAAAAATCAACCAAGGAGGAGGGTGATAACGTGGTGGCTGAATTCTTAAGGTATGGATAAGGCTCCTTTTCATTGCTAACAAGTTTATTTAAAGTTTTAACGGATTAGACCGGGAAAAAATAGCGATATAAATTCGTCCGTTGGTATTGTGATGTAAAGGAAAGAAGAATGGTTAAGTTGGCATGAGAATCTATTGTTAAGTTGTTGTAGGAAATTATATGATTTTATTCTAGTTTTATGTAATTATGAAAATGAATTGCTAAGGTGCAAATTATGGTTGTCGCTAATGAATTTGGGAGATGAAAACGTGCTATGAATATTTATGTCAAAGAATAGAGGTTTCGGATGAATTATGGCTTTGGTGGAATTTTTGTATATTTAGCAAATAATTTGTAAGAGGACATGAAATACTTTCGAATTGTGTTGGAATGATCTTGATTAGCAAAAGAAAATGAAAACATTGATATTGGTTTGGAAATGCGAAGTTAGATTGGAAGTTGATATGTGATATAGAAAAGAGGACAATATATGTTAGAATGCGTTTCAATTCGATCGATGTTATTGGTATTGTTGTTGGTTGGGTTGTTGATATTTGGAGCCGAGTTAAGTCTCGGGGATGTTATATGTATAGGGAGATGCTGCCCAAATTTCTGTAGACAAGTATTGGTTAAGATTGAATTCTTAAAGCTTTATGATTAATATTTGGTAAATGTGACCAATTGTAGATTTTGGAGGAAACGGGATTTGAATTTGGAGAGACGTAAGCAGCGGAAAAGGTATGTAAGGCTTACCCTTTCTTTCTCTTGGCATGTCCTAGATGTGATAGGCTATGATTTGAGCCTCGGGGATGACTCTACTCTTAGAAATCCGAGCTTATACTTATCCCTTTTTCATTCAGTAGAATTGAACTACATAACTTACGCTTTATTGTAAAGAAATGTTCAAACGTCCGTAACTTTTGAAAATGAAAGCGGAATGCCTTGAAATCTTCGAGGATGATCCAATGGCACATAATGACCACGTTTTTATGTTCGTTACCCAACTTGACCCGAGGTGGGCCCACAGTCCCCAAGATTTAATTGTATTGTTCTATTTGCCTTATTTCCGTAAGATAATTAAGGAAACCTTTGACTATTGTTCCGAATTTGATATAAGTGTCTGGTAACTCAGATATGAGCATTCTGGTTCGACTATTCTGATATAAATGCTTCGGTACGAATGATCTGATTTAAATATTTTGATATAAGCATTCCATGTAAATATTCTGATATAAGTATTCAAAAATAAATATTCTGATATATATGTGTTCTGACATAGGTATTCTGATCTAAGTATTTTGGTGTAAGCATTCTGATATGATAACTCCGATATGAGTACTCCGGTATGAGCGTCCGATATAAGTATTCTGCTATGTGTATTCGGATATGAGTCGTCTGATCCGAGTATTCCAATATGAGTATGCTCTATAAGCCTTAATGTTCTTCATATACGATCTCGGATCGCTTAAACAGTCCGAAGAGGTTTCTGTATTCCAAACGCTCATAACTTTCCGATACTAACTCGGAAGAACCCGAAACTCGTTTTTGAGCCTTCGAATGTCGGTAATTGTACGTATCCATCGAGTCTGGATTTGTGTGCATATGGTTTCTCACGACTCTGTTCGTGCCTGACTCAATGTATCTTTCACTGAGTCCCGGGCCAGGGCATGTTATGTTCTCGTGCGTACTCCACGGTATGATTCACTGAGTCCCGGGCCAGGACATGATCTCGTGCGCACTTCTCTGCATTATTCACCGAGTCCCTCGTACTTGCGGGCCGGGACACGTTATCTGTATATATTTATGATATGATGGTATGGGGATGGCGGCCAGGATGGCACATGATGATTATTCACCGAGACCCGCAGTAGAGGGCCGGGACACGTTATGTATACTTGGTACATGATTCTGACATGCATGGTTCCATATTACCGAGTCCCTTAACAAAGGGCCGGGACACGTTATTTGCATATATGACATATGATTCTGTTATACATGATCATATTCACCGAGTCCCTTATCGGAGGGCCGGGACACGTTATACACATATGTGATCTATAATTTTGATATGCATTGATGAGTCTCTATCCACCGAGTCCCTCACGGGAGGGCCGGGACACGTTAGACGCATATGTGATATATGTCAGCATTCTCCGGCATTCCCGTATTCCGTCTATATGCGCATTCGAGCATTCTGTATGTTCTGTATTTCGTCCGCTACATGATATCATTTGGGCATTCTGTACGTTCTGTATCTCGTCTGATATCTGACGACATCTGAGTATTCTGTACGTTCGGTATTTCGTTCGATACATGACCTCGTCTGAACATTCTGTACGCTCTGTACTCCGTCTGACGTGTGATATCACCGGTGCACTCTGTATTTTCTGCGCCTCTTCGAACATGCGATCCGTGATTGCCAAATAAGCATTTTGGTACTCTGGTTGACTCACTTACTTTCTGTACCCCTTCTGGCATTTGAGGCAGGTATGTATGAATTGTGTCTGAAAGGTGAGGGTCTAGTATTCTGAGTAATGTATTTACCGGTTATTTCTGTCTGTTCAGTTATGGTTCTGTTTCTCTGTATTGCATGCCTTACATACTCAGTACATATTCCGTATCGACCCCCTTTCTTCGGGGGTCGCGTTTCATGCCGCGTGTGTACTCCCAGATGATTAGCAGCCACCATAGAAGATGCTCCAGTTGGGTTGGCAGTTCTAATTGCTCCTGGAGTACTGCCGAGTCAGAGTACATATGTGATGTTTGATTCGTGTTAGAGACTTTGCAGACAGCGTCGTGGGTGTTGGTCGTCAGTTGTAAGCGGCTCCATCGTAGATACGTCATATGTGTTGGTTCGGTTTGGCTACAAATTTTATGTAATTTGCAAGCAACGAAAAGGAAAAATATTTCTGAAAGTTGTATTTTGCATTTTAGCTTTATTCGAAAAAAAAATTTATGTGCGTAATAAGAGTCTGTGGGTTCGCTCGGCTCCGGATGTGGGGTCGGGTGCCCATCACACCCTAGTAAGGTCGGGGTGTGACAACAACTTTCATTTTACATCATCTCCAATTTGTTTATAGATTTAGAGAAATTTGTTGCTAAACGTATGAAAAAAAAACACGATTCAACACTTTTGAATTTCACCCAAACGCGTCGAAACTCATTCTGAACCCCCCGGCACAAACCAAATATGCATTTCAATCATAAAACATGCTACAAACTTGCTCGGGCACTCAAAACACCCTTTCAGGGGTCGTCTTGACACGATGTTGACCGTGGTCAACTATAATTTCTTTACTTAACTAGTTTCTCAACCAAAGGTTCAAATCACACTCGAGCACCTCGGGATCCGAAGAAACTACTCGACTAAGTCATAAATAACGCCTTAGAACTCATGAAATCGCCAGTCCGATTCGACTTAGTTAACCTCCTATTTTGACTTTGGTCAAACTCTTCCATTTTCTTAACTTAAGAACTTCGAAATTTAGATTTTCTTCTCTGATACTAACCCGATTACCACTATGTCACCCATCCTCATAAGTCACAAATACTATTTTAAAGGTATGGGAAGGGTGAAAAAGAGTCCCAATGCTCAAAACGACCTAGCGATTTGTTACGCTTGACTGCCCTCCTTTTAATATAACTAGTATTAGTATATCAAATAGATGAATCATATATTATTGTGAATTTAATTGTTTAATTAAATAAGATCATATTGATTAACAAAAATCTAACTGTCATCTGGTTTTTCAATACAAATATTTTATAAAATCAAAGAAAACAAATAAGACAAATACAATCATCGAATAACATTTCAGTGAAACTCAATATCATAAATATATAGTTTGTGAAACAAATAACTCGAAAATATAACATGATTCGAAATAAATAAAAAAGCATTATAATTAATAGAATATATATTAATATTACATAAACTAAATTATGAAAAACTTTTTCATTGTCTTTCTAACTTGTATATCTTTTTATTTTTTGTTTATTCGTTTCTTTCCTTTAATTTTTGTTTATTCTATAGAAGAAAATAACAGTTCCTAGCTTAATCAATGCAAAGATATGAAGAATGTAGTTAATAATTTTTCTAGTGTTCTATCATTCTAATAATTGGTGAAATCTTTTATTAATGTTTTAATTTTTTTCTTATTTGTAATATTTCTATTTCTACTATACTATAAGAGGGAGTAAGCTAACAGGAAGTCAACATGCCTGCTCTAACATTTTAAGGATATTTTGGTTATTTCAATTAAAATGGAACAATATGACTGGTCAAAAAGGGATCTTTGATAATAGGCTAGGAACATGGATTTTTTATCTTTATTTCACATCTATATTAATTATACTTTAGTTGTATTTGAGCTATAATGTAGTATTTTGCACTCATTAAGCGTATTTCTTGTGTAGGGCTTAATTCCGATCAAACGAGCGTGTTTGGAGCTTAATTTGTGGTTATGGGACTTCGAAATCTAAGTGCAAGTTCAACGGACAAATCAAGATCTAGTTCGGGGTTCGAGCACTGGATATGCATGTGGAAAAAATGAAGAAAAAAGACCTGATATCAGGTTCTGAAAAAAATACACTGTCGCGACGCACAGAGCGGGGAGGCATCGGCAATGATGTGTCGCTACCAGTTTTTTTTTTTTTTTTGTACGATTTTTAAAGGGTATTTCAGTCCAAGCCTATTTTTGGAGGGTTTAAATGCCTAAAACACGCGTTTTTGAAGACATCTTTGGACGGCTACATCTTGAGAGATGGCTTAGAGTTTGAGAGAAGATTTGACTACTGTCTACAATCGATTAGATATGAAAGTTTGGATCGAACGTCGGTTGTAATGACTTCTAGTTTACTTTCTTCTCCTACTATCTTTACTTTTGCTATTATGGAGTAGTTTATGTTAGGGTTTTGATGGACAAGTGTTTTGAGACTTATTTATGGATTAACTTCATTTCTTGCTAGAATTCTTGTTTGGAGTTTTGAATGTTATGCGTATGCTTTCCTTATTTTAGTTAATCGAAAGAGAACTACTTTATTGAATATTCATGCTAGTATATTGTGGTTGAAGTGCAGTTCTTTTGAGTAATCGTAAGAGCTTTCTTGAATTGTTCTTGAATCGAGATAGGAAGATATTCGAAAGAAGTTTTCCTCTTATTAAATCCATTCGTGAGTTCTGGTTTATGTTCTTGAGATTTAAATTAGTCTATTCTTAAAGATATTTAGTTCATTCGAAAGAAGAGTTTGAATATTACAGGTAGACTAATCATTCGTTGAAATCGAAAGAGTCAACAAACCTTAGGAAAAGAACCTTAAACGATTATTAATCTTGAATATTTCTTTTGCACCAGTCTTGTCATTCGTCCTTAATTCTCCAATTGATAGTAACCTTTGATCAATTTCTAAGTCTTCATTATTCTTTTAGTTTATTAGTAAAATTTGTTACTCATGGTTTACACCACAAAGATTTGATTCCCTAAATAATACCGAACAAGACTTTGTTTCACTTATTAATCGCACCAATTCATATGGAGACGGCCTTAAACTAAACTACTTTTGATTAGCAAAGCACTTAAAGAAATTATACTATGTTTTGCGCTCGTCAATCTTTGTAGCCGTAGTATAATTTCTTGAACATAAGGAATAAATTTCCCCTTTGCTGATGTCAGCATCCACCATCATAGTCTTTTCCACACAATAACCCCCCAGTCCACGTGCCCAGGCCAACCTGCTACCGTTTCTTCCCCTTATGTTTTTCAACAATTCATAACTTTTGTTACGATTAACTAACATTGTTTAGTTGTATTACTATTAACTTAACGTATGAATGAAATTGAACTTCCGTTTGCTTATTATCACGTGTCAAAAAAAGATGATAATTATTACTCTAAGTGGTCGTTTGGTTGCTGGTCGAAATAGTCCCGGGATTATAATCCCGGGACTAATTTATCCCATACAGTGGGATTATTTTATACCATCTAAAAGATGATAAAATAATCCCGATGATAATGGGTTAAGGTAAGGTAAATATTCCAAATACTTAATTTTTATACCATCGCTTTGGTGCAAGGATAAATTTATTCCAGGATTATTTTATACCTTATACCAAACGTGGTATAAAAATTAGCGCCGGGATAACTTCTCTTATACCATGAACCAAACGACCACTAATTGATAATGAAAAGTGAATTCAATATTGTCAATGACGCTGATGTCCCTACTTGAAGATTTGATGATCTTTGCTCACTGCCCGCAAAAAAGGCTTCCAAACTGCGTTTTTGTTTTACCACACAAATAAAATAAGAGAAACATAATAAGAGAAAACACTCTTGGGCTGTGAGAAAGATACAGGAATTTGGTACTGCAAAGGCAAAAAGTTCATGGTGTTTTGTGTACTTATTTTGTTGCATTTGAGAAAGGGGAAATATTCTCAGTCGACAAGATGTATATTTCCTTTCTACCGCTATATATCCAAGTTTATGGGAAGAGTCTCACTCTGCAGCAGGGCGGATCCACCCTAAAGGGTGGGGTGGCATGGCCCCCCCTAGATTAATAATTTTTTTATATACTTATGTTGAAATTTGCTTAAATTAGGTTAAATATTTGATCCTCGTCACCCACAATTTAAATTAAACAAAGGTGTCTACTTGCACAAGTTTGAATCTATCTTTAACATTTTTCGACTCCCGTTTTCGTCCTTTTTACTTACTTTGTACCAAAGAATTTCCTTTCGCCCCCCAATTTTCTATTTTTTTTAATTATTTATATCGCCTTTCCTCTTTTCTATTATTTTATCTCGCGATCTCTAGCGAGAACACACAAATAGAAACTTCAAAACCCCTTAAATTAAGCATTTCTCTTAATCTCAAATATGTGAGTATTTAAATCGAAAAACTTGGGTCTCAATGGGAATTTTGGATGAGATCAAAATTCATTTTTTTTTATATAATTTCTTTTGTTTATTCTCCCTCCGTTCATGTTTACTTGTCTATATTTGACTTGGACACTCTTAATAAGCAACAAAAAAAAAATGAGAAATGAATTGGAGTACTTAATAATAAGGGTAAAATAGGTATAAAATGGTAAATTATGTCTTGGTTTTTCAAACTATATAACTTACAAGTAAATGTAGACATATATTTTTAGTATAATGGACAAATAAAAATGGACGGAGGGAGTGTATTATAAAAATTTATGCTATTGTATAATTGTTAAATTCAATTTAAATCACTTTACTAGTTAAATTGTTATGGAAATTTCGTAAGCACTGCTTAGGAAAACATGAAATTTATCATTTATTTTTTAGAACTTGTAGTTTACCTAATTCTATATTTACTTATAGGGTGTATTTGAAAGTGCAAGAGGGGGGGGGGGGGGTGAATTGTTAAAATTTTCGCTCTGTTAGTCGACTAGGTCAAGACGATAGTCGACTACCTACTCAGTGAATATTTAGGCAAATGCAGAAAATAAATGACACATATAATTTATACCGGTTCGCATTCAACGTGAATCCTAGTCCGGGCCCCTCGGGTCGTGCGGCGATCTCTCGTAGCTCTTTTATAAGGTTTGGTACAATGGAGGTTTTGAATGAAGTTCCTACGTCTACACTCAAAACACTCTTATTCTTTTTGATACAAAGCCTCACAAACTATGACTCTCCTTTCTCTCTTATTACACTATGAATCACACAGACTGACAATGTTTGTTTGAAAGTAAAGCAGAGCAATGGAGGTAATGAGACAATTGCATAATTCTTCGTTTGTGAGGCAGCCCGTTTATATAGCTTTAGGCACTTCACGCAGAGTTCAACCCAAGGGATTTGATCCTTGGAAATGGAATCGAGATCCTATTTCCAAGAATAAGATCGAGCCGTTGTCGCTTTCTTGTGCGTTAAAGGCAAGAGAGATTTCGCACCTCATGAGATATGCCTTTGATATTTTTTCCTTCTTGAAATGATTTGATGCCGCCGAAATAATTCCTCTTTAAAACTTGTCGCTTTCGTGCGTTGAGGCAAAGAGATTCCTTACACCTCACGAGATATGCCTTTGATATTTTTCCTTCTTGAAATGATTTGATGTCAAAATAATTCCTCTTTAAATTGCGTACGTGATTTCCTTCTTTGAAAGATATGCGGCCGGGAGTTACAAATTTTTGTTGCCCTAACCACGTTTGGGCTAGGGCCATATGTCGAGCGAGCCCGGCTCGTCAGCTACTCCGTGGCTTCCAAGTTGTTGGGGCTGTTTTGTGGGCTCACATATATTCCTTATGTGATTTAATTTCTATACCTGCACAAGTAAAATTGTCATCATAAAAACTTGACACTAACAATCTCCCCTTTTTTGAGGATGACAATTTTGGACAAAGTGTAGTCAACTTCCCCGTAACGAAGTTAGAATAGGAGGCTCCCCCGACTAGTTGACTAGTCCTTATAGGCTCCCCCGAGCAAAATGACCGTCATTCTCCCCTTTGGCATCACTCAAAAACAACACAACAATAAAAGCAGAGGCAAAATAAAAGCAGAGGCAAAGAACCATCAAATAAACAACACAACAAACAGGCAAAACCAAGGGACAAATAGCAAATAACATAAGGCAATTAACAGTACTGCCAAGCATAAGAACCACAAAAACATTGTTGAAACAGTTAAAAAAAACTAAAAACTATTCTTGACGACGGAAGACTGGACGACGAAGAAAGTAGGCTAATGTATTCACAATAGCATCCTTCATTTCCGTCAGCGGTGTAGTAAGACGTTCAGGCATAGCAGCAACACTAGCTTGAAGCTTGGTGACGCTTGATCGCTTCCTTAATAACCGCATCCGGCGTAGCCTTAGCTTAGAGACATCGCACTCGTTTCTCTAGTCACATCACGAATCTTCTCCACTAAATAACGTGGATGCCATTAAGTCTTTAATGGACTCAATTTTTTCATCCATAGCAGAAAGTTTGGCGAGAAGTTCTTCATAGCATTCGTAGGAGACAAGCAGGGGATCCGATTTTTTCCCTTTGGTAGAGGGACCAAGTTGAGAGGCCTCGGACATCTTTTAACAACCAGAATCATCGCTCAAAACATATCCCATGCTACCGAACGCCCTAGAGTTGTAGCATTGCTTGACCGGAGTGACGGGATAGTCAACCAAGTCGATTTTGTGGACCTCTAGATGCGGGAGATAAGCATACCATACGGGAGACTAGAGGGATTGGAAGCGCACTCAATCATATAATTGATAACAATGGAGGACAAATTTATTTTTTTCGGGATGAGGCAAAAGGCAAAAATAGCATCACGCCGGGGAGACGGTAGAGTATGACCCAAAGACGAGGAACAATGGTAGTAGCAACTATATGAGCAAGCACACGGGCTTCAAACGAGATATTGGACGGACCAAGTTGAGCAGGAACAGAGGAGGAATTTGAGAGAGACTTTTTAACATCGTCAAAAGACACTTCAAGAGATTCAGGCCAAAAAATTTTGGGTAATTCCGAAAAGCCAGAGCAGGTGCAACCAAAAATAGAGTCAAGAACAGAGCAATTTAGCACAATATGAGTTCCAAGAACCAATGTTTCAAGTTCATTAGCTTTAGAAGACTTAAGATTGGCATAGAACATGCGAACAGAATTTCATAGACATACGAGGGGGTTTTAAAAAAAAATTCCCATCCTTGATAGACAAACAAATGTTTAACTTTACAACTGAGAGAGAGCATAAGGTCAAGATCGACATTCCTACCAGGAACGATGGTTTTGTCCTCAAGAGACGAGAATGTCAGCTCGATGATGGTCATCCCAAAATTTCTTCCGAAGATCAAGAGGTTTATCACAGAGCGTCTTGAGTTTCTTGGAGGAGGTGGAGCAAACAGCCTCAGGAAGGGTTCGCTTCCCAAGATGACTAATGGGAACTAAATCGGAGTCGTCGGAGGAGGCAGGGTCATCGGAGACGACGAAGTCATGAGGAGGCGAGGGGAGATTTTGACCCATTTCCCGTAGCCTCGAGCTTTGACGAGTGGAGGGGGTGAGTTTTCGCGTTCTTCGCTATCAAGAGAGGAGAAGATAAACGGAGCTTTGGAAGAGAAAGGTGAGGAGAAAGACGAAAAGGGTTTATGGGGGATACGGTAAAAGGGTGGGGGAAAAGCAAAAGGTTTTATGGAAAAGGTAAAAAGTAAATATGGGAAGATGGGAATGTCATAAATATGATGGGAATACCATTTATGGCAAAGATTTGAGTACCCGAAAATCTTGGCACGGTTTGTTAGAAATTTAGACATGTATTTATCAATAATTCCCAAAGAGCTTCTTAGCATGCGTAAACGTTCCTCAAGAAGGGGTTTAGTAAAAATATCAGCCAGCTGGTTTTCAGTGTTAACAAAAACAATTTCAAAATCTCCCTGAGCAACATGATTTCTGATAAAATGATGCTTAATATCTATATGCTTGGCCCTAGAATGATGCACAGGATTTTTAGACAGACAGATAGCACTCGAATTATCACAGAAAATTTTTACAGTTTAAAAAACAAGTCATAATCACTTAGTTGGTAAGACATCCAAATTAGTCGTGTACGCAAAGATTGACTAACAATATATATTCAAATCGTAGTAGATAAAGAGACCATCCCTCGTTTTTTGCTATTCCAGGAAATAAGAGATTTTCCTAGAAGCTGGCAAGTACCACTGGTACTTTTTCTATCATCTTTATTACCTGCAAAGTCTGCGTCTGAAAAACCTTCAAGCGTAAAATCAGTGGTGTTAGGATACCATAAACCATAGTTAGTTGTTCCACGAAGATATCTAATGATTCGTTTAACTCATGAAGATGGGATTCCTTTGGAGCAACTTGGAATCTAGCACACCCGCACACACTAAACATAATATCCGGTCGACTAGCAGCTAAATAAAGCAATGATCCAATCATACCGCGATACTTAGTTTCATCAACAAGTTTTCCTTGTTCATCCTTATCAAGAGAGCAAGAGGACTCATCGAGTTCCCATAGCTTTTGAGTCGACATCCCAAATTTTTGGACGAGTTCTTTAGCATACTTAGCTTGACATATAAATATTCCAGTTGTCGCTTGATGAATTTGTAGTCCCAAGAAGAATTTTAATTCTCCCATCATACTCATTTCGAACTCGCTTTGCATAAGATCGAAGAATTCCTTGCACATAGTAGGGGTTAGAGCTTCCAAAAATAATATCATCAACATATATTTGTATGATAAGATTTCCTAAGGAGGATCGTTTAATGAAAAGAGTTGTATCGATCTTTCCTCGAAAAAATCCATGGCTTACCAAGAAGGAGCTTAAGCGATCATACCAAGCCCTGGGTGCTTGTTTAAGACCGTATAGAGCTTTACTTAATTTAAAAACGTGATAAGGAAATTTTAGGTTTTCAAAACCTGGCGGCTGTTTCACGTATACCTCTTCTTCAATGAACCCATTTAAGAAAGCGCTTTTAACATCCATTTGAAAAAGTTTGAATTTTTTAAAAGAAGCATATGCAAGCAAAATTTTATGGATTCCAACCTCGGCAACAGGGGCAAAAGTTTCATCATAGTCAACACCTTCCCGTTGTGAATATTCTTGAGCAACTAGCCGGCTTTGTTTCGACTACTTCTCCAAAATTTCATTTAGCTTGTTTCGTACACCCATTTTGTGCCAATGATCGGAAGCATTCTCAGCTTTGGGAACTAGATTCCACACTTTGTTCTTTTCGAATTGATCAAGTTCCTCTTCCATAGCCTTGACCCAAAAGCATTCATCTTTTAAGGCATCACCAACTTTCTTTGGTTCGCATTGAGAAATAAGAGCAAGATTTACGTTATTTTTAGTAGATGCTCTAGTTTTTCTCCTTCATAGATGTCTCCAATAACAAATTTCTTTGATAGTCAAAGTTCACTTCTCCATTCGTTTGAATCAAGCCCAACAAGAACTCCCGCCGATCGAGGTTCATCGAAGTCGACTCACGTGGTGCCTTTTCTTCAAAGGGGTTTTGTAACCACCGCGGTAAGTACTTGATCGTCTTCTTCATCTGCAATTTTCCTTTTCTCGGCCAGGTTATTAGTATCATCAAATACAACATGAATAGACTCTTCAATAGATAGAGTACTTTTGTTATAAATTCTATAAGATCTACTAGTAGGAGAGTAACCAAGAAATATACCTTCATCACTTCGAGGATCAAACTTACCAAGATTTTCTTTCCCATTATTGTGAACAAAACACTTACATCCAAAAGGATGAAAGTAGCTAATATTTGGTTTCTTACCCGTCCATAGCTCATACGGAGTTTTCTTAAGAATTGGTCTAATCAGCATCTATTCAAAATATGACACGCAAGACTTACCGCTTCGCCCAAAAGTGACGTGGTAGGCCTGTTTCTATGATCATTGTTCTTGCCATATCTTGAAGAGTTCTATTTTTTCGTTCAACTACACCGTTCTGTATGAGATCGAGGTGAGGAGAAATTGTGTGTGTATCCTTGATCATTACGCATTCCTCAAAGGCTTTATTTTCAAATTCTCCTCCATGATCACTTCTAATGGAAGTGATGTAATATCCCTTCTCACGCCGAATTTTCTCACAAAAAAAACTTAAAGTTCTTTAAAGTATCATCTTTATGAGCAAGAAATATTACCCAAGTAAAACGAGAGAAGTCATCTATTATAACAAATGCGTACCTTTTTCCTCCAATGCTAGCATAGCTCTAGTAGGACCGACTAAATCCATATGAAGTAATCAAGTGGGCTTTGATGTAGACACAATATCTTTAGAACTAAAGGAGTTTCTAGTTTGTTTACCTTTTGACATGAATCGCACAAGTGATCTTTTGTGTAGTTGAGTTTTGGCAATCCTATTACAAGATCATGTCTTGCTAGTTTTTCAATTAATCGCATACTAGCATGCCCAAGCTTCTTGTGCCACATCCACGGATCTTCTCCCATTGATGCCAAGCATATATGACCTTTAGCATTTTTGATAGAGTCCAGAGTGTATACATTTTTATTTCTCGCTTGAAGAATCTTTGTTCCGCAGAGTCTTCTATGACACAACCTCGATTTATCGAATCCGATCTCAAGATCCGAATCACATAGCCGACTTACACTTAACAAGTTATACTTAAGTCCCTTCACCAACCAAACATTTGAAATGTCACAGAATTATCAAGGCAATAGTACCAATACCAATTACCGTTCCAAATGAATTGTCTCCAAAAGTTACCAATCCTCCATCAAAGTCGCCGATCGATTTGAATAGATTTTTGTCGCCTGTCATATGTCTTGAACACGCACTGTCTAGATACCATTTTCCCTTTTTCTTTTTCTTTTTCTTGTGGTGTTCCTGCAAGACAAAAATTTTACTCTTGTTTAGGTACCCAAGAGTTCTTGGGTCCTTGATGGTTAGTTTCAAAATATTTGATTTTCTTGGGTTTCCATATCCAACCAGGTGCAACAGAAAGCGAAATCAAGTAGCTAGAATAATTATGCCCAAGTTTTCCACAAGAAAAACATGTTTGAAAAGATTTTCTTTCCACAATATAGGAATCGGCGAATCGTGCACTTCGCTCTTCTAGTTGACTTATCGTTGTTCAAATAGCCGCTTTTCTTTCCTTTAAAATTTCGGTTATTTGCACAACCTTTTTTCAAGAACTTGGGTGTATTTGATTGGTTTGACTTGTCATGGTTATGGTTGGAAGGTTTTAATAAGACATCTAATCTAGATCAAGATTATAAACTTCATTTTCGATTGAATTTTTTTCTTTTTCACAAATTTCTAATCTTGATTCCCATTCCTTTTTATCCCTCTTCGCTTTTCTATATTCATCAAAGACATTATTTAGATCTATAAGAGTTTGATCTAATAATTTTGGGTTTCTTCACATTTAGCACAGAATGAGAACTTACCTCACGCTTCTTCGAGAGCCATGAAACATATATTTTCACCTTCTTCGTATTCTTCATCTGAGATCCCATCTTCACTCCAACTGCTGAAAGCTCTTTGTTTTTGATAGCCTCTGGTTGGTTTCTTTCTTATCTCAGGACATTCAGACGCAATATGGCCATATTTTCCACATTCAAAACATTTTTCGTCATTCTTTGGCTGTCCAGTGGGTGCCTTGCCTTTTCTAAAGTTTGAGCTTCCTTTCCTGTTACTTCTTGATCTTCTCATAGCTTCTATCACATGCCTCGAAATCATGGCTACTTCTTCTTCTTTAAAATCATCATCATCAGATTCCTCAACTTGAGCCTTGAATGCGACCACTTTCTTCTTTTCGTCCTTCTGGTATCTTTGGATATGATTCTTTTCAAAAGCTATAAGATTTCCTCTTAATTCATCATAAGTGAATTTATCCAGATTTCCGTCTTCAAGAACAATGGCTTTGGTTTCCCAAGTCTTTGCGTACTTCGACAAGCTTTCTAACTTGTTGAGAGTTGGTATAGGTTACTCCAAGCGACTTGAGTTCTCCAATAATCTTGCCGAATCTTGTGAACATTGATTCGATGTTCTCATCATCTTTCATCATGAAAGCTTCATAGTCGTGTCTTAGAGCATCAATTTTTGTTTCTCTTACTTTTGATGTTCCTTCATAAGTGACCTCAAGTTTATCCCACATTTCCTCGCGTATCACAATTTGAAATTTTTGCATACTCTTCTCCACTTACTGCACAGTAGAGCAAAGCTATTGCCCTTGCATTTATTTGTAGAGTCTCTTGTTGTTCTTTAGTAATGTCGTGTGACTCTAGATCAATTGCTGAAACTTCTGCATCTTCTTTGCTTTCAGTGTTCGCTCTGGGAATGGGTTTAGGTCCTTTTTTGATCACGACCTGTGCTTGATAATCAACATTGCACAAATATTTTAAACCTTTCCTTCAAAGTGGCCATAATGCTCACCATTAAAGTATGGTGGTCTTGTTGTGGAGTGCCCATCTTGCAATATTGCTCCAGGAATCTGATATCCAGCCATTTGATCTTTTCTCACGTGCGGTTAAGCACTGAAAGTGAGACCTTGCTCTGATACCAAGAGAAAGAGAGAGAGAGAGGAGGGGGGGGGGGGGGGTGATTGTTAAAATTTTCGCTTCCGTTAGTCGACTAGGTCAAGACGATAGTCGACTACCTACTCTGAATATTTAGGCAAATGCGTAAAATAAATGACACATATAATTTATACTTGGTTCGCATTCAACGTGAATCCTAGTCCGGCCCCTCGGGTCTGGTGATCTCTCAGTGACTTTTTTATAAGGTTTGGTACAATGGAGGTTTTGAATGAAGTTCCTACGTCTACACTCAAAACACTCTTATTCTTTTTGATACAAAGCCTCACAAACTATGACTCTCCTTTCTCTCTTATTACACTATGAATCACACAGACTGACAATGTTTGTTTGAAAGTAAAGCAGAGCAATGGAGGTAATGAGACAATTGCATAATTCTTCGTTTGTGAGGCAGCCCGTTTATATAGCTTTAGGCACTTCACGCAGAGAGTTCAACCCAAGGGATTTGATCCTTGGAAATGGAATCAGAGATCCTATTTCCAAGAATAAGACTGAGCTGTTGCTGCTTTCCTTGTGCGTTAAAGGCAAAGAGAGATTTCTTGCACCTCATGAGATATGCCTTTGATATTTTTTCCTTCTTGAAATGATTTGATGCTGCTGAAATAATTCCTCTTTAAAAACTTGCTGCTTTCCTTGTGCGTTGAGGCAGCAGTAGATTCCTTACACCTCATGAGATATGCCTTTGATATTTTTCCTTCTTGAAATGATTTGATGCTGCTGAAATAATTCCTCTTTAAATTGCAGATGTGATTTCCTTCTTTTGAAAGATATGCGGCTGGGAGTTACGGTGGTTGCCCTAACCACGTTTGGGCTAGGAAGCCATATGTCGAGCGAGCCCACTCGTTGGGGCTACTCCGTGCTTCCAAGTTGTTGGGGCTGTTTTGTGGGCTCACATATATTCCTTATGTGATTTAATTTCTATACCTACACAAGTAAAATTGTCATCATAAAAACTTGACACTAACAGTATTTACCTATTGAAGAGTTTTTCTATTATTTTTCTTATTTTGATTGGTGTAATTCCCTTATTGAAGGTGTTGTTTTACTTGTGCAAATTCATTTTTTAATATATATAAGAGATGCAAGTCCCTTGGTGAAAATGTTGATTTTACTTTTGTTGTTAATGGGTGTGATTCCTTGTTTAAGATGCTAATTATGTTCGTTTCTTGATTTGACCCGAATAAACTAAAAAGATATGAACCCGAACCGAATACACATTCCTACCAAGATTTACATTGAAGAAAATTGTGCCACCCGCCACCTTCAAATCCTAGATTCGCCTCTGCTCTGCAGTCAAGGATCCCCCAAGATTCAAGTTTATACTTTGGCTAGCTGTGCATCAAAGGCTGGCAGTTGTGGATAGGCTGCTAAAATTTGGCATTCAGGTTCCACTTGATTGTGCATTTTGTGGACGGACATTGGAGACTTTCACACATTTATTTTCTGATTGCTAGCAGACTAGGTCTCTTTGGCACAGACTATGTGTAAGATTAGGTTACTGCGGAACATCCAGGACTGGAGCGTAGAGGTGAAACTTTTGCAACTTAGCTAAGAAGAGAGCATGTCTCGTTGAGATCTCCAATTGTGTTTTTGCCATGATTGTTGATGTGATTTGGAGAGAAGGAACAAGATCATGTTTCAAAATGGTAGATTAGAGGTTAATCAGGTGTTGAAGGAAGTTGTCTTGGATATACATATCAGATGTTTGAAGGAAGTTGTCTTGGATATACATATCAGAGGTCGAGCCAATGCCAATGCAAAATGGCAGAATGTTCTGCAGTCTTAATGCTTTTCCATAGTTGCAGTAAATTCATTTGTCTTGTAACTAGTTGTTCTTAATTCCTAGTCTGTTAGTTGCCGTAATTTCCACACTTAGTTGATACATATTAGAGGATAGGGTGTTTTTGACGGAAGCAGTCAGTCCACAACTGCTTCTGTGCTGTAATTGTACATATTTTTGGTCATTAATAGACGATATTGTTTAACCAAAAAAAAAAAACACCCTGAATTTTTTTGCTTCTCCTTCCTTTGTTAATTTTATATTTCTTTCTCAGTTTACGGTCCACGACTTAAATTTATTTAAGTTTCGAAGATTTTCCTTTTGGCTGTTCATTCAAAAAATACGGGAATTGAATGTTGACAAGCATTGAAGCAAGCAACTTGATGCAGAAAAGCTCTATTGTGAATTTATTTGTTTTAATATCAAATTATGAGCTTCACAATTTGGTTCTACTAGTCCAATTTTTTGTTATCCTTCTTTTTGTCAAGATCTTTATTTTTTAAAATTTTGTTTCATATATATATATATATATATATATATATATATATATATATATATATATATATATATAAAATTTGTTGTTGAATACTTAATTTGAGTATGTCAACTAGAAATTATGAATCTGGTTATTTAACACACAAAAATTAGAAAAAATAATTATAAAGAGATTTATAATTTTGCATATCAAAAGCTAAAAATTCAGATTCAAAGCAAAAATACATATGATGCTTGCTAGAATTTGAACCGTCTCAAATCCCTTTTCTTTATTTATATCGTCCATTCCTACACTAAAAAGCTCTAATTTGTTTCTTTTATGTCCTAATCCCAAACCAAACGTCAACTGAATGTGCATCTAAGTCTCACATGGGTATCGTTGATTTGATGAAATCAGAAAAAATTAATAGCAGACAGATGAAATAAGAAAGAAAAAGCAAAAGGGAAAACTGTACACAATACGGAGGAGAACCGGCATGTGGCTATCCCTCTTAAATGGCTGGCCAACCACTTTGATGGTCCTTAAAATGATCAGCCCAACCCAGCCCTCATATATCCGAGATTTGGGCCGTGTAATCCCTCTTAAGTTTTTTCATAAATTTTTTCAATCCAAGTTCTAACCTAAAAATGCTAAAACATCACAATGTACTAATAATACATAGTCTTGCTAACCAATTCTCAATTCTACCACTAAATTATCACAATGTACTAATATATTACAATAAAGCAAAAACAAAAAAAAAAAAAAAAAAAAAAAAAAAAAAAAGGAGGGCGACATTTTATTCATCAAAAGTAAAAAAACAAACTCCTCAAAAAGACTTTTACGATACTTATAGCATATCCAATATCAACACATCATTTATTCATCTTTATCAAGCTCATTTGAATCTTCTTGGGGTTAGAAATTTAGAATTTGGTTATTTACATATTTTGCAATTTTATTTAACATAATATTTATTTTTAGTTCCTTATTATTAACTTTAATTGGGCTGGGCTAAAAAACCTATTCTTAAATGAAATCTAAGAATCTTAGTCCGACGCTTTGAAATATGGGTAAAGTACGTATATATACATATTAAGGAGAAATATTTATGAAACGTGATGATAGTTTTCTATTTAAAAAATATAACATTACAAACCCTATACAAAACATGATTTTTTAGAAAATAAATTATTTAAAATTATTTTTCTTAAAATATATATTTATTAAAAAAAAATTATTTAAAAAAAAAATTATTATTATTTTAAAAAAAAAAAAATCGCTCAAAAATTTATGTATGAAATGTGTATATCTCACTCAATGCTTAAAAAGTTAGCACAAAATTTAGTGTATGAAAACGGTATGAAAAATGTATGAAATGCGTATATCTCGTTCAAATCTTGAAAAATCCGCTCAAAATTGTGTGTATGAAAACGATATGAAATTTGTATCTCGTTCAAGGCTTAAAATTTCGCTCACATTTTTGTGTATAAATTCATCTTAGATTTCTGTAAATTAATACAAATACAACAACATTGTATACAACATTGATACAACATTCAAGACTTAAAATAATCGCTCAATTTTTTGTGTATGAAATGTGTATATCTTGCTCAAGGCTTAAAAAGTTCGCTTAAATTTCGTTTATGAAAAACGTATGAAATGTATATATCTCGATCAAGGCTTACACATTACGCTCAAAATTTTATGTATGAAATGTGGATATCTCGCTCAAGACTTAGAATTTTATTCACATTTTTTGTATATAAAGTTCATATTAGGTTTCTGGAAAATTAATACAACAACAACATTGTAACAACTTTCATACAATATTCAAGGCTTAAAGTTTTCGCTCCCAATTTTGTGTATGAAAATTATATTAAAAATTTCGTTCATACATACACATTTCATACAGCTTCCATACAAAAAAAATTTGAGGTATTTTTTTAAGCCTTTGAGGAAAAAAATTAATTTTAAAAAAATATAATTTTTTAAAAATTATTATTTTTAATTATTTTCTGAAAAAAAAAAACAAAAAATATACTAAAATCCGTCATGTTTTGTAAAATATCGTTATGTTTTGTAAATAAAGAAAACTATCTATATATTTTGTAATAAAGAGTCTTAAGTAGGCACCCTATGCCATTTTCCCTTGAAAAATAAAGGGTTAGGTTGGGCAAAGCCCATATTGACAGTTCTACAAGTCCTAAACAGTTATACTAACTTATATAGAACTCAAAACATAGCTTGAAGAACAAATATTCAAAAAGAGTGATCAAGTTATTACAAATCCCACCAGAACAGTGAATTCTGAATAATTGTCCGAGAGTTATTGATAGGGATACATGGATATATTTCAAGATAGACATGCTATTTTGTAAAGATAACCACAGTCTAATTTGATTTCCTTCCCAACATAGAATATGAAAAAAAAAAATTATATATATATATATATATATATATATATATATATATATATATCATCAAAAATATTTATTTTCCAAAATAAATACTGAACAATATCAAGTGAGAAACCAAAAAGAGAAAGTAACAAAAGTCTCTTGATCTGTTGTACTCTCAAAGGTACTATTGACTATATATCACGGCCCTTGCCAAGGAAAGGGGCTTATCCTTTTCATAATCCATGCATATGTTTTGCTAGCTATTTGATTAAGACACCCTATTAATACACATAAAACAAGTGTCAGTATTTCTTCTGGTTGAGGGTTCAAATTTCAAATTTGTCGACCGACTGTTGATCATTTGCCATCGATCTGCATTCTGCAATTTAATTTTATAACATCACTGTATAACAATCATATAAGAGCCTCCATTATCCAGTGACGGATCTAGGATTTTCATTCAGGGTGTTCGGAAAAAACAACTGAATCACTTGAGCTAGTCTTTTGTATTTGTTCAGGGTGTTCAAAAGTTAATATATGTACATAAACACAGAAAATTTACTCTAAAAATACACTATAATTTTTTGCCCAGGGTGTTCGGGTGAACACCCTGCGCAATGGCTGCATCCGCCCCTGCCATTATCTATGCTGTTCGATTTCATGACCTATTCTTCTTTTCTCATCTTACAAAATGGATCGACAAGAAAGGGCTAATTGTTGTACGTCTATCTATTACTGTAACGCGTTATATATTGTACGTCTATCTATTATTGTAACACGTTATAGATCGTACTTCTTACGTCTCAATTCATGCATTTGATGGATGTTTATAACATGTTTAACTGATAATAAAATTTAAGAAAAAAAAAAAAACTTCTAAAATCTATGGTTTAAAACAAACCATATACCTTTGCATAATTATAAATATGGAAAAGAGCCTAAAATACCCTTGAACTATTAAATTTGGTGCAAAAATACCCTCCATCCACCTTTGGGGCCTAAAATACTCCTAACGTTAATCTTTGGGGCCTAAAATACCCCTAGCGTTAACCTTTGGGGGCCTAAAATACCCTTATTTTTAATGGACCCATTCAAAACCAAATTAACAATTTCATTTATTACATGGCAGCTTCTCATTGGTTAATAAAATAATTAACTTAAACTAATTAATCCCCCATTTAACCCGATCCAACTAATAAGTCCTACCCGCCCAATTAAATCCCTTTTATCCATATCAAAAGAAATCCTCGAACCCATTCAACTAATAAGCTCGACCATCGAATGGTGCCGACATTTGGGTGGTGATTCAACCAATACATGAAACATTGAAAGAAACAGTGTTTCTGTTTCATGATCTGTTTCTTTCGGTGTTTCATGGTCGTAATTTCAAATTTGAAGTAACGTATTTAATTTCCTTTAACAAGAAATCTCCTGTAGTCAAATTCTGGTAAGTCTTCAAGTGTTTCAATGTAAAGGTTTATCAATTGAACTGATCCTCTTTAGGTTGAGATATTTATTGGTGAATCATGAATGTATGAAGCAACATATATATAGCAATGCAAAAAAGAAAATAGAAAAGAACATTACTTTTACAGGGTGGTGTTTGACTAATTCTAATTTAATTAGTTTAAGTTAATTATTTAATTAACCGATGAGAAGCTTCCACGTAATAAATAAAATTATTAATTGGGTTTTGAAATGGGTCCGTTAAAAATAAGGGTATTTTAGGCCTCAAAACTTAACATTAGGCGTATTTTAGGACCCAAAGGTTAACGTCAAGGGTATTTTAGGCCCCAAAGGTGGATGGAGAGTATTTTTGTACCAAATCTAATAGTGCAAGGGTATTTTAGGCCCTTTTCCGTTATAAATAATCTCAGTAAGGATAAATGGGAAGTTTAAAGTTAATTTATTTTTAAATTATAAATATGACATTCTTTTTTGGACGGAAAAAAAAAAGCATGCCACAGTGAGTGCATAAAAATTAAACCCTTAATTTCTTATTCAAAGGTGTATACGGTGTAAACCGGGGCAAAGTACTTGTATCCGTAGACAGAAGATCGAAGAAAAATAGGAGAGTTTGCTTTAAGATATAGCGTTGGTTCGGGTTCGAATAGTCGGATAAAATAAGACCGAAGGGATCACAAATCGGAGGAGCGCCAGTTGACAGGAATGCAAGAAATTCGACCTGCAACGAGTTTCTCGTAGCCCATCGTGCTGGCCGTTGAGGCACCCGAGATCGTCAGGATCATTATCTCCTTAACAGATTTAGTTATCATGTATAGCTCTAACTCTTGTACTATAAATATGGAGGTGGATCCTCTCATTAGGGCATCATACTCTCATTTTTACACACATATTTCGCATTCTCAGATCTGTAACCACAAAAGCTATGCAAGTTCTCTTAATATTGGCTCGGGTTCAAGATAAAAGGGCTCCAAACTGGACCAATTAGTTGTGTTCCTCAATTATCAATCAAGGCTATCTCTTTTCTTGCTCTTTACGAATCTTTGCTTGTTATTGTTTATTTCATTGCTTTAGCAACAAATCACATCATGTATCCTTTAACTGCGTATAAATTCAATTGTTATCTTTTTTAGGGGTAAACAGTTTGGCGGCAACTGTGGGGCCAAGGATAATGGTGGTGATTTTTTACAACCCTACTTTCACTTGTTCTATTGATCTTTGTGATTTCAGGTTTTACTTCAGCATGACAAACCTTAGCCAATCAATCCACTTGAACAACGATGATTCAGGTCACCACGACGAGAACCTCAACAACAGGGTACCGACGAATGACCTACCCCACGTTGATCTAAACAGCGACTTTCCCATCGATCCTAATGCCGTAAATTCTAATGATGCTATCGATAATGGCACCCAGCCCCTGGATAGGGCGTATGTGAAAAAGACACCCGATGATGCGGGGGAAGAAATTAACTTATGTTTGATTTTTAATATGTTGCAGGAACAACAGGTGGCCATAGCCCACCTCCAAAAAAATAGCAACGACATGGTGACAGTAGATCCGAACCAAATCAGTAAGCCGTTCCATGGAAAAGATAAAGTACATGTAGTCGACAGTTGCAATTGGTCGGGTTCTAATGGGTCATCCAAAGTCTTGAAAATGCTCGAAACACTGAATAAACTGATCGACACCAATAAGAATAAGGTGGAGAACTACAACTCTCGAGTGGACCAAATCCCCGGAGCAACACCGATTTTATCCGATCTAGATTCCAAATGTTATATCCGGAGGCCTTTCTCGCAGAGTGCGGCCCCGAAGTTAATCTGAAGAGGTTTAAGATGCAGGATATACCTGCGCCATAAATGACAATGATCTTGGAGAAGACGAAATTGAGTCGGTGCTGTTGAAGAAGTTCAGCGAGACGTTATCTAAAGGGGAAATGACATGGTATTGTATGCTATCTGAACACTTTATTAACTCTTTTAAGATGCTTGCAGATGCTTTTGTGAAAGCTCATGCTGGGCCTCGAAAGGTCCAAGCAAAGAAGGCCGACATATTTAGAGTAGCCCAAAATGACAATGAGTTACTCTGAGAATTCGTTATAAGGTTTCAGAAGGAAAGAATGTTGTTGCCCCCGGTCCCTGATGAGTGGGCAGCCCAAGCTTTCACTAAGGGACTCAATCCTCATAGCTCTGCCGCCTCGTTCAAACTGAAGGAAAATTTGTTGGAGTATGAAACAGTAACATGGGCCGATGTCCATAACAGGTACGAGTCCAAAATTCGAGTGGAGGACGACCAACTCAAGCTTCCTCCAAGTTCGACGAGCCGAAACAAAAATACGGAGAGATTAAAAAGGGTGATGGAGGTCGTGTTGAGACCGTCAAAGGATAGATACCAGCCGTACAACCGGCCGAAAAAATCCAGCTTTAGGACGGATAGAGGAAGGAGCGGTCCCAACCATAATTTAGTAAGGGATGATAGACGAATTGATCGTGGCTCAGGAAGCAGGGGTTTGCAATTTCGGGGCAACGCTGTTGGGACATCTGACACTGGTGAAAGCCCGAGATTATTCGAGTATAACTTCAACATCGATATTACCACTATTGTTTATGCTATTAGGCACATTAAGGATGCGCGATGGCCGAGGCCACTTCGGACCGACCCTTCCCAATGGGATCCGAACATGGCATGCGACTATCATGGGACTCATGGTCATCGAATCAAGGACTGCCGATAACTGAGGGATGAAGTTTACCGGTTATTAAAGAAAGGTCACTTGCGTGAATTTTTGAGTGACCGAGCAAATGGCCATTACAAAAATAGGGAAGCAAATAAGAAGGATGAATTGGCGGAACCTCAGCACGTGATCACTATGATTATCGGAGGAGTAGAAATTCCCCGAAGTCCGATGATGAAGAAAATAAAGGTCTCGATCACTCGAGATAAAAGAACTAGAGATTATATACCGAAGGGATTCATTTCTTTCAGTGACGAAGATGCGGAGAGCATCATTCAACCTCACAATGATGCTTTGGTATCTTATAAATAAATCTTAGGTTAAGCGCATTTTGATTGATCCAGGTAGCTCGCCCAACATTATCCATTTAAAGGTGGTAGAGTAGCTGGGTCTGTTGGACCAAATTGTGCTAGCAGCCCGGGTCCTCAACGGGTTCAACATGGCATGCCAAACTACCAAAGGGGAGATTACTCTACTTATAAACACAGTCGGGACTGTTTAACATACAAAATTCTATGTCATTGATAGTGAAATGAGTTACAATGCTCTATTCGGCAAACTGTGGGTACACAACATAAGGGCAGTGCCCTTAACTCTACATCAGATGCTAAAATTTCTGACCCCGGAGGGAATAAAACAATCCATGGAGAACAACCAGCAGCAAAAAGAAATATTTGCGATCGAAGAAACAATTCCAAAGACCAGAATCACTCGCACCCAAGGATGCTGAAGATTTGAACAGAAGCAAAAGTACCAAATAGCAATCACAGGACTCGGGCCCAGCCAGACCTGAAGACGAGGAGAAAATGGACTTTGAGGAGGATGGCTTCGGCATTCCGAGATCATTCGTGCTACCAGATGAATTGGACGCAACCAAATCAACTGTGGAAGAGTTGGAACAAGTTATTTTGTTCGTTCATCTACCTGACAGAGAGGTATACTTGGGCACGGGGTTGACCTCGGAGCTCAAGCGTAAATTAATCAAATTTCTTCAAGCTAACGCCGATTGTTTTGTGTGGTCCCATTTAGACATGACAGGTATCCCACCGGAGGTGATGACGCACAAGCTAAGTCTTGATCAGAATTTCACCCCGGTGAAGCAGAAAAGAAGACCAATGGCCGAGATCAAACATAAATTTGTCAAGGAGGAGGTAACAAAGCTTTTAAAAATAGGGTCCATCCGGGAAGTTAAATACCCGGAATGGATAGAAAATATAGTAGTTGTGCCTAAAAAGGGTAATAAGTTCAAAGTGCGTAGATTATAAAGATTTGAATAAAGTATGCCCTAAGGATTCCTTTCCTTTACCTAACATTGATCGAATGATTGATGCAGCGGCAGGGCATAGAGTGCTAAGTTTCCTCGAGCTTATTCCGGGTACAAGAAAATACAAATGAACCCGGAGGATCAAGAGAAAACTTCTTTCATAACTAGATATGGGACTTACTGCTATAATGTAATGCCATTGGGAATAAAAAATGCCAGAGCAACTTACCAACGCCTAGTTAATCGAATGTTTGAAGAG
This sequence comes from Lycium ferocissimum, assembly GCF_029784015.1. NCBI lineage: Eukaryota > Viridiplantae > Streptophyta > Magnoliopsida > Solanales > Solanaceae > Lycium > Lycium ferocissimum. The sequence continues at coordinate 8,570,713 of NC_081352.1, forward strand.
CAGATAGGGAAAACGATGGAAGTTTATATTGACGATATGCTAGTTAAGTCTATGGAAATAGAGGACCAATTAAAGCATTTGCAGGAAACATTCAATATACTACACAAATACAACATGAAGCTGAAACCTAAAAAGTATGCCTTCGGAGTAGGTTCGGGAAAATTCCTGGGCTTTATGGTGTCAAATCGAGGGATCGAAATCAACCTGGACAAAATCAAGGCCATCGAAGACATTACAGTAGTCGACGACATGAAAGGAGTACAGAGATTAACCGGAAGGATTGCAGCCCTGAGCAGGTTCATCTCTCATTATTCAATAAAAGCCATCGGTTATTTTCTCTGTTAAAAAAGAAGAACGACTTCGTCTGGACACTAGAGTGTCAACGAGCTCTGGAAGATTTAAAGCAATACTTGTCAATCCCACCCTTGCTGCACACTCCGAAGGCAGATAAACAATTGTATTTGTACCGGGCAGTGTCCGTGGTCGCGGTGAGTGGGGTTTTGGTTCGATAAGAGAAAGGTACGCAATTTCCAATTTATTATATGAGTAGAACTATAGGGGATGCGGAGAAACGCTATCCTCACTTAGAAAATTTGGCTTTAGCTTTGTTAATCGCACCTAGGAAACTGAAGCCTTATTTTCAATGTCACCCTATATGCGTGGTGACTATATACCCCTTAAAAAATGTCATGCATAAACCAGAGCTATCCGGTAGGTTAGCAAAATGGCAGTTGAGATCAATGGTTATGACATCGATTATAAACCTAGAACAGCTATAAAGTCTCAAATCTTAGCACACTTCGTAGCAGATTTTACACCCTCAATGGTTCTCGAGGTAAAAAAAGAACTTTTATTAACCTCGAGAAAAACCTCAGGGATCTGGACCCTATACACGGACGGAGCATCGAACGTGAAAGGGTCCGGACTCAAAATAATACTTAAGACTCCCGCAGGCGATGTTATTTGACAGTCCATAAGAACTCTGAAATTGTCTAACAATGAAGCCGAGTATGAGGCTATGTTTGCAGGTCTAGAGCTGGCTAGAAGCCTGGTAGCCGAAATCGTCGAAGCAAAGTGTGACTCACTTTTAGTCGTCAATCAAGTAAACGGGGTCTTCGAAGTGAAAGACGAAATAATGCAGAAATACTTGGAGAAGTTTAGGACTACAAACGCAAGACTTGAAGGCATTATTTTTCAACTTTGGTCATTTTCACAAGATTTTTGAAAGCTAGAGTTCTTCAACCAACACTATGGAAGAGAAGATTGGAGCACTTTAGTGAGCAAACTCTTAACCCTTTCTTCAATTCCTTGTTATGTATTGAATATTTAAGTGTGTTGTATTTTATTCTCTCACTTGCATCTTGTTTATGAGAATATCCATTATCAAGTGTTGAATTAAATCTCTTGTTTTGCTTATGTATTGAACAATTTTTATATCTAATGAAGTGGGTTAAAGTTTTTCTATCAACTCTTCATGCTTTAATGTCTCTTAATGGTTGCAAACATTATTTGTGCCCAAGTACTTTTACTTTGCTTGAGAAAGAAAGTGAAAGTTAGGAAAAGAGTTAGATAGCAAGCTTTTTCTAAGGTTTGGAAAAGCTTAGAGTGAAATTCATTGTTTTGGTTGAAAGACTTTCAATGAGATTTTAGAAATTATTATCTATTAACATAAATTCGCTCTTAATTGTAAAATTGTAAAATACATTGGATCGTTACTTGAGAATAATTTCCTTTGTTTCCATAATTGTGGCCATTGATCATTTTACTTGCTTTCTAGTTTTTTTTTAAAAATTAATATTGGCCGTTATTATTTTATAAATGTGAAAAACTTAAATGGTCCAAGCTAGGCCCAAAAATGAGCCTAACTGAAAATCCAAACAAAAAACCAAAAATAAAAAAAAAGAAAAAGACAACAAAATGAAATAACCAATGTCTGATATCCTCATTTGGAAAGGGGTACAAACCCTTTCTCTTTCTAGAACCTTCGGCTTCTCTCTAGATTTATCTCCTTCGACGTATTCTCCGGCGAAATTTCTGGGGTGCAAGAGTGATGAAGCTTGTGTATGGTGTATGTTTACACCTTGATTCAGCTCTGACTTGCCTTCACCTTCTTCATCGAGCAAAAAATTTGGTACAATCTTCATTTTGACCTTACAATTCCACCATTCTTGATTTCTGACGCGAATGCCTTTATTTCCATGTGGATGGCCTCTTGAGCTACTTGTAAACCCGATGGTGTCAAGTCCTTCCTCTATCTGCAATTCCACAGGTACCATTTCTGTCGATGCTCCTTTTTCTGCTTGTTTTTGCTGTGTTTCACTTGTATACTATGTTGTTGCTTTATTTCACCTGATTTGAACCCTGATGTATGGAAGACCTGATTTGTCACTGTTTAAAATAAGCTTCAGATTAGTTTCCATTTGTACAAAGTGTTCATATGTGACTGTAGCAGTATCTAATGCTAGGTTAGCTAAAACATCTGCTAGCTTATTTTCTTTCCTTGGCATATGAGTGAATAAAATTTCCTTCCCTGCCCTGAGTTGTTGAATCTCCTCAATCATTCTTGCTAAACTCCAAGGTGGCTTCCATTCTTGTATTATTATCCGTCGAATGAACCTAAATCCGTCCGAATAATGATATAGTTCTTCATGTTCTTTGCCGTTTAAAGAGCCTCTAGTATAGCCATAACTTCGCCTCATTGTTTGTGACATGGCCAATCTCCTCGCCCTTTAGCATAGATTAGGTCACCCTCTCCTCGAATTTCTCACACAAAACCATATGCACCTCTTCCAGGTTGCCTCTAGATGCCCATCCGTGTTGCACTTAATCGACCCATAGGGGGAGGATTCCATGTAACTTTTCTCATCTTCACTGTGGTTTGTAATCTTCCATTACACCATGTATCCTTCCGAGCTATGAGGTATCTGTTGTGATAGATTTCTAAATCTTACCAAGTTTTGTATTGTAACAAAAACTTGATAAATGCACCTCCCCACAGTATTCTTTTCTCCATGTTTGTAAGCATTTCTCCTCTTCCAAAGTTCCCATATGATGATGGTAGGAATAGCATGAAAAACTGGTTTCATTCTATCTTTGCTTAGATACTGCCACCACTTATGAATGATTTGAATCAAGCTTAGTCCCTCTATGTTGATACCTGTAAAATTAGCAAAATAGGACCAGGTCCTGTTAGCAGCATAAGACTTAGTAAACAAATGTTGTATTGTCTCATCTTTTGGATTCTGACAACACCAACATTTGGATGCTAAGTTAATTTTCATCCTTTTTTAGCATATCATCAATGGAATCGAATTTCCAACGTCTCCAAAGGAAAAAAGGAGATTTTGAAAGGCAATCCTTTAACCCATATGAACTTGTAAATATCAATCTCCTGACACCTCAGCCTTAGGTATTCCCATGCAGATTTGACTGAGAAAGATCCTCTGCTATCTAAAGTCCACCAATGTGTATCCTCCTCTGCATCCTCTCAAGGTGGTTTAATATTCTGAATGATATGTTGGATAATGTCTGCATCTAATACATTCTCTAGCTTTTGAACATTCCACCCTCCATTCCTCTACCACTTTCATTGACACATCATGAAGAGATCTAAAACCCAGACCTCCTTCTTTTTCTGGCAAAAACATGTTATTCCAAGCCACCCAGTGTCTACTCTTCTTTTCAACAATGTTATTCCAAAAAAATTGTGCAAACAACTTATGCATTTGTTTAATCACCCAATCAGGAGGATTAAGTGCAGATAATAAGTGAATAGGCATAACTTGTAACACATGTTTGATTAGTACTGCCCTACCACCAAAAGATAACATTTTACTTTTCCATAATTGCAATCTGTTCATGATCCTTGTCAAGATTGGGTTGTAGAAGTCCTTTTTCCTTCTGTTGTAGAAAATAGGACAACCCGAATAGGTAAATGGGAATTCCTTCCTTCCAAATCCTGTGGTAATCTCAACTATCACTTTGATATCTCTTGGAACCTTATGATGTAGATAAACTGCACTTTTCTCTTTGCTAATCTTTTGTCCAGAAGTCTTCTCATACTCTGATAACACCTCCATAATCATTTGTAATGATAAGATATCTGCTGAGGCAAAGATTATCATATCATCAGCATATGCCAAATGATTAATCCTAGGACTCCACTTAGGAATTCCACAACCTTTAAATTGAGGGATACAATGTAGATGATTCAGATTTCTTGTTAGTACTTCAACTGCTAGAATAAAAAAAGTAGGGGATAATGGATCTCCTTGTTTTACCCTCCTTGATGATTTGAAAAAACCCTGTTGCTGTGCATTAACTAGGATAGAATACCAATTATTGCTTACAATTCTGAAAATCATGTCTACCACCATATGAGAGAAACCCATCTTCCTTAGAACTTTAGTTAAAAACAGCCATGAAACCCTATCATAAGCCTTAGCCATATCTAACTTAATAACCACATAAGCTGTTTTGGTCCTCTTTCTGATATCAGTCACCATTTCTTATGTTAAAAGAATATTTTCTACAATGCTTCTCCCTTTTACAAAACCAGCCTGATTCAGGGAAATTAAGTCTTTGAGCTCTTCAGCCATTCTTCCATGTATCAGTCTTGAGAAAATTTTATTACTAAAATTACTCAAACTGATAGGTCTTAAATCAGAGAAGGTAGTTACTATCTCTTTCTTAGTTAACAACATTAAATTGGTATGAGTAATGAATTTTGGAAACTCAGTTCCACAAAATAAACTCTTCACCATCTCTGTCACATCCTCTCTAATTATATCCCAACAAGATTGATAAAACAATCTTGAAAATCCATCTGGACCCCCTACACTATCTCCTTTTAGCTTGAACACTATCTTTTTAACCTCTTCTATTGTAAGCATTGCTGTGATCCTCTCATTCTGTTCTGCTGACACCATCTGTGGCACATGATCCAGGATAACAAAGTTTGTAGGATCTGAATCTTTAGTGAACTTTTGTTGATAAAATCTGATAGCCTCTGCAATTAATTCCTCTTTATCCTCTATCCAATTCCCTGTGTGATTCTGAATTCTTTTCAATTGCAGCCTCTTCTTTCTGCCTTGTACATAACTGTGAAAGAACCTTGTACTCTTATCCCCATCATCAAACCAATGCATCCCAACTTTTTGTTTCCAAAAAGCCTCTTCCAAGTGTAAATACCTATTCAAATCAGCTTGTACTTTATGCAACAATTATCTATTATGTGGTGTTGGATTCAATTCAAATTGAAGCTCATATACTTTAATAACATCTTCCAATGATTCAATTTCTTAGAAAATATTACCAAAAGTCTCTCTACTCCAAGTCACCAAAGCAAATCTTACTTTCTTCATCTTATGATGGAACATTATAAAAGGATTTGCCATAAAGTCAGCCCTCCAATTCTCCCTTACAATGTTCTTAAAATTATCATGCTTAGTCCAGAAATTCAAAAACTTAAAAGGTTTCTTGATGTGCTCAGATTCTCTTGAATAGGTTATAAGTATAGGAGCATGATCAGAGCCTGATCTGATTAGATGTTGCACCCCAATACTAGGATACTTATCTATTAAAAACTGATTACCAAGCACCCTATCTAGTCTTTTAAAGATGAAATCAACACCACTTTGATCATTCCACCAAGTGAATTTGCTTCCACAAAAGCCCAAGTCGACCATGTCACAATTCTGAAAAAAAGATCTAAAATCTTGTACTTCATTTAGACTAACAGGTAATCCTCCATATTTCTCCTCATCTAATGAGATGACATTTAAATCACCCCCAATCATCTAAGGACCATTGCAGCTGTTATATACAAATTCCACGCTATCCCACAATTCCAACCTTTCAGTCTGAGTGCATTTAGCATATACTACAGTTACCATTAAATGCTTCTATACTCCTTGTGTTTTCAACCTCATAGTAATGTGTTGTATATGATCCACTACTACCTCAACCTCAAATATATCCTCTACAAATAACCATATCTTTCCAGACACATCGGTAACAACATGCTGTATATTCAGTCTTCTCCTGAATCCTTCAATTTGACTTGGCTCTTGAAATGGCTCCATTAATCCAATAAAACCGAAATTATATTTTTGATGCATTTGAATAAGTCTTGGAAAGGCCTCCATGGTATTCACTGACCTAATATTCCAAAGCATAGTATTCATCATAATCTATTTGGTTTATTTGTAGCATTCCTTGTATGGTATCCCAATCCTGTTGGAACACTAGTATCCCTTTATGATTTCTTTTTGCCCCTATCTGTTCCTTTGAGACATTTTGGAGAAATGTCTCATTGTCTTATGGCATCCTACATATGTTGTTCAAGGGACTGGCCATCCATATCTTTTTTGTCATTTTTACTTTGTGCTGGCTGCTTGCTTTCTCCACTATGCTGAGTAACTAATTGTAACTTCTCTCCTGATTTCCTCCTGTTTGTGATGATCAAGTGATTCATTCCCTTGCCCAGTATCTCCATGTTGGCCAGTATCTTCATGTGGTACCCTACTGATTTCATCTTGCATCTGTGCTGGACTATTGGTAAGTCTCCTCTCCCCTATTTCTTCATGCTTCTCCTCTATATCTATTTTTGTATTCTCCTCTACTTTTTTTGTACCCTTTTGTTACTGTCTCACTTGTGGTGTTGACTCATTACCCTCTTCTTGTTCCTGCCCTTTATCATGTTCTATGATGCTGACTTGGTTGTCATCAATTCCTTCCACATTTGTATTGCCATCAATTCCTTCCACATTTGTATTGCCATCAATATTGGCTTCCTTGTTCTCAACTTCCTTTTTCTTGTTGCTTTCTGCTCCCTTGCTTAAGTTCTCACCTCCATCTGCTTCTTTTGATTTAAAACTATGCTCTATCCACTCTTTAATGTTTTGGAATTCTTTGTTGCCCAACTCCTTTCTTGCCCCATCTTCTTCCCCTTCTTTCCCATTCTCCAAAGCAGCAAATGCATTTTGTATCTGTACCTCATTACCTTGTTTCTCTTTCCCAACTTCAGCTATGATGATCCCAGAACTGTCCCTTATATATTTGTGTTGTCTTCTCATCATCCACTCCTTTCTCCCTTAGTATTGCCATCCCCTATTCTCCCTTTTATTTGTGACTTCCTCTTCAGACTGTATCTTCTTCATCTCTTCTCTATACTTATTGTTTAATTCAGGATTTAAATTCCTACATTCATTTTCACCATGACCTTGCAGTTTACAATGTTTGCAGTATTTAGGAAGATAATCATAATTAATATTGATCCATTTAGATTTCCTTTCTCCTGTTTGCTCATCAACTTCTGCAATATTAATTCTACTAGGATGTTTAGCTAATAGATCAATAAGAACCTTTACTTTTGCACAACTAGGCCTTGACCTGTTCACAGTTGCCAAATCTACAGTTAAAGGTTTTCCTACTGTTTTTACCATAGAAAACACAGCTCCCTTTGCAAAGAAATTTGGTGGTAATTCTGGAAAACTAATCTATGCTATTGCCATTGGTGTTTCTTCTTCAGGTTTAAACCATGGATCCCAGACAAGGGGCCTTATCTGAAAGTACCTGTCATTGATCTTAAAGTAATACGCAGGAGTGGACAGCATTGTCACGACCCAACCCGATGAGCCGTGACGGGAGTCTGACCTCTAGCGACCAAACACCCCTAAACTCATATCTGAATCATTCTGAACATCAAGGGCCCATAAAATGGCATAAACTAACCTCATAATTAGACGACACCATGAACTCTGAACAATCTGTATATACATAAATATGCTGAAGGAACAGTGCAAGCCAACTAGGCTGCTACATATACTATACACAAAAGAATAGAAGCCGACAAGGCTACATCAACTGACTAATACATACAACTGTCTACAGACCTCTACTAAAATAAAGCTGTAGAAAGGACGGGACAGGGCCCCGTCATACCCATATGCATACACATCTCAAAAGGGGGCATACCAAAACTGACTGTAACTCCGGATCGAATGGAGCGTACTGACCACTGCTAGATCTAGAGGTCCTACTGAGTTGGACCACCTATCTGTCTCCCTGTACCTGCGGGCATGAACGCAGCCCCCCGAGCAACGGGGAGTCAGTACGGATAATGTACTGAATATGTAAGGCATAAAGGCAACATGTATATATGTATATATAGAAATCATGAGTAAGATCTGAACTCATAAGCTGAAATAACTATCTGCATGAATCTGTATGAACTAGTATCTGTCTGCATCTGACTAAATCTGTATGTCAGAAAACATGGACATGCATATATAGTAGGTACACACCTCATTGTCACATCACAGGCCACACCTTCACCCCCGTCAAGTGTGCCTTTCACATGTATATATCCCAACATCATAGGCCACTCATGGACCACTCATAGGCCACACCTTTACCCCCATCAAGTGTGCCTTTCACATATAGAACGTAATATCATAGGTCACACCTTCACCCCCTATCAAGTGTGCCTTCCACTCATACCCCTGAGAACTGGAAGTGAATGCGTAGTACAAGCAAAACTGAACAATGAAATTCTCAAAACAATATAATGACAATTTGCCTCTTATGGACCTTACTGAACTCATACTACTAGGACAGGAAATCACAAGATCTGTATATGGGGAAATACCATAGCCGGGGTATGGGAACATTAAAACTGTATTTCTCCTAGTGCTTATAAGAATAGAGTAATATGGAAACTCGCTTACTCGTTTGTTCGTTCATATCATAGGATCATGCCAAAATGAAAGAAAGGGAAAACCTTAACATACCTTGAAATATATCCAATCGTCCAACTCTTATTCCTTGAACTCGTAAGTCTACAATTAAGATAACATAGGCCTTAATTAGGCTATTCACCTTACTTACTATACATTATAATTACAAAAGAGCTTAACAAACTATGGACAACATATCCCTTGAAAACATAGAAAACCCTCAACTCCTAATTCCATCCAACCTCAATCACAGTATCAATGATGAAAATAGTGGCAACACTTACATAACAAGATATAGCCAAATACATCCCCTAATCATCTCTTGACACAACCCCAAAAACACTATTTAACCTTTCATCGACTTATCACTTTCATATCTATCTTCTCTTCACTTGAACTACCAAAACTCTTAGTAACTAACTTAAATACAAGGGTAGAAACTATTTACATACCTTGAAGAGATTAAGACCTCAAACCCTAGCTTCAAATCCAATTCTTCAAGCTCAACAACTTCAATCAAACCCTAGGAACAACCTTCCGTTTACTAGGTCGGGGTCATGGGGCTCGGATCTTACCCAATCTTCACTAATGATGATGGGAAATGTTGGGAGAAAATATAATAGGGTTTCTCTGATCTGGGAATGAGAAAAATATGAAATAAAATCATGGACCACGTATTTATACCTGGAGAATTAAATGCTTCAGTGGTCCGGTTCAACGAGCGGGTCGGCGATCCGTCGATGTGTCGACGTGCTCATCGACCTGCACTTGCAGAATGCAGGGCTGTGAAACCCTGTCAGCGCCGCACAACGTCGGTCCGTCGGCAGGTTCGATGGCCCGTCAATCATGACTGGTGTCTGCAAACTTTTCCAATTCAGTTCAGATCGCGTCGATTCGATTCGTTCAACTTCTAATCCTGTAAATCACCAGGAATTCATGTTGGTACCATTGCACATGGGGTAGGACACTTTCTATCTCCAAAACTCAGGCTCGGGTCTCAATTCCCAAGGCATACCCAACTAGGAAATCGTAAGTTCTACCACTACGAAAACGAGGGGTCTAACAAGCATCTTGACATAATCTTTAAAATGAGACAGCCTGATCAAGATGTATCTTTCATCAATCAAGCCAACCTTGGTTGTTCCTTTGATGGCACATTGTATGGGGATAATATCACGCAATTGCTTAATGTCAATTATTTCATAAGAGAACTTGCCAAGAATCGCATATTGTAATTCCTCCTTAATAATCATTTTTTTACCTCATTAGAACTCCAAGAAATATACGGTTCACCATCTACAAACTCAACAATTTTTGATGGGATGACTATCTCGTTTGCCTCCTTCTCTATGATTTGTGGCTTAAGCAAATTCGCATAGTTTTGTGCAGATCTTTAGGGATAATTTGTGAAACAGTTGCAATAGGATCAGTTGGGTTTTGATTATGTTTAACAATAGGTAAAGGAAGGTTTTGTGTTGATTTGGCTGTAGGCAATGCAGGGTATTCACTATTATGGTCTGGTTTCTTTGGTATCTGATGGTTTGTAGATGTACGTATTGGTGGAGCAACCTCTGGGGGAGGTTGTCCACCGGCCGTATTGGCCATGCTGGCTAGAGAGCATTTTTTGATCTTGTCGCAACAGTTTTAATGTAGTCTAACAGTGTCCATGAGTCATGTCTGTGTTGAGAGGATCTTCCTCACCAACAACATCTTGGATTCTCTAAAGGAAAAGTATGCCCTCACCCAATTTGAGGGATGCACATCCACTTGGTGGGAGTCCAAGAAGCAAGATAGAGCTCAACAACACATCTATGACATTCCTGCTTGGCAAGAACTATTGAGCTCATGAAAGCAAGGTATGTGACACCCGATTATTATCAAGGAGTCCTCAAGAAGGCGTGCATGCTAAGGCAAGATAACAAGAGTATTGAGGGGTACTTCGATGAGTTTGAGAAGTTGAGGATGAAATCCAAGATCAAAGAACATTTGAACTAAAACGTGAATAGATTTTTAGCCAATTTGAATCATGAGATCTCCAAACCTATGAGGCTACAAACTTATAGAAGCCTAGAGGAAGCTTTTCACGGTGCTTCCAAGGTTGAAGTGGATTTGATAGAAGAAAAGTCATACAAGGCTAAGATTACTTTATCTTCATCATGGAATAAGAGTAAAGATGAATGTAAACCATCTTCCACTTGGGAGAAGTTTAAGGCTACTACTCAAACTCCTAAAAAAAAAAAAGTTGATTACAAGGCTAAGGGAGACAACAAGGCAAAAGGAGGTAACAATGCTAAACCTATCTTTCCTCATCCTTCTACCATCCAATGCTTTAAATGTCAAGGTAGAGGACATATTGCGAGTGAATGTCCTAATAGGAGGTCAATTGTGGCCCTACATGATGGGTACCGCACTGATGAAGAAGAGGAGGGTGGAGCCAAAAGTGATGATGAGGAACAAAAGGGTGAGCATGAGGGAGAGTCATTAGGTGATGATGATGGGCGGATGGAGGAGCGAGTGAACTTTGCTTGTGTAGTGCGTCTAGCCATGGGTGCAATTGTAAGGGAAGAACTTGATCAAAGGAAAAGCTTATTTCATGGTAGGTGCAATAGTGGACAAGGTGTGCTCCTTAATCATTGATGGTGGGAGTTGCACAAATGTAGTAAGTCACTTCTTAGTTGAACATATGAATGTCGCGACCCAAACTGAAGGACCACGACGGGCACCTGACCGTACTAGATAAGTACAAACTGACTTACATCTGTGACAACAACATAAACATAGGTGGGCCAATAGGGCCATCTTACAACACTCAATAAACTCATAAGGAACACGCATGCATCAACTGTTCTGAAGACTCATCTGTGAAAATACTGAACATACTGTATAAGCCGATAAGGCTATTATGACCATCTGTGACATAAGAAATCTCAAGCCTGGACCTCAACTGACTGTACATAACTGTCTACAAGCCTCTACTGGAAAACATAATACAATATGGCTGGGACAGGGCCTCGCCATACCCATACATATAGGCGTACATATCTATATCTATGCATAAGACCATGCTGACTCCTGGCATCTTCGGAACAAACGGAGTGCATCAACTTCATCCGTTGAGCTGACATCCTAATAGATGGATGACCAACTTGTATCTCCAGACTTGTGGGTATGAAACGCAGCCACCCTAGGCAATAGGGGAGTCAGTACGAATAATGTACCGAGTATGTAAGGCAAGAAAATAATATATACATAGGAATCATGAAAGGAATCTATGACAGGAGAGTCAATCTATATATCTGAATGTATCTTTATAACTGTATATCTGAAAGTGACTGTACAATTCTGTATAACTGAAAGTGCCTCAGAGGGCGTATGATATGCATGCTTTCTTTCAAAAATCATATACATATATCATAGCTGTTAGTGCTGAGGAACGTATAGCCCGATCCATAAATGTCAGTGTTGAGGAACGTAGAGCCCGATCCATATATCATATCATCCCGCGTCCGGAATATCATCATAAGCTGGCCACTGCAGTGGTGTGCACATCTACGTGCTTGCCTGGCCGACTATAGCACAGCACGGTGTGATAAAATAGCTATATACACACACACGCGCGCGCGCGCGCGCGCTCCGCACGCGCACACACACACACACACACACACACACACACATATATATATATATATATATATATATATATATATATATATATATATATATATATAAATGCATGCAAGACCCCGTAAAGATAACATACGAGTCTTTCGGAGTGACGTAGAGTCGGTAACCTCCGAATATCACTATGGATCTAATATCATCAACATCTTTCACTTCTACTGGATCAATGATCACGAGAAAAATTCAAGAATCATAAACATGAAACAATAATATTATCAGGAATCCAAAGAAACGTGAGCTTCTAGCTTTCTAAGAATGGAAACATTATGGATGACACTCGTTTGTTCGTTCTTTCTCAAATGATTCATGCCAAAAGAATAAAAGGGATAGCCTTCATGTACCTTTCAACTTCCTGTTCCACAACAATGCTAAGTTCAATCTATCGTCCGTTCGTCTACAACAAGGAAGATGGTACTAAAGTCATATTTGGTGTCGTACTATCATAATTTGAGTAATAAAACTATTCTATGGGAAAATGAGCAACACCTCCCGTGTTTCTTCAAATTTCCATAAGTTTAAATCAACCAACAACAACCCAAACAATAATAAGACTCATATCAAGCTATTCCAATAACCAAATAATCCCAACAAGCGGCAAGCTCGGTTCGATTAACGAACTATAGTTTAATTTCTTTCCCTTCTTCATAAACATGCCAATAACCATAACAGTAATATATCCTTGTTATTTCAAAAAATTTCAGTCCAAAATATCACAAAGACCATATCCAAACCAGCCCATATACACGAGTTTATTCAACTACAACTTTTAGCCAAGGTTTCACCAATTTCTCCATCAAACAAACTAGATAATCTTTACTAGCTTGAATACATGTAAAAGGGAGTAAATCTTACCTTGTTTTCCAAGAACTCCTCTTCATCCACCTTCATTATGAAGAAATTTCCAATTTGCTAATGCCGGGAAAAACAATCGGTGTTGAATTACGCCATCGTCGTGAAATAACCTCAAGTCCTTCTTTGTATTTTTATTTTTCACGTAGAATCTTGATATATCTTCTTGAGTAGAATCTCAAATTCCCATCCTTAATATAGAAAGGAATTTCAGCATATACATGTCCTTAGTTCATTCAAAGAAACCACCTAAATAAAGTATCCCAAATTTCTTTGGTGGACCGTGGGGTCCACCCCATTTATACACCTCAATGCTTGGCAAACATATATATAGCCCAAAAAACGTGTCACCATCAGATCATATACATAGATTAGTCACATTTTGCTTTTGTTATCATGGTCCCACGTGCTCAAGATACATGTTTGCAGTTATCCACTTAATTCTAATTAATACCATAATTAATTTCGTACTTTCTCACTTTATTCCAATATTTAACCAATTATTTAAATAATAAATTTCTTGATACCATTCGTTTAAATAATAATCATTTTCAACACACCTCATATACTAATTATCATAATCATGTGGTATAACTCTAGTCCATAACCTTCTTTTGCCACACACAAAATATAATTTCCCATCACCGTCGACACACTCTTAAGTCATAAATCATTTCGGGACTTCATCCTTTTATTCACCGCGCTCTTTATTTCCATATTTGAATAACCAAAATTCTTTGGGGCTCGGATTTACTTATATATATCGAGCGGTTCAAACCATAGCCCGAAAATGCAGGGTATTTCATCGATGGTATTTATACTCTTCGATTCGGTTAACCTCTAGTTTTCACAACACTTACTTATCATAAATACTTATAACCTCAATAATAATCTTGTCCTTGAACTTATGTCGATTAACTTACAACAAATCCAACGAAAGAAAAAAAAGCACGGGATGTAACAATGAAGTTCCCTACAAGGAAGCATCCTAGCCCATACAAGCTCCAATGGTTGAATAATTATGGTGAAGTAAGGGTAATCAAGCATCTATTATCAAATTTAGCATTGGTAAGTATCAAGATGAGATCTTATGTGACATTGTGCCAATGCAAGCATGTCATTTGTAGCTTGGGAGGCCTTGACAATTTGATAGGGATACGTAACATAGTTGGAGGACCAACAAATAATCATTTGTGTTTGAAGGTCGAAAATACACTCTTGAGTGAGGACTATAGAATCATGAAGGAACTCCGAGAGAGTTCAAAAGGAGGAAATGGAGCAGTGTGAAAAGGAGGCTTTTCTTGTACTAGGAGAACAAGGGTTGGCTCAAGAGAGACCTAAAATTTGCACGATTTCAAGGCCAAGTAATTGTTTGAAGGGAGTCGATGAGAAGCACTTCATGGTATGCCTTGTCAACAAGGTTCTTCTATTACATGCTAACCAAGAACTAGCACTTTACCTAGTATTGTTTATTCTCTTTTGCAGGAATATGATGATCTATTTCTGGAGGATATGCCCAAGGGATTGCCTCCATTGAGAGGAATTGAACACTAAATTGATTTTGAGTAGAGACCTCAAATTCCCAACAAACCTTGACCTATAGAAGCAATCTGGAGGAAACTAAGGAGTTAAAAAGGCATATTGAAGAACTCCTTAAGAAGGGTGTAGTCAAAGAAAGTCTTAGTCCATGTGTTCCAGTGATTCTACTTCCAAAGAAAGATGAAACTTGGAGGACGTGCGTTGATTGTAGATCCGTCAACAAAATAACAGGAAAGTATCGACATCCCATTCCTAGGCTTGATGACATGTTGGAAGACTATATGGCTCAAGTGTGTTCTGTAAGGTTGATCTTAGAAGTGGCAATCACCAAATTCTAATGAAACCCGATGTGAGTGAAAAACAGCCTTCAAAACCAAGTTTGGCCTCTATGAGTGTCTTGTTATGCCATTCGGCCTAACCAATGCACCCAACAAATTCATGAGGTTGATGAATCATGTCTTGAAACCCTTTATCAATAAGTTTGTTGTGGTCTACTTTTATGACATTTTTTGTGTAGCAAAACCATGGAAGAACATGTCTGCCCTTTGAGACAAGTATTTTATGTCTTGTTGTGTGACAAGTTATTTTCTAATATCAAGAAGTGTACCTTTTGTGTTGATAAAGTAGTATTCTTGGCTTTTGTTGTCAGTGAATGGTGTAGAGGTTGATGAAGAGACGGTTGAATCCATTAGAACTTGGCCAACTCCTAAATATGTAATCGAAGTGAGGAGTTTCCATGGATTGGAAAGTTTCTATCGACGATGTCACGACCCACCCTCAGGGCCATGACGAGAACTCAGAGCCAGCCTACCAAGCACCAACTATCATGCTTCCTCCCATCTATCTCGGTGGACCACATATCTAAATCTCAATCTTCATAACCTGTACGGGTATAAATTCTCCCAATGAAACTCATTTACACGATAATCATCAACTTCATCTCACAAACATATATATATATATATACAAGCCTACAAAGCTACAAAAATGACGTACAAGATATACACTAATGGGGTCATGAAACTTCTGACTATCCACACATGTCTACGTGCCTCTATCTGGAGCACTAGAAATTATAAGGACGGGAAAGGACCCCGCTATGCCCAAAATATATACACAAAAGGATAATACCAATAGATTGCGGCTCCGAAATAAGTGGAGCGCTCCTGAGACTCCGCTGATGAGCTCTTAAGAATTTGGGCCGTCTCCCTGCCTACCTGCAGGCATGAACGCAACGTCCACAAGAAAGGACGTCAGTACCAGCAATGTACTGAGTATGTAAGGCATGAATAGTAATATGATAAAAAAAGCATAATGAATAACGTAAGATACAGAAAGCGCTTATACCTCATAGTACTTCTTAAGACATTCTTCGTGCTTGCTTACTTTTTTTCTAGGAGAACCATTTCACATATCCACATACATACCTATGCAATACCGTACCCGGCCATATAGACTCGGTATTGTCCATACCCGACAATAGTGAGGTTTGGTTATATCCGTATCCAGCCATAATAAGGCTCGGCAACATCCATATCTGGCCATCAAGGCTCGGCTGTATCCATATTCGGCCATATCAAGGCTCGGCAGTACCCGTATTCGGACATATCAAGGCTCGGCAGTATCCCATCATCATCACTATTATCACTACTGGATGCGTTATCGATAACATCTTAAGAGTCTTAAAATTCATGAGTTCTAGCTTTTCTAGGAATAGGACATTTTAGACACCTCAAATGAATTCGCAGTTATGGAGTTATGCCTTTATCTCACCTTGAAGGAACAAATATCATGAGGTGAGATCAACAATAATGGATAAAATTGGTAATCATGTGACAAGCTCAATAGTATCACGAAAACATTATGAACCTTAAACTTTGGCTTCTTTAGAATGGAAGTCATCATCATAATTATCATCCCTATCCTATCTCACATTGCTGAAACGATAGCATAAGATAAGGCCAATTATAATGGACAAAATCAAGAATCATATGATAAGCTCAATTATACTGTAAGAGTTTTGAGAGTTAAGGTTCTCTAGGACTTCTAGGAACAAGGATAATATGGATAACTTATATGGGATTATAACATAGGACTCATGCCTTTGAAAGAAAGAGGGTAGCCTTACATACCTTCACGTCTTCTTAACGACTAAAAATTTTCCGCCAAAACTTGCAACTCTACATTCAAGAGGATTCGTACAACATTAGTCTTGAAAACATGCTTAAGCTCAAACTAGAACAACTAAAAAGCTAACACAATTTGGGCAGCACTTCCCCTATTTCGTCGAATTCCACTATATGAAAAAACAACTCCCAACACCCAATAACAACTTACAATATATCATAATCAAGGAATTATATTCAATTCCATCCCAAATTCCCCCAAAATCCTCTTTTCAAATTCATCTATAGTCATCTTCTTTACCTCAACATCTATGGCTTCTCTACTTTAGATTCCCTCCTCAATAAGAGTCACTAAACCTTTGGATCACTTAAACATGAGAATAGGATGAAGAACATACCTTGAAGTAGTAGGATTTCACCTTACTCAACTCTCTTTCCAAGACCAATTTCACCTGACCTTGAAGGAAGCCGAACCGTCAACTCTCTCTATGGATTTACCTTGAGGTTTTGATGTTGATCCTCTCTTTGGATGATATGGAAAGGTATGGGGTTGTTGAGAACCTTCAAAAACTCTTTGGAAGACTCTAGAGAAGTGGGGAAATTAGTGTGGAAGGTTGGAAATAAGGTTAGGGTCGTTTGGGATTTCAAAAGGTGTCAAAATCATCCTCCGACCCTACTTTGCAATGAGTATGCGGCCTTGCACACTCAGTATGCGGCCGCACACTCCTCCCTCCACCCGAACTGATGTTGGGCAGTGAACTCACCCAAAATGGTGAGTTGGAAACTAGTGTGCAGGTTAGCACACTCAATGTGCGACTGCTCACTGCCCCTGCACCTCCCGATTTTGCGAAATCGTGTTCTTTTCGACTCGTTTGACCTCCAATCCTCATGTAACCTTCTTGGAACTTGTATAAAATTTCATTAACCATACAAGGGGCTCGATATATCTCCATAAAAGTGATGCTAAGCATTGTTCAACTCAACTGATGCCAAATTTCCCCGAAACATAACTCAACCCTAACTTTCTCCGACGAACTCACATCCTTTGCCTCGAATGCCTTTGGAATATTAAGGTATACTCTTGAAATTATCAAATATTCTTCTTAAACTTATAGGGGCTCCATGTTCACATTAGTCTTATTCTATTCTATTTGTAATGCAAGTGACACGAAATTCCAAGGTGTAACATTCCTCCCCCCTTAAGGACATTCGTCCTCGAATGTTAAACCCTGAAGGATTCTGCAAAAATTTCTCCAGAGTTTCCCCTGTAATTGCGCCACTACCATCCTGTCATAACAGCCCAAAATATATAATGCCCCACAGGGCCACAACACAATATCAACATTGGCCACACACGACCATGAAATCATCAAAGAAAGTATTACATACCTGAGGGCAATGACGTTTAACGAAATTCTTCTAAGGGTGGAAATAAGTGCGGGTATCTCGACTTCATATCTTTCTTAACTTCTCAAGTTATTTCTTCTATCTCTGCATTCTTTCATAGTACTATAACCGAGGCTACATCTCTGGTTCTCGATCCACAACCTCAGAACTTTGGCAGTTTGGGAGGGTAGTAGGAACTTTCTCACATGATAATTGTTCTGTAGTCTGAATATCATCAATTATTACAACTGTGGGGGACTTCTTATTACGCTTGCGAGGCATAGACGTATACAAGACTGAGCATACAGATTCCACTTTTAAAGGTAAATTTAGTAGGACCTTTGACTATCATTCCGTGAAATCTAAGGTATCCAAGGGTCAACTTATCCTTCTTATTACTCCTCATAAATCTCTTCAGGGTGAGTTTCAAAATTTCAAATAATCTGTCCCTTTCCCATTCTTATAGAGCTTCATACGAGCTATCTGGATATTAGAATGATGGCTAATACCATATGTAAATTCAATCTACACTAATTGATCTTCCCAATTCTTTTTAAAGTTCTAATATATACGCTCATGACATAACCTTGGATGTTGGAGAAATGTGCTCTACCTACATACTTATCTCCAGGTAGAAAACAATACTGGGGTAACCCATATTCTTCATGTCTCTCTGAAGCTACTGTTCCTCTGGTGTTAGTAGAAAACTGAGCTTCTTAACTAGATAATTCCATATATAGCTTGCATGATCTCTTACAATTATGAAATTCATACTGATCATTCCCTCATTCCTCAATGACATAACCGTATGATACTTCAGTTTCTTAGACTTCTATTTATTTACTAAGGGACCGCAAACTTTTATAACATGTTCTTTCTATCAATCCACCAAGGTTATGATACATCTTTGTTGTCCCTGAATAGGCCATGTACCCGTTCCAGAATACTATATCATTACTCAAGTTTCCAAACATATACTATGCTTTGCAATTATTCCCGGCTTTACTACGCTTCATCAGTTAAAGCTCTAGTGATCTTGGCAACCCTCATATATAATTACATTCTCTCTATAATATATGAGTATATACCCTTCGGTTATCTTCCAGAATAGGTGTATCCATTTCAATGATAGATCTATCCTTATTCATTTTTTTAATGAAATGAAGCTGTCTTACACGAACTTACTCCTCATTATTCCCTGTACTACTGCTGCTAGCCTTTAACTCCTCATTTAGGTCTATTCTACTTGCTGACAGAATGACTTTAATTCTCCCGCATCCTGAATATCTTATGCCTAGAATTCTCGTATCATCATGAGCTTTCACTTCCATGTAATCACTCACTTAACTTCTCATCTTAACCCATTATTTACCTCGGGTGCCATTTTACTTAATCATTCTTTGCCTCGTTACTGAACTTTTTACTACACCCTTATTTTGAAACTCTGAATAATTCTTTCCTTGAAGTGCTATCCCCCATTCTTTATTAGGTATGCATCCTTATATTACTAGCTCGATAGTCTTGTGATAAGAGAACTTCTGAAAGAGAACGCACCTTAGTCTTATCCTTGCCTCATATACATATATCCTTATACCCGTATCTCCATACAACATTCTTGCCACCATATTTTATACGATGAAAGGCCATCGTTGATATCTTATTCTTTTAGTAACGTAGATCATTCCCTTACCTCTTTTAGCCCTTTGTACTCATGAATCATTAGCATATTTATACTGAAGGGTCATATTTAAACATATACTTATCCCTTCCACTTCCTTCCTCGAGAAGAAGTTACACTCCCATCTAATTATACTGGCGTCTCATTAATGAAACACTTGGAAAGGTTTAATCGACTCAAGTTTCACCCCAATCCGACAAACAATATAAGGAGTAACATTTAACAACGTAGAACTCGAATCAATCAATACATAAAAATCATAAGAAAATATTAACAATATACCTGTATCAACATCGGGTGAAAACTCTGCATCCTGTTGACCAGTCAATGCGTAAATGCGGTTCTGAGGACTGCTCAAGCTGGTCGCTCCCCCTCTACCTCTAGCACGACCTACTGATGTTTGAATGTTTTGTCCCGGAGGACGCTTTGATAGTGAAGAACCGGTGGCGACCCCAGCGGGCTGAACCGTACGCCTACCACCTCGGAACGGACACTCTCGCGTAATATGGCCTGGCTGGCCACAAACATAACAAACATCTAAACCCAATCGACACGGTCCCCAATGTAGTTTACCACACTGAGTACATTGTGGTGTGGATGATCTCATCTGGCCTGAGTCACCCTTATACTGAGAGCTCGAAGCTCTGGAACTCTGACCTGGTCCAAAATAAATAGGGCGGTCAAATCTCTTGCCCTCAAATCGAGGGGGTGCACTAGCCACTGATTGGCCTAAATGCCTATAATACTGCTGCCTTTGACCCCCTCTGAACTCACTAGCAGCATCGAAAGATCTGTCCCTCTTACTATAATCTCTAACATAATCGTGCTCACCCTTTTACGGCTGCTATTGTTCTTCCAGGTCCTGGGCATGGGACTGAATATAGGAAATATCCATCCCTTCCTGGAGTGAAGCTGTCAGGCAATACTTAATCAAATGTGTCCCCAAACCACTCACAAACCTATGTACCCGGTCTCCCATATCAGCTACCATGGCCGGAGCATACCTAGCCAATGAATTGAACCGAATGCTATACTCTCGGGCACTCATATTTCCTTTCCTAAGATTCAAAAATCTATCGGCTCGGGCCCGTCCAACCTCGAGTGGCAAATAATGGCGAATGAAGGCATTTACGAACTCTTGCCATACCGGGGGAGGTGCATTTTCCCCTCTCGAAGACATCCAGTTATTATACCAAAGGACAGCCACATCCCGCAATCTATAGGAAACTAATTCTATTGACTCAGTATCGGAAGCATGTATTATTCTGAACGTCCTCAGCATCTCGTCTATAAAGCCCTGCGGGTCTTCATCCGACTTTGACCCATAAAATTATGGAGGATTCAAGCTAATAAAATCACGGGTTCTTGCACTAGCCGCTCTGTCACCGGGACACGCACCCTGCCGTTGAGCCTGAGCGGCAACTAACTGGGTCAGTAATTGAATAGCCTATGTTATACGGTGGCACCGAGGCATACGGTGGAGGAGGCCGGGGGTGCTTTGGAGCCGGGCCCGAGACCCCTTCATGCTCCTTTGAGATAGGTGGTGTGTGAGAGGTCTGAGTTGGAACCTCAGTATGGGACTCACCCTCCTCTATATATGCCGATGGCTCCCGTTCAGTCCTTCTACCGGCCGCTATCTTACCCTTCGGGGCAGCTATTGCCTTTCTCTTCACCGGCATTGCTGAAAACATAACGCACAATTAGGAAAAAGGAATTCTTATGTTATGGCTCTATCGCACGATCTATGATGAGCAAGAAAGGTCAATCATTCTTAATTGCCCCGCAGCCTCCTGTTTATAAGGGTGGCGCGCTTCACACCCATAAACAAGACTCTACTGGACACGACCTTTAGACATACCCTATGACGAACTGCTCTGATACCACTATTGTCACGACCCAACCTGAGGCCCATGATAGGTACTCGGAGCTAGCCTACCGAGTACCAAATATCATGCTTACTCCCATCTATCTCGGTGGACCACATATCTAAATCTCAATCATCATAACCTGTACAGGTATAAATTCTCCCAATGAAACTCATTTACACGGTAATCATCAACTTCATCTCACAAACATATATATATATATATACACACACAAGCCTACAAGGCTACAAAAATGACGTACAAGATAAACACTAATGGGGTCATGAAACTTCTGACTATCCACACATGTCTACGAGCCTCTATCTGGAGCACTAAAAATTATAAGGACGGGATAGAACTCGGCCATGCCCAAAATATATACACAAAAGGAGAATACCAATAGATTGCGGCTCCAAAATAAGTGGAGCGCTCCTGAGACTCCACTGATGAGCTCTTAAGAATCTAGGCTGTCTCCCTGCCTACCTGTGGGCATGAACACAGCGTCCACAAGAAAGGTCGTCAGTACGAGCAATGTACTAAGTATGTAAGGCATAAATAGTAATATGATAAAAAAAGTATAATGAATAACGTAAGATACAGGAAGCGCTTACACCTCATAGTACTTCTTAAGACATTCCTCGTGCTGACTTACTCTTTTTCTAGGAGAACCATTTCACATATCCACATACATACCTATATAATACTGTACCCGGCCATATAGACTCGGTATTATCCGTACCAGATCATAGTAATGTTCAGTTATATCCATATCCGGCCATAATAAGGCTCGGCAACATCCGTATCCGGCCATATCAAGGCTCGGCAGTATCCGTATGTGGCCATATCAAGGCTCGGCAGTATCCCATCTGTCAAACCCTTAATCCGATAGGGTGTCATGGGCACCCGACCCTTACCTAGGGCCGAGCGAACCCGCAGACTTTCGTAATACTCATACTGGGCCCGCAAAACATAACATAAGCACGTAACGAAAGTTTTTTTTTTTTCGAAAACAAACATGCCTTTCATTTTTTTTTTCAAATCAAATAAAGCTAGCATCGTATGAAATAATGCGTAAACATATGAAGTTCGTAACATAATGCATAATAATACATCGGCTTACATAGCCGCTTACAAAATTGACATATCACACACACGACAACGTACGCAAAGTCTCTACCAACATCTCGGATACCACAAAAGCACTCGGACTCGGCGGCACTCCGGAGGAAATGGAGCTCGCCAATCCGGCCCGGAACATCTTCTCGCTAACATCACTTACTCATCCGTGGGTACCGCGCGCGGCATGAAACGCGACCCCGAAGAAAAGGGGTCGATGCACGGAATATGTCGAGTATGCAAAGCGAAAAATACGAAAACGAAATCATAACCGAAGTCGGAGTACGAAAGTGAGCATAATAACCCGAATACCAAAGTACTTACATCCGACATACAAATCACATATAAGGGTTCGGAAGACAAATAGGATAATCGAATGTCAAAATGCTTCGCTTTCTTTTGAAAAACATTTTTGTCTCACATATACAGGAAAATCAAACATATCATATGAACCGATGCGGACATTAACCGAATGCCGAGGAACGTACGGCCCGATCCATATATAACATAATAATGCCGAGGAACGTACGGCCCGATCCATATATAATATAATAATGCCGAGGAACGTACGGCCCGATCCATATATAATATAATAATCATATCGTCCATATATTATACACATATCATATCGTCATCATATTATCATATCACATACCACATACGGTCCGTAATGGGACCCGAAATGGACGAACGTGGTCGCCACTCCATCCGGACGCCACAACACATCATACTTCCGGTTTTATATCTCCGAAACATCTCCCGTCACACATCATAACATATATACACATTCCATAGGCCATCATATCACATCATACTTCGGAAATCACATCATACTTCGGAATACATAACATCGAATAGTGCGCACGATATAACCGGCCCGGATCCGGCGAAGGAAGTAATAACGAATGCACGAGGAATCGTAGGAAATCATATGCAATGACAAACATTCACAAAACTCAATAGAGTAATCAAACATCGTTGTTTATAAGCCAAACAGTAGTCAAAACAGACTTCCTCCCGAATGTCACTCAGGAACATATCAAACCGAACTTCAGAAACCATAGTTACGTATCGGAATCATAAGTATACGAATCATTATTTCAGACTCAACAGACAAATATATAGTCATACTCGGGGGTCGGAAAGGTAGTCATATTGAATTCTTTCAAAAGCCATTAGAATTGTACAGAAGAAGATCGCGGGACCCACGGATGAGCGTCGGCCCCATCCGGCCCGCCTACGAAAATCATAGTCATCATATGTTACCGAATCATTATTACAAACTCAAAAGATAAGTAAACGATCGTACTTGAAATCGGAATAATAGTCATGTCATATCCTTTCAAAAATCATCAAAAGTACATAAGGAAAGTCGCGGGGCCCACGGAGGGGTGTCGACTCAAGTCGGGCCCGCCCATAAAAATCATAGTTATTATACACGTCATAGAATCATTTACGAGCATATCAAGGCCATCCGGTTTTGTTTGTGAAAGTTACGGACGTTCGTAGTTTTCGAAATTATTTAGGAACAAAACTCTTTTAAAAACCAAACTTTTATGCAACTTTTTGAAAATCAATCATACAAAGACATATAAACCATAGCTTGACCATATAAGGATGCCAACATCAAAAGCAAATACGACTCATAAACGTGCTCGGATTTTTAAGAATAGAATTACCCCCGAAGCTCATAATATATCATAACTTAGCCATATCTAAGACATGCCAAAAGAAGGAAAGGTAAGCTTTACATACCTTGATTGCTTCCTAAGCTAATCCAAACTCAAGTCTCGGCTTCTCAAAATCTACAACACGTCATTAGACACCAAACATTAGTCATAGGCACCTCGGAATCCCATTTTCATGCCATCACTTTTATCTACAAAAATTTGGGCAGCATTTCCCCTATAAATGCAACAACCCCGAGATTTCAACTCAGCCAAATTCATCAACAACAATACCAACAAACATTCTAACAACATCAACCATTAATTCAAAACGCACTTTAATATCAACAACCTTCTTTACGCAATGCGACGACATTCCAATTACGTTCAAATCAACATATATAATCAATCCAACATCATTGCTCACGCGTTCAAATACCAATCAAAACCATTCAAACATGATTCAATAACATTTCCAACAATCCACAAAATTATTCAAAACAACCCAACCAAAACATAAGGCAACCCGAAACCTTCCAAATTCAAGAAAACATCAACAACACATTTCTTTTCTTCCAAATTCATCAACCATACTAACAATCCATACTTTAACAACATTAATCTCAAAAATACAAGAGACCATATTAAGATCACATTAGGTTCCAAAACAGCCCACATGAATTCAACTTCACTTTGAACCATCAAACCTTCATTTTTCATCACATAATCTATAACAACAACAATCCAAACATACTAAATAAATCAATTCACATGTTCTTACCAAAACAACCCACTACACGGCCACACACCAACACACATACTTTCATGAATTCCATCCATTTCTTCAAACTACAACACATTCAAACATGCTAAATACAATTCATTTGTCACTTCTACACAACACATACTACACACGGCCAATCCCACACACACGGTTCAACTTCCACTTACAAGATTCCAAGATTTCCATTCACTTCTACATACTACAACATATACAAGTCGTCTATGAAAACATGTAAACAAGATTAAATCTCACCTTTTTCCACTCAACTCCTCCACACTTGGCTAGGATGAGAACTTCAAGAACAAACACCTTGCTTGCTTCAACAACAACTCCATGTTGTTTAGGACCTTCCAATGGGTAGAAAAGCTAGAAGAAAATATTTTTTTGGATCACTATTCATGGTCTTCATTTTTCTCCTCCTTGGCCGAACACCCTCTAGGTTGTTCTCCAAGCTTCTTGATTTTTCCTAGAGTTGGAAAAGATGACTTATGGTCTTGCTTGTCATCTAATATATGCCCACATAATTCATCCATGTGTCCATGGCCCACTCATGGCTTGGATGCATTTTATTTGGCCAACTCATGTGTGGGAACCACACCTAGGTCCCAAATTTTCACATGGCCATTTGGCCACTTCATGAAATTTTTTTCCAACTTCTAGCCCTTAGTTTTTTTATTCCAAATTTACCCTTAATGCTCCATATCAATAAAAGATGAGTATGCAACTTGTGCACTTTTAACAAAAATCAACAAAAACCGAAAATTAAAAGTCTTGTCCATAACTCGTCGCAACCAACTTAGAATATTCCAACGTACAAAGTACGGGGTATAACATCCTTTCCCCCTTTAGAACATTCGTCCTCGAATGTTCAACTAGTCTCATAAAACATCATAAGGATCTCGGGTTAAACTTTTCCTTCTTGTCGAATCTCATTACACTTTACTCAACTTGTAACATTCTAGGCACATTATCTCGTGTCGTCTCTTAGTCTTTAACTCAAACCCTTCCGTATTCATTCCATAGCTTGTTTTTCCGTTTCACACTTGCCTTTGTATTTTAGCTACATAGATCGCATCATAACCTTGGCCACTTTCTCTCTAGACTTTACTTATTTTCACAACACCTTCATCATATTCATATTGTCCCACTCGTATTCGATCTCATAGCGTAACACTCCTTAACCTTTTACCCTTTCTAATCAACTTTATCCTTAATATCTCACAAGCTGTCTTATCAATACATTCATATCCATCACAATTTCTTTCCTTCTTACTCTTGTCTTAATCTCACTCTTACTATCGGCACGACCTTTCAAGTCGTATTACAAACACATATCTCATTCTCTTTTCATTTCTGGAAAAAGTTCGGCAGAGTTTCCTCAATATTTCTTACTATCTCAAAACCTGCACGCAGAAAATACCAACAATGCCTCACAGGGCCAAAATACATATACACATATCATATCATATCGCAGCCACACAGGGCTCCCAATATCATCAACAGAACACAAATAATAAACATACCTCGTATGCCCAACTCAAACGGCACCTGTTACACTTTCTTGTTTACTTTCCCCCTTTAATCTTCAACTTGTATTTCAATCGCAACTTCAATATCTTTTCCAACATATATCTTTCATACCTTTACTTACCTGCGTACTTTGTGACTTCCAATATCATCAATCACTTCCTTCTATCAGTGTCATTATTCTCAATCACAATCAAAGATTAGTATCGGAAGTCTCATTCCTATGACTTGGCTCTATGGCACGATCTCAGATGTGAAAGAAGAGTAACCACCCTAGATGCCCCGTAGCCTCCTGTTTATAAATGTGGCGTGCAACACACCATAAACAAGACTCTACTTGACACGACTTTGCAGACAACCCCTAGGACGAACGGCTCTGATACCAATTTGTCACACCCTTAATCCGATAGGGTGTGATGGGCACCCGACCCTTACCTAGGGCCGAGCGAACCCGCAGACTTTCGTAATACTCATAATCATACTGGGCCCGCAAAACATGACATAAGCACGTAACGAAAATTTTTTTCTTTTTTTTTTCTCTTCTTTTTTTTTTCCGAAAACAAACATGCCTTTCATTTTTTTTTTTTTTTCAAATCAAATAAAGCTAGCATCGTATGAAATAACGCGTACGATATATCGGCTTACATAGCCATACAAAACAAATTCGTAACATAATGCATAATAATACATCGGCTTACATAGCCGCTTACAAAATCGACATATCACACACACGACACCGTACGCAAAGTCTCTAACCAAACTCGGATACCATACAAAAGCACTCGACTCGGCGGCACTCCGGAGGAAATGGAGCTCGCCAATCCGGTGAACATCTTCGCTAACATCACTTACTCTCTACGTGGGTACCTGCGCGGCATGAAACGCAGCCCCCGAAGAAAAGGGGGTCAGTACGGAATATGTACTGAGTATGCAAAGCCGAAAATATAGAAAACGAAATCATAACCGAAGTCAGGAGTACAGAAAGTGAGCATAATAACCCGAATACCAAAGTACTTACATCCGACATACAAATCATATATATAAGGGGTTCAGAAGGCAAATAGGATAATTAGAATGTCAAAATGCTTCGCTTTCTTTTGAAAAACATTTCTGTCTCGTATATACGGAAAATCAAACATATCATATGAGCTGACATTAACCGAATGCCGAGGAACGTACGGCCCGATCCATATATAACATAATAATGCCGAGGAACGTACGGCCCGATCCATATATAACATAATAATGCCGAGGAACGTACGGCCCGATCCATATATGATATAATAATGCCGAGGAACGTACGGCCCGATCCATATATAATATAATAATCATATCGTCATATTATCACATATCTTATCACATATCATATCACATATCACATACGGTCCGTAACGGGACCCGACGGACAGAACGTGGTCGCCACTCCATCTGGACGCCACAACACATCATACTTTAGAAGGTTTTATATCTCCGAACATCTCCGTCACACATCATATATCATATCACATCATACTTCGAAATCACATCATACTTCAGATTGTGCGCACGATAGTAACCGGCCCGGGATCCGGCGAAAGAAGTAATAACAGAATGCACGAGCAGAATCGTAGGAAATCATATGCAATGCCAAACATTCACAAAAACTCAATAGAGTAATCAAACAGACTGTTGTTTATAAGCCAAACAGTAGTCAAAATAGACTTTCTTCCAAATGTCACTTGGGAACATATCAAACCGAACTTCAGAAACCATAGTTACGTATCGGAATCATAAGTATACGACTCATTATTTCAGACTCAACAGACAAATATATAATCATACTCGGGGGTCGGAAAGGTAGTCATATTGAATTCTTTCAAAAGCCATCAGAATTGTACAAAAGAAGATCGCGGGACCCACGGACGAGCGTCAGCCCCATCCGGGCCCACCTACGAAAATCATAGTCATCATATGTTACCGAATCATTATTACAAACTCAAAAGATAAGTAAACTGATCGTACTTGAAATCGGAATAATAGTCATATCATATCCTTTCAAAAATCGTCAGAAGTACATAAGGAAAGTCGCGGGGCCCACGGAGGGGTGTCGACTCAAGTCGGGCCCGCCCATAAAAATCATAGTTATTATACACGTCATAGAATCATTTACGAGCATATCAAGGCCATCCGGTTTGTTTGTGAAAGTTACGGACTTTCGTAGTTTTCGAAATTATTTAGGAACAAAACTCTTTTAAAAACCAAACTTTTATGCAACTTTTTGAAAATCAATCATACAAAGACATATAAACCATAGCTTGTCCACATAAGGATGCCAACATCAAAAGCAAATACGACTCACAAACATGCTCGGATTTCTTAAGAATAGAATTACCCCCGAAGCTCATAACATATCACAACCTAGCCATATCTAAGACATGCCAAAAGAAGGAAAGGTAAGCTTTACATACCTTGATTGCTTCCTAAGCTAATCCAAACTCAAGTCTCGGCTTCTCAAAATCTACAACACGTCATTAGACACCAAACATTAGTCATAGGCACCTCGGAATCCCATTTTCATGCCATCACTTTTATCTACAAAAATTTGGGCAGCATTTCCCCTATAAATGCAACAACCCCGAGATTTCAACTCGGCCAAATTCATCAACAACAATACCAACAAACATTCTAACAACATCAACCATTAATTCAAAACACACTTTAATATCAACAACCTTCTTTCGCGCAATGCGACGACATTCCAATTACGTTCAAATCAACATATATAATCAATCCAACATCATTGCTCACGCGTTCAAATACCAATCCAAAACCATTCAAACATGATTCAATAACATTTCCAACAATCCACAAAATTATTCAAAACAACCCAACCAAAACATAAGGCAACCCGAAACCTTCCAAATTCAAGAAAACATCAACAACACATTTCTTTTCTTCCAAATTCATAAACCATACTAACAATCCATACTTTAACAACATTAATCTCAAAAATACAAGAGACCATATTAAGATCACATTAGGTTCCAAAACAGCCCACATGATTTCAACTTCACTTTGAACCATCAAACCTTCATTTTTCATCACATAATCTATAACAACAACAATCCAAACATACTAAATAAATCAATTCACATGTTCTTACCAAAAACAGCCCACTACACGGCCACACACCAACACACATACTTTCATGAATTCCATCCATTTCTTCACACTACAACACATTCAAACATGCTAAATACAATTCATTTGTCACTTCTACACAACACATACTACACACGGCCAAGCCCACACACACGGTTCAACTTCCACTTACAAGATTCCAAGATTTCCATTCACTTCTACATACTACAACATATACAAGTCGTCTATGAAAACATGTAAACAAGATTAAATCTCACCTTTTTCCACTCAACTCCTCCACACGGCTAGGATGAGAACTTCAAGAACAAACACCTTGCTTGTTTCAACAACAACCCCATGTTGTTTAGGACCTTCCAATGGGTAGAAAAGCTAGAAGAAAATATTTTTTGGATCACTATTCATGGTCTTCATTTTTCTCCTCCTTGGCCGAACACCCTCTAGGTTGTTCTCCAAGCTTCTTGATTTTTCCTAGAGTTGGAAAAGATGACTTATGGTCTTGCTTGTCATCTAATATATGCCCACATAATTCATCCATGTGTCCATGGCCCACTCATGTCTTAGATGCATTTTATTTGGCCAACTCATGTGTGGGAACCACACCTAGGTCCCACGGCCCACATGGCCATTTGGCCACTTCATGAAATTTTTTTTCCAACTTCTAGCCTTAGTTTCTTTATTCCAAATTTACCCTTAATGCTCCATATCAATAAAAGATGAGTACGCAACTTGTGCACTTTTAACAAAAATCAACCAAAACCGAAAATTAAAAGTCTTGTCCATAACTCGTCGTAACCAATTTAGAATATTCCAGTGTACAAAGTACGCGGTATAACACCATCATCATCACTATTATCACTACTGAGATCTTTTATCGATAACATCATAAGAGTCTTAAAAGTCATGAGTTCTAGCTTTTCTAGGAATAGGACATTTCAGACACCTCAAATGAATTCGCAGTTATGGAGTTATGCCTTTATCTCACCTTGAAGGAACAACTATCATGAGGTGAGATCAACAATAATGGATAAAATTGGTAATCATGTGACAAGCTCAATAGTATCATGAAAACATTAAGAACCTTAAACTTTGGCTTCTCTAGAATAGAAGTCATCATCATAATTATCATCCCTATCCTATCTCACATTGCTGAAACGATAGCATAAGATTAGGACAATGATAATGGATGAAATCATGAATCATATGATAAGCTCAATTATACTGTAAGATTTTTGAGAGTTAAGGTTCTCTAGGACTTCTAGGAACAAGGATAATATGGATAGCATATATGAGATTATAACATAGGACTCATGCCTTTGAAAGAAAGAGGGTTGCCTTACATACCTTCACGTCTTCTTTACGACTAAACATTTTCTGCCAAAGCTTGCAACTCTACATTCAAGAGGATTCGTACAACATTAGTCTTGAAAACATGCTTAAACTCAAACTATAACAACTAAAAAGCTAACGCAATTTGGGCAGCACTTCCCCTATTTTGTCGACTTCCACTATATGGAAGAACAACTCCCAACCACCAATAACAACTTGCAATATATCATAATCAAGGAATTATATTCAATTCTGTCACGACCCAACCCCGTAGGCCGTGACTAGTGCCCGAGCTGGGCACCCATACCCACCTGTTAACCATAATCAGCGTACAAACAGATTATACATATACAATAGTCAGACATCGTACCATATATAACCGGTATCTTATACATACAGAATAGTAATACGTCGCCCCAAATTGTCACAAACACATACATACATATTGCTGTCATTACTTCAGCAGATAATATCACACATAAGCCGGTAAGGCTATCATAGTACAGGGGGGACGTCCAAATCACAAACCACACAGACACAACTGACAAAGGCTTACCCACAACCCACACATATGTCTACAGACCTCTAAGAATAATAACAGAATCATATGACGGGACAGGGCCCCGCCGTACCCATGAATAGACATATAGTATATACATATGCATTGGAAGAATCTGTACCAAAACAAAACATAGGCTCCAGAACAAGGGAGCGCTCCAAGATCGAACAGGAATCCTAGGCTGGTGGATCATCCAAATAAGTATCTGTACCTGCGCGGCATGAAACGCAGCCCCCGAAGAAAGGGGGTCAGTACGGAATATATACTGAGTATGCAAAGCATGAAAAGCAGTAAATAAGATCATAATCAGTACAAGAGATACAAAAAGTAAATGCAATATCCAAAATACCAAAATGCTTACTCATTAAAACACAAATCATGCATGGGGCTCTTAGAAAATGGTCGCCCGCCCGTCCGTAGCGCCATAACACAGCATCACACCAGAAGGTTTCATATCTCCGTATCCCCGTCACACATCATAACACATCATAACGCCATAACACAGCATAACACCAAATATACATGGTACCCGGCCCTCTAGCGAGGGCTCGACGAACCGGACACATCATACTCCGGAATATCACATAGTGCGCACGATAACATAACCGGCCCGGGACTCGGTGAAAGATGTAATAACCATATGCACGAGCAGAGTCGTGAGGAGCCAAATGCAATTTAAAAACATTTAAAAAAAAACTCCATCGAATAGTCAAACGAATTATCATTTAAAATTAAGAGGATAGTCAAATCAAGTTTTCCCCGAATGTCACTCGGGAACATCTCAAATAGAACTTTAGGACTCATAGATACGTATCAAACCATATGAAATAACTTATGGAAATCGGGGGCATAATCGTCATCACAAACTTGATAGAGAAGTAAGTAATCGACGCTCGAGGGTTAAGACGATAGTCACGCTAACTCTCTTCAAAAGTCGTTAACATTACACAAAGGAAAGTCTCGGGCCCCACTGACGAGTAACAAACCGATCCGGGTCCATCTATGAAATTTGGAGACCTTATTCATTATAGAATCTCCTATGAACGTTTCGAAGCGATCCGAGCTCGTCTATGAAAGTTACGGTTGTTCGTAGTTACAGAATCCTTTAAAAGAACATTCTTTTTTTTGCAGCATTTGAAATCCAACCATACGAAAGACTTTAAAACCCATAATTTGACTATATTAAAAATATTAACATCGGAGGTGAATAAGAATCGTATACGGGCTCGGATCTTAAGAATGGAGTTACCCCGAGACTCGTATCATAGCCTAATTACGACTAAGACATGCCAAAAGAAAGAAAGGTTAGGCTTTACATACCTCGTCTGCTCTCGAAGCTAATCCAAACTTACGTCGCGGACTTCCCAAGATCTACAATACGTCATTAAATACCAACATTAACTAAAGGCCAACATTAACTAAAGGCATTTAGACATTCAATTCCAAACTAGCACTTAATTCTACAGAAATTTGGGCAGCATTTCCCCTGTAAATGCAACAACCCCGAGAATTCAACTCGGCCAAATTCATCAACAACAATGCCAACAACCAAACTAGCAACATCAACAAGTGATTCAAAACTCATTCTAACATTAGTAACTCTTTTCTATATACTTCGACGGCATTTCATTTACATTCAAATCACCACATACAATTAAGCCAACTCCAATGCTCATACATTCAAATACCAATCCGAAACCATTCAAACAAAATTCAAGAACATTT
This sequence comes from Lycium ferocissimum, assembly GCF_029784015.1. Taxonomy (NCBI): domain Eukaryota; kingdom Viridiplantae; phylum Streptophyta; class Magnoliopsida; order Solanales; family Solanaceae; genus Lycium; species Lycium ferocissimum. Next base: position 8,604,420 of record NC_081352.1, read on the forward strand.
CAAACAATCCACACAATATTCAAACGGCCCAACCAATGTGCAAAGCCACCCGAAACCTTCCAATTCCCATGGGGACAACAACAACACATTTCTTTCTTCCAAATTCATAAACTACATCAATAATCCGCATGTTAACAACATCATTTTCATCAATTCAAGAAACTACATTAAATTCACATTAGCTTCTAAAACAGCCCATATACGTTTTCCACTTCAACTTACATCATTAAGCTTTCATTATCATCATATAATCCACAACAACAACAACCAAAACACTAAATAAAATTAGTTCATCATATTCTACAAAACAGCCCACTACACGGCTCAACTTCAACACGCAACATATCATGATTTCCATCCATTTTTACATACTACAACACATCCAAAACATCCATAACACAGCTAATTCCAACCATTTAACCCACATAAAATAGCCCCTTAATCCATAAATCTCAACAAAATAACAAACTAGTTTATAACGCTATTTTCTCCGTTCTAATCCGTTAAAACTCTAATTAAACTTGTTAACAATGAAAAAGGGACCTTAGTCTTACCTTAAGTATGCAGCCAGCACGTCACCCTCTTCTTCTTGGCTGATTTTTAGCCCAAATTGAAGGCAACGCAACGTACAACACTTTTCTCTTCATGAGCTTCGCGATTCGGGGCTTAGATTGTGGTCAAAATTTAGTTTCTCTCTCTACCTCTCCTCTCTCTCTCTCCATCTCTGAAAATTCTGGATGTTTTGGTCTGAAAAATGAAGGAGAAAGCCGAAAATTTTACTTAAATGGCATGGGTATTGGGCCTGACCCGACTTGGAATCGGGTTGGGCCGAATCCACTGTTCAGCTCGACCTTTCTGCCTTAAAACATCCATATCTCCTTATCCCGATGTCGCCTGTGAACCCACAACCTATGGTTGGCAAGCTATTTCAATTATCTACAACTTTAATTTTGGGAGTTTTCCCAAATTCCAAACTCATAATACCGTTTTGGCCCCTCGAAGTCAGATCACCCGAAGACGTTTTCTTAAATTGTCTCTTTGGAGGGCTTACACTCATTTTTAGCTTATGGGTCCTTCTTAGGACTTGCTCAACTTCACATGTACTATTCATATATCTCTTCATATGTCCTTTATAAAATCCCAACATGTGGGTCCCACCTTAACACACGGCCACTTTGGCCTTTTCATGAAATTTTTATTTCAACTTCTAGCCCCTAATTTCCCTTAATAGTCTATACCAATAAAATTCATAAACAACTTATACATTACACCAAATCAAAAAATAGCCTTGTCCTTAACTTGTCGCAACTAACTTAAAATATTCCAACGTACAAAATACGGGATATAACAAATTCCATCCTAAATTCCCCCAAAATCCTCTTTTCAAATTCATCTATAGTCATCTTTTTCACCTCAACATCTATGGCTTCTCTACTTTAGATTCCGTCCTCAATAACAGTCACTAAACCTTTAGGTCACTTAAACATGAGAATAGGATGAATAAAATACCTTGAAGTATTAGGATTTCACCTTACTCAACTCTCTTTCCGAGACCAATTTCACCACAACCTTGAAAGGAAGCAAGAATCATCACTCTCCATGGATTTACCTCGAGGTTTTGATGTTGATTCTCTCTTTGGATGATATGGAAAGGTATGGGGTTGTTGAGAACCTTCAAGAACTCTTTGGAATACTCTATAGAAGTGGGGAAATGAGTGTGGAAGGTTGGAAATAAGGTTGGGGTCATTTGGGATTTAAAAAGGTGTCAAAATCATCCTCCGACCCTACTTTGTGATGAGTATGCGGCCTTCCACACTCAGTGTGCGGCCGAACACTCCTCCCTCCTCCCAAAACTGATGTTGGGAAGTGACCTAAGCCAAAATGGTGAGTTGGCAACCAGTGTGCGGGTTAGCAGACTCAATGTACGACCGCACACTGCCCCTGCACCTCCTGGTTTTGCGAAATCGCATTCTTTTCGACTCGTTTGACCTCCAATCCTCACGGAACCTTCTTGGCACTTATGTAAATCTTCATTAACCATCCAAGGGGATCTATATCTCTCCATCAAAGTTATGCTAAGCAATGTGCAAATCAACTGATGCCAAATTTCCCCAAAACATAACTCAACCTTAACTTTCTCCGACGAACTCACTTCCTTTGCCTAAAATGCCTTTGGAATCTTAACGTATACTTTTGAAATTATCAAATATTGTTCTTAAACTTATAGGGGCTCCATGTTAACTTTATTCTTATGCTATTCTATTTGTAATGCAAGCAACACGAAATTCCAAGGTGTAACAGACGATTTGTGAAAGGTTTAGCATCATCGCCTCTCCCCTAACAGAATTAATAAAAAAGATGTTCCTTTGTTTGGGGAGTTGAGTTAGAGAAATAATTTCATGAGTTGAAGTCCATGTTGAATTCTTCACCATTGTTGCAATTGCCAAATTTTGAGAAAACATTTGAAATCGAGTGTGATTCTTCGGGAGTGTGTATATGTGGAGTATTGATGCAATAAAGAAAGTCGTTGGCCTACTTTAGTGAAAAGGTCAAGGGGGTGCGCTTGAATTACTCTACTTATGACAAAGAGTTGTATGCACTTGTGAGAGTGTTGTCTCATTGGCTACACTACTTATGGCACAAAGAGTTTGTGATTAGATCAGCCCATGAATCTTTGAAGCACTTGAAGAGTCAATAAAAGCTAAACAAGAGGCATGCAAAATGGGTGGAATTCATTGAATTATTCCCTTATGTGATCAACCATAAATGGGAAAAGGAGAATGTTGTGGGGGATGCTATATCTAGAAGGTTTGTGTCACTCAATATGATGTCTTTTAGGGTGATGGGCTTTGATAGTCTAAAGGAGTTGTACTCTAATGAGGCTGACTTCAAAGAGATTTGTGAGGAGTTGACTCAAGGGAAGAGGGTGGACCGGTTCCAACTAGTTGATGGGTTTTTGTTCAAAGATGGTAGAGTGTGTGTTCCTATGAGCTCATGGAGAGAACTATTTGTGAGGGAATCCCATAATGGAGGTATAATGATGGGGCACTTTGGAGTCTCCAAAACACTTAACATCCTCAATGAACAATTCTATTGGCCTAAGATGAAACATAATGTGGAGAAACTTTGCAGACAATGCTTGGAGTGCAAACAAGCAAAATCGAAGACTCGCCCTCAAGGTTTGTACACACCCCTTCCCACCCCTATTGATCCTTGGATAGACATTCCCATGGATTTTGTTTTAGGTCTTCCAAGAACCAAAAGAGGGCATGATAGCATTTTTGTTGTGGTAGATCGATTTTCAAAAATGTCTCTTTTTATACCATACCATAAATGTGATGATGCCTCTCATGTGGCATCTTTGTTTGTGATTCATGTACTTAAATTGCATGGAGTACCACGCACTATTGTTAGTGATAGGGACTCCAAATTTCTTAGTCATTTTTGGAAGAGTCTTTGGGTTACTGTCACACCCCAATCCCGATGGGGCATGATGGGCACCCGACCCCTTACTCAGAGCCGAGCGAACCCGCTGGTTCTTGTGATATTCATAATCTCACTGGACTCTTAAACCACGAAATGAAATGCATAATGAAAGCTTCTCAAAAACATTCTGTTCGTTATTCTCGAATCACGCAAAATCGGTAATCATATGATCTTTATAACATAATGCATGATGACACATCGGCTTGCAGGGCCGCTACAAGACTGACATGCTATCCACGTGACTCTGTCTGCAAAGTCTCTAACTTTATTCCAGATACCATAACGTAGATACTCTGACTCGGCAACACTCTCGGAATGAAATGGAGCTCGCCCCCGCCGGGAGAGCATCCTCTAGCAACATCTTCCACTCGTCCGTGTACACCGCGTGGCATGAAACGCATTTGCCCACAAGAAGGGACGTCGGTACGAGCGATGTGCCGAGTATGTATGGCATGAGTAAAACATTTTAGAGGATACAAAGCATGAGTAGTAACAAGACGAAAACATAGGGCATTTCATGAGATAAAAGAGTAACACATATCCGAGTGCCCTTTTGGTTAGGCGGAACCATGCCTGTTAGTGCCGCGGAACGTGCACCCCGATCCATATACATATAATAAAAAAGTAACTTGTACATCCGAGTACCTTTTGGCGGAACCATGCATGCTTAGTGCCGCGCGGAACGTGCAGCCCGATCCATATATATCTATATATATATATATATATATTATATTGCTGCGGAACGTGCAGCCCGATCCATATATATATATATATATATATATATATTATATTTCTGCGGAACGTGCAGCCCGATCCATATAATATATTGCTGCGGAACGTGCAGCCCGATCCATAACCACATATCCCGCGTCCGGGCATCCCGCGTCCGGGACGGTATCATGTCATATTATACCAACCGATCGGGTGGTTACGCGTATATAACGCTCTCGCCCTTTCCCATATTCCCCATATACATATACATATATCATATACATATATCATATTCATATATCATATAAGTAGCATGCATAAGAGCCCAAAGAAAGTCATGTATCTATCGGAGTGACGTAAGGTCAGTAACCTCCGATTGTATTATGGAATAATCAGGGTCGCTTTGTCTCACCTTGAAGGAACGATTATTATAAGGTGAGATTCTAATGAAGAATAACTTCACGAGGAAACATAAAATAGGATCATAAGGCATCAATTCATATACTTTGGAATCTTTAAAAATAGTCATCACTCATGAATAAAATCGAGAAATCAAGAAATAGCTCAACATTCTCATATCGTCATTGAAATCATAAACTTGGAACCTTTAAACATAGAATCATCATCATCATATTCATCGTAGGAAAATATTCTCATTTTTGACATCATCGTTGTCATTGTAAAACATATCCATCGAGTTGTCATGAAAGCTTACGGAGTCATAAACCTCCGTTTTGGAAAGATACTGAGACATTCCGAAATTCTTTCAAAAATAGGTCGTTAGAACCAACAAAGGAAAGTCGCGGGGCCCACGGACGAGCATCAACCCAATCCGGGCCCGCCTATGAAAGTTAAAGATTATTACTCGTTATGAAATCTTCTACGATGGTTTCGAAGCGATCCGAGCCCATCTGTGAAAGTTACGGGCGTTCGTAGTTTCGGACTCGTTTAGGAACAAAATTCTTTTGAAAACAAAACTTTTGAAAACAACAAAGTTATGGAAGCATTTATGAAATCGTAATCTAAGAATCATGCCTTTGAAAGAACGGGACGAGCCTTAACATACCTTGGCCGCTCCCTGGCTAATCCAAACTTATGCCTTGGCTTCTCACGATCTACAATCACGTCATTAGATATCAACCATTAGCCATAAGCACTTAAGAATCCTATTTCAAACTAACACTTTGTCTACGGAAATTTGGGCAGCATTTCCCCTATAAATCCATCAACCTCGAGAATTCAACTCGGCCAAAACAATCATCAACAACAACCATACCAACAATCATATAAACAACATCAATAATTTATTCCAAACGCATTCTAACATTGGCGATTCTTCTCTACACAACTTATCAATACTCCATTTACGTCCAAATAAGCTACATGCATTCAATCCAACATTAATGATCATACGTTCAAATATTAATCCGAGACCATTCAAACACGATTTAAGAATATCCGAAGCAGTCCATACAATACACAAACAGCCCGGCTAATCGTGTAATGCTACCCGAAACTTACCATATTCCATAAGAGCAATGGCAACACATTTCATTCTTCCGAATTCATGAACTATATCAATAATTCCATACGTGAGCAACATTATTTCCATCAATACAAGAAACTATATTAAAATCATATTAATTTTCCAAAACAGCCCGCAACACTTACTACTTCAACATGAATCATCAAACATTTATTTTCATCGTAGAATCTATAACAACAATCAACCAAAACACTAAATGAAATTGTTCGTCGCACCTACACCAAACACATATACACACGCCCAAGCCTCAATATACAATCCTTCATGAATTTCATTCCTTTCTACATCACAACAACACGTCCAAACCATCCATAAAACATGTAAAAGAGGATAAAATCTCACCTTCTTCCACTTGGTATCCACTCACGGCTAGAGTTGTTCTTCACAAAGCGAGTGGTTTTCTTCTTCCAACAACTACTCCATGTCGTAGAGGGCCTTCCATTTAGTAGAAAAGCTTAAAGAAATTTATCCTTCTTGGCCAACACTTAGGGGCATGTTCGGCCAGCCCTCCATGGCCGAACTCCCCATGCTTCTCTCCTTCTCTCTCTCTTGAAATTTCTAGAATTGTGGGTGATGAATTGTGTATTATTTAATCACCACATATATATATATATATATATATATATATATGCATGGCACATGACCGGCCATGCTCCATTTTTTTCCTCCAATTTTCTAGATTTTTCTTTTTCTTTCCTCCAAGTTTCTTCAAACTTCTTGAATTTTCCCTTAAGTTGTAAAGATGAATTCTTGCCTTGTCATCTTTGTCTATATTCATATAAGTCCCCTACAAATATAATATGACCACATGCACATCTTCATGGCTTAAGATGATTGGCCAACCATGGGTGGGACCCACGGCCACTTGGCTTCTCCAAGGAGTCATGAACTAGAAATTTCCAATTTTCAAATTTGCCCTTAACATTCCATGCCAATAATAATATTTATGAGCGACTTATTCATTAAGACCGAATCGGAGGTCACAAGCCTCTACTTCGTCTTCCAAAATTGTCTTGTCCTCAATTTTTCACAACTAGATCGGAATGTCTCAACGTGCGAAATGCAGGATATAACAGTTACACTTGGTACCAAGATTATGTTCTCTACTTCTTGTCACCCTTAAATGGATGGCCAAACCGAAGTAGTGAATATGTAACGACCTGTTTGGCCGTTATGATACTTTTGACCTTGTTGATCCTTTTTTCGAGCTTCATTAGCTTATACTGGACTTTTGAGAACGGGTAGTATGATTTCTGAGGTTATCAAATGAACATTAGATGTTTTTTTGTGATAATAAGCCTTTAAGCGATAGATGTTTGACCCAAAGTTAACTTTTAGGTAAACAGACCTTTTTTAAAAATTCATCAATTTTGAGAGGTCCGGATGGTCATTTGGGACTTGAAGGTATGGTTGGTTCACTTCCCAATGCATTAGAATGCATTTTGGGACCTGGGTTGGAAGGTTGGTTTAGAGTATTAGGGGTTGACTTGGTCAACGAGACCCCTGTTGGGAAATTCAAGGCCACGGGTGAGTTTGCAGCGTGTTTTTATGTGTATTTGCATATTTGTATTGTATCTGTGAGGCCTCGGGTGATAGTTGGATTTTGGGTTGACACTTTTGGAGTTCTGGGGAAATCTGGTGTCTGATGCATCGCCATGGCGACACCAGGACTGCAGCAGTGGTATCGATACGGCGATGGCCCTGCCGTTATAGCAGTATAGCGAGATTGTGAGTGACTGCTGGGGTGGTCATGTCACTGCTGCAGCGGTTCCGCTGTAGCGGACGGGGACTTAAATGACTTAAAATCCTCTTTCAAACCCTATCACTCCTCATTCATTACTCTCAGTTCTAGTACGACTTTGGGAGCGAAACAAGAGATTCTAAGAAAATTCTTCATTGGGGTAAGTTCATCTAACCCTATTCATCATTTATGATTCATAACCCAAATTAGAAACTCCCTCATTGATGCTAGAGTCTTCCAATAACATAAGGATTAAAGAGGGTTCTTGAGGTTTCTTTCTTGAATGAACTTTTGGTTATCAAACCTCGATTTGTTGATGGAATAAGCTTATATTAGTATGGAATTGATGGGTAATAGCTTTATAAACATGTTTCCTTCATTATTAGTAATTAATTCATGAATTTTAGAATTATGGTTCATACCCCAAATTGGGTGTTTCTCTTTAAATACGAATTTAGCTTAATATTGAGTTGTTTTGGAAATTGATTAGTGGGTTTCGATCACTTCGACTTGAATTGCTTGTTCCACTTTTAAATTTCCCGTTTTGCCCTTGTGAGCCTGTTTCCCCAAATCCCATAGGCTTAAGTTGAACAAATTAGAAGCCTAGCAATATGGGTACTGTTCTTCATTATTTCTAATCTAGATTACGTTATAAATAGACCCTGAGTATTTGGAGGCTTTAAGGAAGGGCAAGGCACTCGCGTGATTGTTTGGGATTCCTGTTCGGCACTCCAGGTAAGTTATGGCTTACCTTTTGGTTAGACTTCGGTTAGTTACTCGGATGTAGTACTTGGGAATTGTTGGAGACATCATGTGGAGAAGTTTGGGATGGAATTCTTAGGTTGGTACTATTGTCTAACTTGTGTGTTCGGGCACGTGGCCTGTAGAATCCTGTTTATGCTTGGCTTCTTATGAGAATTGGTGGTTTCTATGTATTATGGAAGACTGTTTGGAAGGAACGGATTCATGTGATACTTGTACTATAATGGATGTACTTATATGAATTGACTGGAATCCATATGTTATTTATGGTATTCTCATTGCATGACATACTTTCTCATATCTATAATATATCTGTCTTGGTCTTGATATTGAAAAATGGTGATGACGGAGGTAAGTATGTGTTATAGCCCGTACTTTGTACGTTTGGATATTTCGAAGTCGTCGTGGAAAGTTAAGGGCGAAACGATTTTCAAAAATCATTTTAATGTGTAAGTCGTTATAAAACTATTTATGACTATTATTAGTAGGGAGATATTGTGGGAGGTCAAGGGCAAAAAGAGAAATTTGCAAAATGGGTTATGAAAATAATGCGGAAGGCTAGGGGCAAAATGGTAATATTGAGAAAAGTCGAGGGGCAAAACGGGAATTTCATAAAGGGTTCAAGAATATTCCAAAAGGGCCCTAATGGCCATGTGACAAAAAAAAAAAAAAAAAAAAAAAAAAAAAAAAAAAAAGAAGAAAAGATGACATAAGTTAGTCATCTTTCTAGAAAATAAAAGAAAAAGGAAAGAAAAATCTAGAGAGGGGCATGTGCCCCTCACATGCATGCAAGAGGATATATATATATATATATATATATATATGAGGGGTGCTCATATTATAAGAGAGAAGAGAAAGGAAAGATGAAGAGCAAAGGGACATGGCATTCGGCCATGTCCTCCCATTTTTGTCCCTTGGAAATCTTTCTCCAAAAATTATTTTCTTGTGGTATTCCTACTAATTCAAGGGTGCTCTTCAACATGACATAATTGTTGGAAGGAGAGAATCACTCTTGGTTGCAAAATCATCACTTTAGCCAAGTGAAGAAGTTGTGAAGAAAGGTATGATTTCATTCCTTTTTGTGGGTTGTGAAGGTTTTGTTTATGTTGTGGAATGTAGGAATGGATAGAATACATGAAATTATGGAAGTTTGCCTGATTGTTATTTGTGTAGGTAAGTGGCCGTATGTACGAAGGTATTGTGTAGACAAGATGAGTTGAGTTTATGTAGTATTCTAATTGTAGTTATTGTAGACTCTACATTGGTAATGGAAGATTAATGACTTTGCTTGAAGTTGGGAATGTGGAAGGTGGCCGTGTGTATGTGTGTGTGTTGTAGGAAAATATGAACCCATTTTATGCAATGTAATTTGATAGTTATGGTTGATGTAACACGTAGAAAATGGATGAAAAATCATGAGATGTGTGTGTTGTGATGTTGGCCGTATAGGGGCTGTTTTTGGTAAGTTATGGCGAATTGATTTTACTTAGCATTTTGGTTGATATTGTTATGGGTTATGTTACAAGAATAAAAGTATTGAATGGTTTAAGTTGGAGTTGTGGTTGTTGTGAGTTTGGCCGTGTGTATGTAGTGCTATGTAGGGATGAAGGACTCATTTTATTTAGTATGTTTGAGATGTTGTGTTGCGGGTTCTATGATGTAAATAAGAGTTTAACAACTCAAATGGAAGTTATAATTGTGTGCGGGCTGTTTTGCTAGATAATGTGAATCAAATATGCTTTCTTGTATTGATGGCAATAATGTTGTTAAATGTATGGATTGTTGGTATTGTTGATAGTTTGGCCGGGTTGAATTCCGGATTGCGTTGATGTTGATTTGGGCCGAGCCATATTCTCGGGATGGTGCGATTCTGGGGGGAGGTCTTTGCCGAAATTTCGGCAGACAAGAACAAATTCAAGATTGGAATTTTAAAGCCTCATGAATAGTAACTGGCAAACATGACCAAATTGCGGATTTTGGCAAACTTGGAGCTGGGATTTGGAGAAGCTTAAGGAGCGGAAAAGGTATGTAAGGCTTACTCTTTCTTTCTTTGGCATGTCCTAGATGTAATAAGCTTGAATGCGTGCTTCGGGGGCCACTCCAATTCTAGAAGTTCGAGATTGAATTTAGTTACTATTCATTCAATAGAATTGAACTTACTAAGTTACGCTTTATTGTAAAGAAATGCCCAAACGTCCGTAAGTTTTGAAAACGAAAGTGGAACGCTTTGAAATCTTCGAGGATAAGCTAATGAGATATAATGACCATGCTTTTATGTTCGTTACCCGACTTGACCCCAGGTGGGCCCACATTCCCCGAGACCTAAGTGTACTGTTCTATTTGTCTCATGTCCGTAAGATAACTAAGGGAACCTTTGACTTTCGTTTTGAATTTAATATGAGTATCTGGTAATGCAGCTATGAGCATTTTGGTTTGACTATCCGCATGTAAACACTCCGACACGAATGATCTGATATGAATATTCTGATGTAAGCTCTCTGATGTAAATATTCTGAAATAGAAATTCTGATATAAGCATTCGGATATAAGTGTTGTGACAAAGGTATTTGATACAAGTATTTTGATATGAACATTCTCTGTAAGCTTTAATGTTCTTCATACACGATCCTGGATCGCTTGAAAAGTCCGAAGAGGTTTCTGCGCTTCAAATGTCCATAACTTTCTGATACTAATTCGGAAGGACCCGAAACTTGCTTCTGGATCTTCATATGTCGGTAAGTGTACGTATTCTTCGAGTCTGGATTTGTGTGCATATGGTTTCTCACGACTCTGTTCGTGCATGGCTCAATGCATCTTTCACTGAGTCCCGGGCCAGGGCATGTTATGTTCTCGTGCGTACTATACGGTATGATTCTGATTCACTGAGTCCCGGGCCAGGATATGATCTCGTGCGCACTTCTCTGCATTATTCACCGAGTCCCTCGTACTTGCGGGCCGGGACACGTTATCTGTATGTAATTATGATTTGATGGTACGGGGATGGCGGCCAGGATGGCATTTGATATTATCCACCGAGACCCGCAGTAGAGGGCCGGGACACGTTATGTATATTTGGTACAGGATTCTGGTCTGCATGATCTTACATTACCGAGTCCCTTAACAAAAGGGCCGGGACATGTTATTTGCATATATGACATATGAGTCTGCTATATATGACCCTATTCACCGAGTCCCTTATCAGAGGGCCGGGACAAGTTTTATGCATATGCGGTATACAATATCATCTGAGCATTCCGTGCATTCTGTATTCTGTCCGAGGTATGTCAGTATTTGAACATTCTGTATGTTCTGTAGTTTGTCCGTCACATGATACAATCTGAATATTTTGTATGTTCGGCATTCCGTCCGATATATGACTTTATCTGAATATTCTGTACGTTCTGTACTCCGTCTGACGTGCGACATCTCCGATGCACTCTGTATTTCTGTACCTCTTCGGACATGCGATCTGTGATTGTAAGGTAAGCGTTTTGGGTATACTGGTTGATTCATTATTTTCTGTACACTTTTAGCATATGAAACAGGTATGTATGAATTGCGTCTGGGAGGTAAGCGTCTGCTATGTTGAGTAACGTATGTACACGATAGTCTGTCTTCGTTTCGGTTATAGTTTTGTTTCTACGTATTGCATGCCTTACGTACTCGGTACATATTCGTCTTGACTCCCTTTCTTCGGGGTCGCGTTTCATGCCGCGCGAGTACACGGATGAGCTGAAGTCATTATAGAAGATGTTCCAGCGGAGATGGCAAGCTCCATTTTCCCGGGGTACTACCGAGTCAGAGTTTGTCTGTTATGAGTTCTGGACCTGTGTTAGAGACTTTGCAGACAGCGTCGTGGGTATGGTATGTCAGTCTGTCAGCGGCTCCATCAGCCGATATGTCGACTTGTGTTATGTAGTAAACCTTGTATAATTACAGACTTTGTCAGATTTATAAGCTTTATTATGTATTTCATGATTATTCAGTTTTTGAGATTTGAAAAAAAAATTATGTGCGTAATAAGAGTCTGTGGGTTCGCTCGGCTCCGGACGTGGGGTCGGGTGCCCATCACACCCTAGTAAGGTCGGGGTGTGACAGTATGATTCATGCGACATTGCTATATTTGCGGAGCCATCTCTATTCTATGTGATACAGAGTGGTTAGAAATGATTTGGATGGAGAAGTCATTCTAGGTTGTGTAATACGGCATGACGGTACATGGACTTAGCGGTCCCCCATGGGTCATGACTGTCGAGAGGTGGACATCGTCCCCCTGGAGCATGTGTGTATCATTGCATTGCATTCCATATGCATTCATAGTATATATTCTTATTGTCATTTGGATTGATATTGATCTTCAGTGATATTTGAGTTATTGGTTAATTATTTGGTTATGTTTGGATGTGTGAAATATTTGAGACATGGTTTGGTAATTGATTACACTATTTGTACTTGTTGACTTGTATCTGTCTGTGAGCATGATTATCTTTCCATTTCCTTGTTCGCATACGTGATCTAACTATTATCGGCCTATGATGCTTACCCAGTACCGTGTTTTGCACTGATGCTACCTTGTTGTACTCTTTTTATGAGTGCAGAGTTCGTTGCTGGGGAGACTTCCACACCTCGCGACTGATCTCGAGGCGGCGCGAGACTCTATCTTCTTTAATGTCCCATTTCTATTTCGAGACAATATGTATTTCAGATGATGTATTGACTATTCGGACTTGTAGTAGTATTTAGTAGCTCTTGTACTGATCAAACCAGATTTTTAGGATTGGTTTATCTTCCGTACTTAGTATTTATATTTATGTCAGACTTATCATATTATTCTTGGGTTTTTCATTCATTTATTCATTTATTATTTACTGATGATTGGTTGCATAGAGGACGAGTTTGCCTACTGAAGTGGGAAATAGTAGGTGCCCACACGTTCCTCGAGTTGGGGCGTGACAGAATAGGACTCTTGGGAGCATGCTTAGGTGCATGACTAGAGAAAAACCAACTTCTTGGGAGGACAGTTTTCCCTTGATTGGATTTTCTTATAATACGTCCCTTCACTCCTCTATTGGCATGACTCCATTTGAAGTTTGTTATGGTTTTAACTCCTTAATCTTAACCCCTTTTTCTAGTGATGTTGTTGTGACTATAGATGAAAAACAAAGGGCGGCCGAAATGTTGAAGATTCCTGCCAAGGTGAGGGAAAACATAGAAAAAATCAACACCTTGGTGGCAAAGAGACAAAACCATGGGCGAAAGAAGGTGGACTTCCAACTCGATGATTGGGTTTGGGTACACTTTCGAAAGGAGAGGTTTCCGAAAATAAGATCAATGACAATGCCTACAAGATCGACTTATCGAGTGAGTATAATGTTCACAATATTTTTAATGTAAGTGATCTATCTTCTTGTGTTGTATGTGACCCCATAGATTCGAGGATGAATTCTTTTCAAGAAGGGGAGGATGATAGGATACCAAGGGGCACAACTCAATGACCCTTCACTCGTAGCCAAGCCAAAGAGCTCCAAGCCGTGAAAGACATGTTCATACAAAGGAAGACTTTGGAGACCCTTGAGGAACAATACACAAAAGTATACAACATTTGAATGATTACTTGGAGTGATAGCAAAGACAAAGAGAGCACGAAAAAGTTACGTATCGTAGAAGGATATTGTCACGACCCAACCCCGTAGGCCGTGACTAGTGCCCGAGTTGGGCACCCAAACGCATTCATCAAACCTAAATCACACACGAGTGGCTGACGCGTATACAAATATCAAACGCTGTCTCAAACACATCTCAAACTCAAACACATATATATCGGAAGCCGACAAGGCTAACTGATGGCACGTCGGCCCACAGCATATAATATACAAACTCATCCGTACAGGGTAGGCACACAACCCACATATACGTCTACAGACCTCTAAACAAACCAACAGACTAACAGAATCATGTGACGGGACAGGGCCCCGCCGTACCCCTGAACACACACACACATATGCAACGAACGAGTATATACCAAGATGTAAGCTCCGAAATGAAAGGAGCACTCCAACACAGCAGGATAGGTATCCTAAACTGCGGCGGACGAACGTGGTCGCCGCTCCATCCGGCGCCAAGACATCATACTTCGAAAGATATATCTCCAAACACATCATACCCCATACCCGATCATATATCATATCGCAGACCTCACAGGGCTCCCAACATCAACAACGATTTAAAATAATAAACACACCTCGTATATGTCTTTCATACCTTTACTTACCTGCGTGCTTGCAACTTCCAACATCGCTAATCACTTTCTGTTATCAACACCATTCTTCTGCTGAAATCAAAGATCAAAGTAAGGAATCTCATGAATTCCATCCATAACAACATACAACAACACACATAAACCTTCCATAATTCATAAAACAAGATTAGAACTTACCTTTCTTCACAACCCCTCAACTTATCCAAAGTTGGCCAAAGATGAAAACGAACAATCCAACATAATAGATTTACTCTATCGGTATCGACTTTCAAGACATGTTAAAAACTTATATCTCGGGTTTATTTCACGAAGGTATTTCCAAAACGGTAATTATGATTCAAAATAGAACCATATGCATATATCCAATTAAATTTCAAAACTCGGCAATTAAATACATATCCATACTCATTAAGATCACGGGCTCGAGTAAGTATTGGTCTGTCGGAATTTAATATACAAAAGATATGAGCCTTTAGATTTTCGCAACTTTCGAAAAGATACTTCATAGACTATTTTCAGAAAATTTAGTGTCGTTCACATTAGAAGCTTTCAAATAACTTATGGAACGAATCAGACGGAGTCTCAAACTCGTAGACAAGGTCCTCCCTTTATATTGTCACACCCCAATTTCCGATAGGGTGTGATGGGCACCCGACCCTTACTTAGGGCCGAGCGAACCCTCTGACTGACATAGTACTCGTAGTCATAAAGGGCCCCTAACTGGCCATAAATGCGTAATGAAATTTTTTTTTGAAAACAACATACGGTATATCTATCAAGTTAACATAACTTGCGGCCGTACAAAATTTGTAATATCCTGTACAACAATACGACGGCTTATAGAGCCGCTCACAATCGACATCTCATATACATGACTCTGTCTGCAAAATCTCTAACACGTATACCATAATTCACGTGTACACCGACTCGGAAAGACTCGGAGGAAATGGAGCTCGCCAATCTTACCGGAACACCTTCGCTAATGTCTTCGGTTCACACAGGTGTACTGCATGCGGCATGAACGCGGCCCCCCCCCGAAGAAGAGGGGTCGGTACGAGCAATGTACCGAGTATGTAAGCCATGAAAATAATACGAAGAAGCATGTAACATATGAGCAATAACAACATGTGAGACCAAAGATCATATAACGAGATAAAAGGACAATCTGTACCTGTAAGTGCCTTTCAGGCGGATGTCATGCTTGCTTATACATACTTTTGTTCAAAACATTTCGTATCATATATATGTGAAAATAACAAGTCATGTCGCCGAAATACGTCGGCTTCCCACATGTGTCCCGCGTCCGGGCATCCCGCGTCCGGGCATCCCGCGTCCGGGATGGAATTACGCCAGCTGACCAGGTGGCAATGCGTCTATAGCGCAACATGTATCCATTCCCCAAAATTCCCCATTTTCATATACATATCATATACATGTCATATACATATCATATAAGCGACATGCATGAGAACCCAAAGAAAGTCATGTGTCTACCGGGGTGACGTAAGGTCGGTAGCCCCCGATTACCTTATGGAATAACCACGGTCGCTTCGTCTCACCTTGAAGGAACAATCATTATAAGGCGAGACTATCAATGAATAGCAACACCATAAGAAAACATAAAATAATATTATAAAGTTTCTATGAAAGAAGTAATGGAAACCGATATGCACGTTTATCGAGACTCGGGTGACGAACATAAAAACACGGTCATTATATCCCATTGGGTCATCCATGAAGGTTTCAAGACATTTCAATTTCGTTTCTAGGGGTTTCGGACGTTCGAACACCATTTTACCTTAAAGCACAAGTTATAGGTTCAATTCTACTGAATGAATAGTGAATAAATTTAGGTGTCGTTTCCGAGGGGTAGGACTTTTCCCGAGGGTCGGATTTCAACTTATACTAACTAAGACATGCCAAATGAAGGAGAGGTAGGCTTCACATACCTTTTACGCTTTGTTCACGTCTCCACACTCAAGCTCCAAGTTCGCCAAAATCTACAAATTGGTCATGTTTACCAATTGTTAATCTCAACCAATACTTGCTTATAAACAAGATTTGGGCAGCACCTCCCTATACGTATAACATCCCGAGATTCATACTCGGCCAAAACAACAACAACCATACCAACAACAATATAAGCAACATCAACAATCGACTAAAAACGCATTCTAGCGCAAATAGTCTTATTTTCCAAATAATCCAACAACTCCAAACCCAACTTTACACTTACAATCCAATATCAATATGTTCATATTCACATACTAATTTAAGGTTATTCAAACACAAACCAAGAGCATTTCAAGCTATATATCCAATATCCATTAATTCCAACAATTTCCATACAATTCAATACAATTTAATTCACATAATATTCCAACAATACCATCAATATACTACTCGCCCATATCTTCCAATTTATGAAACAACAACAACATTTTTTTCCTTCTTTCAATTTCAAGTACAACAATCCAATTTTCATTCCTCCAAACCATTAAATCTTTATTCTAACATCATAAAACCTATCATAACAACAATTTCCATTCTAAATAAAATCAATTCATCACACCTTACCATAACCTAGCATTCGGCCAAGCCACCCCTTAACATACTTTTCATGAACTTCCATATTTTCCATACACTACAACAACCAACACAACACAACACAACACAACATAACATATACAATACTACATACACACCCACGGCCACACACATGCACTCTCACAACACATGAATTTCATCCATTTCCATGCACACAACTTACTCTACCATCCATAACATATAAGAAAAGAATTAAACCTTACCTTTTTCCCCACTTCTTCACTTGACTTAAGTTGGCAACTTGTATGAGTACAAGTTCTTCTTGTTCCACAAATCACTTCACCTTACTAAAGACTCTTCAAGGGATTGTTTGGCTATGAAGAACAAGTTGAGATTTCTCTTCTTTTTCTTTTTTTTTTTTCGGTTTTTCCTTTCTTTTTTTTTCTTAAGGCCGAATGGCCATGTTTGTTTTCTCCTCTCTTTCTTGCTTTCTACTCTTGAAATGTCTAGAGAAAATAAGATGAACAAGTCATCTTTCCATCTATATATATATATAGCTCCTTCCAATAATAAGCAACCATATTGCCCCTAACTTGGCTCAATTCTATTTGGCCATGTTTTGCAAGTGGGGTCCATGGCCAAGTGGCCCCCCTTTCATGAAAATTCTAGCAAATTCCTCCTTTTTCATGAAAAAAATATTTTTCCTTAGTTCCAAATTTGCCCCTATCCTTTCTCCATATTTCCATGAGTCGTTTTGCAAATTTACCTTTTTACCCCTGGCCTTTCTTAATATTCCCACTTTACAATTTTCCATACGCAACTCGTGTCACTCGCCTTGACTTACCCGAGGGTACAAAATACGGGATGTAACATCCTCCCCCCCTTTAAAACATTCGTCCTCGAATGTTGAACTGGCCTTATCGGGTGTTATCACACTTCGGGGAGGTTTCCCTTATGGTTGTCGTACACAATTACCTAACACGTCCGTTCGGATACTTGGTTGACTTATACTTTCTTGTTATCCCATACTTCATAGGACGCCGTTATCTTTTTCGGTCATCTTCCTTGGTTGTTCTCTATATTTGCGTCGTACTGCACCCGTCGTCAGCTTGGTTCTACGCCTTTTTGTAGTTGCTCGATGTGCTAACATATCCCAGATTCTTGTTACCCTCTCATTCGCGACATTTCCAACCACTATTTAAACTTACCTTGATTCTAGGGCTGTACTATACCGGTTTCCTTTTCACTAGCCCAGTCCAACTCAGTCTACGCAACCTCTATTGCGTCTCCAGTCATCCCATATACCCTAATATCATCTGGGCTATCCTAACTTCACATTTGTCCTCTACCTCTATACTTATGAAATTTTTTTTTTTTTTTTTTGGGATACTTCCCAGGGGGTCACCCATCCTGAAATTTCTCTCACTTCAAAGACGCTTAACCTTGAGACTTTAATGAAATCGGGGCGTTAATGCCGGTATAATCGCGTCCGCCTCACCGTACAACCTTTGTTACATATTCTAGAGTACGTCGGAGCCTTACCAGATTTCAAAACGTTCCCACAACCCATTTTATCAGCTATCTGATCGATACATTTCTATTCATCACAATTCTTTTTCCTCATACGCTTATCTTAATCAGATCACTTTATCCAACCCTGCCAGTCCTTTCTAAATCATTTCCTAGTAGCATAAGTCCTTCCAAATTTCCTTATTACTGTATTTCCCCCGACGTCTTATTGACCATTTCACTACTTCTTCCACAATTAACTTATTCCTAGAGAGCAGCTGTACTTTACAGCTCAGTCAACTTTTATCGCTACTATTAACCCGACTTTTCCAAAATATCTTCCAACTTGTATCTCATTCTCGTATTATTTCTAGAAAAATTTTGGCGTAGTTTCCTCGTATTTCTTACTATTCCAAAACACCGCACGCAGAAATACCAACGAGTGCCTCACAGGGCCATCATCATATATACATATCACATCATATTGTATCGTATCATAGCCACACAGGGCTCTCAATATTCACAAAGGTCCGAAGATATTAGATTTACCTCATAAGCTCGGCACAACTACACATATCACATTTTCTTGCTTACCTTCCTTTTCAGTTTTCAGCTTTGCCTCTCAATCGTACGCCAATACCTTACTTGACATATACCTTTCGTATCTTTACTTACCTGCGTGCTTTGTAACCTTCCATACCGCTGATCGCTTCCGCCTGTCAATGTCATTCCTCTGCCGAAATCAAAGATTAGTACAAAGGGTCCCATTTCCCATAACTTGGCTCTCAAAGACGATTTAAGATGCCAAAGAAAAGTAACCATCCTAGATGCCCCGTAGCCTCCTGTTTATAAATGTGGCGCGCTTCACACCATAAACAAGACTCTACCGGACACGACTTTGCAGACAACCCTTGGACCGACCTGCTCTGATACCACTTTGTCACACCCCAATTTTCGATAGGGTGTGATGGGCACCCGACCCTTACTTAGGGCCGAGCGAACCCTCTGACTGACATAGTACTCGTAGTCATAAAGGGCCCCTAACTGGCCATAAATGCGTAATGAAATTTTTTTTTTTGAAAACAACATACGGTATATCTATCAAGTTAACATAACTTGCGGCCGTACAAAATTTGTAATATCCTGTACAACAATACGACGGCTTATAGAGCCGCTCACAATCGACATCTCATATACATGACTCTGTCTGCAAAATCTCTAACACAGTCAGATACCATAATTCACGTGTACACTGACTCGGCAAAGACTCCGGAGGAAATGGAGCTCGCCAATCTTACTGGAACACCTTCTGCTAATGTCTTCAGTTCACCTGGGTGTACCTGCGCGGCATGAACGCAGCCCCCCCGAAGAAGAGGGGTCAGTACGAGCAATGTACCGAGTATGTAAGCCATGAAAATAATACAGTGAAGCATGTAACATATGAGCAATAACAACATGTGAGACCAAAGATCATATAACGAGATAAAAGGACAATCTGTACCTGTAAGTGCCTTTCAGGCGGATGTCATGCTTGCTTATACATACTTTTGTTCAAAACATTTCGTATCATATATATGTGAAAATAACAAGTCATGTCGCCGAAATACGTCGGCTTCCCACGTGTCCCGCGTCCGGCATCCGGGCATCCCGCGTCCGGATGGAATTACGCCACCGACCGAGTGTGGCAATGCGTCTATAGCGCAACGGGTATCCATTCCCCAAAATTCCCCATTTTCATATACATATCATATACATGTCATATACATATCATATAAGCAGCATGCATGAGAACCCAAAGAAAGTCATGTGTCTACCGGGGTGACGTAAGGTCGGTAGCCCCCGATTACCTTATGGAATAACCACGGTCGCTTCGTCTCACCTTGAAGGAACAATCATTATAAGGCGAGACTATCAATGAATAGCAACACCATAAGAAAACATAAAATAATATTATAAAGTTTCTATGAAAGAAGTAATGGAAACCGATATGCACGTTTATCGAGACTCGGGTGACGAACATAAAAACACGGTCATTATATCCCATTGGGTCATCCATGAAGGTTTCAAGACATTTCAATTTCGTTTCTAGGGGTTTCGGACGTTCGAACACCATTTTACCTTAAAGCACAAGTTATAGGTTCAATTCTACTGAATGAATAGTGAATAAATTTAGGTGTCGTTTCCGAGGGGTAGGACTTTTCCCGAGGGTCGGATTTCAACTTATACTAACTAAGACATGCCAAATGAAGGAGAGGTAGGCTTCACATACCTTTTACGCTTTGTTCACGTCTCCACACTCAAGCTCCAAGTTCGCCAAAATCTACAAATTGGTCATGTTTACCAATTGTTAATCTCAACCAATACTTGCTTATAAACAAGATTTGGGCAGCACCTCCCCTATACGTATAACATCCCCGAGATTCATACTCGGCCAAAACAACAACAACCATACCAACAACAATATAAGCAACATCAACAATCGACTAAAAACGCATTCTAGCGCAAATAGTCTTATTTTCCAAATAATCCAACAACTCCAAACCCAACTTTACACTTACAATCCAATATCAATATGTTCATATTCACATACTAATTTAAGGTTATTCAAACACAAACCAAGAGCATTTCAAGCTATATATCCAATATCCATTAATTCCAACAATTTCCATACAATTTAATTCACATAATATTCCAACAATACCATCAATATACTACTCGCCCATATCTTCCAATTTATGAAACAACAACAACATTTTTTTCCTTCTTTCAATTTCAAGTACAACAATCCAATTTTCATTCCTCCAAACCATTAAATCTTTATTCTAACATCATAAAACCTATCATAACAACAATTTCCATTCTAAATAAAATCAATTCATCACACCTTACCATAACCTAGCATTCGGCCAAGCCACCCCTTAACATACTTTTCATGAACTTCCATATTTTCCATACACTACAACAACCAACACAACACAACACAACACAACATAACATATACAATACTACATACACACCCACGGCCACACACATGCACTCTCACAACACATGAATTTCATCCATTTCCATGCACACAACTTACTCTACCATCCATAACATATAAGAAAAGAATTAAACCTTACCTTTTTCCCCACTTCTTCACTTGACTTAAGTTGGCAACTTGTATGAGTACAAGTTCTTCTTGTTCCACAAATCACTTCACCTTACTAAAGACTCTTCAAGGGATTGTTTGGCTATGAAGAACAAGTTGAGATTTCTCTTCTTTTTCTTTTTTTTTTTTCTTAAGGCCGAATGGCCATGTTTGTTTTCTCCTCTCTTTCTTGCTTTCTACTCTTGAAATGTCTAGAGAAAATAAGATGAACAAGTCATCTTTCCATCTATATATATATATAGCTCCTTCCAATAATAAGCAACCATATTGCCCCTAACTTGGCTCAATTCTATTTGGCCATGTTTTGCAAGTGGGGTCCATGGCCAAGTGGCCCCCCTTTCATGAAAATTCTAGCAAATTCCTCCTTTTTCATGAAAAAAATATTTTTCCTTAGTTCCAAATTTGCCCCTATCCTTTCTCCATATTTCCATGAGTCGTTTTGCAAATTTACCTTTTTACCCCTGGCCTTTCTTAATATTCCCACTTTACAATTTTCCATACGCAACTCGTGTCACTCGCCTTGACTTACCCGAGGGTACAAAATACGGGATGTAACATATATCATACGAAAATAGATTGAGTGAGACAAACGAAAGAAATCTCGGCTAGTGGGCCCACCTCGGTCAAGTCGAGGTGGCGGACATAAATTACGAACTTTCGATTCTACGGAGTTGTTTATGCAAGCCTCGAAGTAATTCTATCACATTTGCGCACATTATGGACGTTCGAATAGTTTTCCAACCAAACATAGGAATTATGATTCAATTGTTTGAACTATTTTAACTAAAGAGCCAACATATGATTTTATATAAATATGCAAGCGAGGCTCTAAATGTGAATTATGGTTGTTGTTGATGAATTTGGGAAACAAGAATGTGTTATGAACATTTACGTCGAAGAACGGAAGCTTTGAATGAATTATAGATTCGGAGAGAATTTTGTATGTTTTGCCAATATTTTGTATAATGATGTGGAATGCTTTTGAATGATGTTAGAATGATTTTGATTAGCAAATGAATATGGAAATGTTGAAATTAGCTTGGAATTGTGAAGTTGGAATGGAAATTGTTGTCTTATGTAGAAAGGAAGAACAATTATACTAGAATGCATTTTAATATGGTTTTGATGAATGTTGTCATTGTTGGGGTTGTTGTTGTTGATATTATGGCCGAGCTAAGCCTCGGGGATGTTGAATTTACAGGAAAGATGCATGTTGGAAAAGTTATTTGAAGTATGATGGAAATATAGAGTTGAAAAATCGAAAAGGAAAGAAAATAGAAAAGTACCACCGGTGCCATTTGAATTATGTATGTAAGGTAAGACCCGACGTATTCATGTTTTTACTTGAAATTGTTAGCCCTGTGTGGCTATGCTATGATATGATATATATGTGTGCATGTTGGCCCTGTGGGGCGTTGTTGGTATTTCCTGTGTGCAGGTTTGGGATAATAAGAAATACAGAGGAACCTCTGCCCAAATTTTTCTAGAGATACAAAAAGGAAAACGAGATATAAGTTTTTAACATGTCTTGAAAGTCGATACCGATAGAGTAAATCTATTATGTTGGATTGTTCGTTTTCATCTTTGGCCAACTTTGGATAAGTTGAGGGGTTGTGAAGAAAGGTAAGTTCTAATCTTGTTTTATGAATTATGGAAGGTTTATGTGTGTTGTTGTATGTTGTTATGGATGGAATTCATGAGATTCCTTACTTTGATCTTTGATTTCAATAGAAGAATGGTGTTGATAACAAAAGTGATTAGCGATGTTGGAAGTTGCAAGCACGCGAGTAAGTAAAGGTATGAAAGACATATACGAGGTGTGTTTATTATTTTCGTACTGTTGTTGATGTTGGGAGCCCTGTGAGGCTGCGATATGATATATGATCGGGTATGGGGTATGATGTGTTTGGAGATATGCAATCTTTCGAAGTATGATGTGCTGTGGCGCCCGGATGGAGCGGCGACCACGTTCTGTCCGCCAGTTTAGGAGACCTATCCTGCTGTGTTGGAGTGCTCCTTTTATCCCGGAGCCTACATCTTGGTATATACTCGTTCGTTGCATATGTGTGTGTGTGTTCAGGGGTACGGCGGGGCCCTGTCCCGTCACACATTCTCGTTAGTCCGTTGGTTTGTTTAGAGGTCTCGCAGGACGTATATGTGGGTTGTGTGCCTACCCCCGTACGGATGAGTTTGTATATTATATCTTGTGGGCCGATGTGCCATCAGTTAGCCTTGTCGGCTTTCGATATATATGTGCTTGAGTTTGAGATGTGTTTGAGACAGCGTTTGATATTTGTATACGCGTCAGCCAGCTGTGTGTGATTTAGGTTTGATGAATGCGTTTGGGTGCCCAACTCGGGCACTAGTCACGGCCTACGGGGTTGGGTCGTGACAGATATCCACAACGTAAAGGCATTTGATGGGTCATAAAATATATCGACGGATTATGAATTAATGTGTTGAAATGGAGATTCTAGATAGGAGTTACAGTACAACCTATAGATCGTAAAACGTTTTGATGGTCCGTAGGAAGTGACATGGCCTGAAGTGTTTGTTACAGGTATCTTTGCAACTTATGCCTCAAGGTCACTTTTAGGCCTAGTTTGTAATAAAGCCTCCAACACTATATATAGTGTTTCTCAAGGCTTAGTAGAGGTTAGCTTGAAGTTGGATGATAAACCTAATTGGTATCTCATAGCTTATTTAGTTGATAACCTAGTTTTAAGCATAGTTCTAGAGTGTGATTTCATTGTTGTTGAATGAACCTGTTACACCCCTCGTTTTCGTAGTGGTAGAACTTATGATTTCCTAGTTGGGTATGCCTTGGGAATTGAGACCCGAGCTAGAGTTTTGTGATAGAAATTGTCCTACCCCGTGTGCAATGGTACCGGCAGGAATTCCTGGTGATTTACAGGATTAGAAGTTGAACGAATCGAATCGACGCGATCTGAACTGAATAGGAAAAGCCTGCAGACACCAGTCATGATTGACGGGCTGTCGAACCTTTCGACGAACCATCGTTGTGCAGCGTCGACAGGGTTCCGCAGCCCTGCATTCTGCAGGCACAGGTCGACGGGTCGTTGAACCGGACCACAGAAGCATTTAATTCTCCAGGTATAAATATGTAGTCCACGATTTTATTTCATATTTTTCTCATTCCCAGATCAGAGAAACCCTATTATATTTTCTCCTAACATTTTCCATCATCATTGGTGAAGATTGGGTAAGATCCGAGCCCCATGACCCCGACCTAGTAAAGGGAAGGTTGTTCCTAGGGTTTGATTGAAGTTGTTGAGCTTGAAGAATTGGATTTGAAGCTAGGGTTTGAGATCTTAATCTCTTCAAGGTATGTAAATTGTTTCTACCCTGGTATTTAAGTTAGTTACTAAGAGTTTTGGTAGTTCAAGTGAAGAGAAGATAGCTATGAAAGTGATAAGTCGATGAAAGGTTAAATAGTGTTTTTAGGGTTGTGTCAAGAGATGATTAGGGGATGTATTTGGGTATATCTTGTTATGTAAGTGTTGCCACTATTGTCATCATTGATATTGTGGTTGAGGTTGGATGGAATTAGGAGTTGAGGGTTTTCTATGTTTTCAAGGGTATGTTGTCCATAGTTTGTTAAGCTGTAAGGTGAATAGCCTAATTAAGGCCTATGTTATCTTAATTGTAGACTTACGAGTTCAAAGAATAAGAGTTGGACGATTGGATATATTTCAAGGTATGTTAAGGTTTTCCCTTTCTTTCATTTTGGCATGATCCTATGATATGAACGAACAAACGAGCAAGCGAGTTTTCATATTACTCTATTCTTATAAGCACTAGGAGAAATACAATTTTGATGTTCCCGTACCCCGGCTATGGTATTTCCCCATATACAGATCTTGTCATTTCTTGTCCTAGTAGTATGAGTTCAGTAAGGCCCATGGGAGGCAAATTGTCATTATATTGTTTTGAGAATCCCGTTGTTCAGTTTTGCTCGTACTACGCATTCACTTCCAGTTCTCAGGGGTATGAGTGGAAGGCACACTTGACAGGTGATGAAGGTGTGACCTATGATATTACGTTCTATATGTGAAAGGAACACTTGACAGGGGGTGAAGGTGTGGCCTGTGATGTGACAATGAGGTGTGTACCTACTATGTATATATATATATATATACATATATATATGCATGTCCATGTTTTTCGACATACAGATTTAGTCAGATGCAGACAGATACTAGTTCATACAGATTCATGCAGATAGTTATTTTAGCTTATGAGTTCAGAACTTACTCATGATTTCTATATATATATATATATATATATATATACTTGTTGCCTTTATTCCTTACATATTCAGTACATTATCCGTACTGACTCCCCGTTGCTCAGGGGGCTGCGTTCATGCCCGCAGGTACAAGGAGACAGATAGGTGGTCCAGCTCAGTAGGACCTCTAGATCTAGCAGTGGTCAGTACGCTCCATTCAATCCGGAGCTACAGTCATTTTTGGTATGCCCCCTTTTGAGATGTGTATGCATATGGGTATGACGGGGCCCTGTTCCGTCCTTTCTACAGCTTTATTCCAGTAGACAGTTGTATGTATTAATCAGATGATGTAGCCTTGTCGGCTTCTATTCTTTTGTGTACAATATATGTAGCAGCCTAGTTGGCTTGCACTGTTCCTTCAGCATATTTATGTATATACAGATTGTTCAGAGTTCATGGTGTCGTCTAATTATGAGATTAGTTTAAGCCATTTTATGGGCCCTTGATGTTCAGAATGATTCAGATATGATTTTAGGGGTGTTTGGTCGCTAGAGGTCAGACTCCCGTCACGGCTCATCGGGTTGGGTCGTGACAGAAGTGGTATCAGAGCAGTTTCGTCCTAGGGTTGTCTACAGACCGTGTCTAGTAGAGTCTTGCTTATGGGCGTGTTGTGCACCACACTCATAAATAGGAGGCTATAGGACATTTAGGATGATGTCATTCCTTCTCTCTTAGATTGTGCGATAGAGCCATGTGTTAAGAATTCGCCTTCTAATGATTTGCTCTGATTTCAGCTATGCCTCGCAAGAAAGCTATAGCTTCCCAGAAGGGCAAGAGAGTGTCAGATAAGGCCAGTAGCCGTACTCGGCAGGCCACGAGGGCTCAGGATGAGATTCAGAGTGAGAGTCCATCCCAGACTTCGCATACCTCACCTCCAGCACCCGCCCCAGTTCCTCAGCCAGATGCACCAGGCCAGGATGTGCGGGATGCTGTACAGTTATTGTCCAGATTAGTAGCCGCTCAGGCTCAGCGGCAGAGAGTTGGTAGTTTGAGGGTTAAGACTTTCCTTGAGTTAGATCCTCCAGAATTTTCAGTGATAAAGCAAAATGTGGACCCCCAGGATTTCATTGATGGTATGCTGAGGACTTTGAGGGTTATGCATGCAAGTGAGGTTGAGTCGGTGGAGCTAGCTTCGTGTAGACTTCGTGATATTGCAGTGCAGTGGTATTAGACTTGGGAATTATCGAGGGGAGAGAATGCTCCTCCAGCTATTTGGCAAGAGTTCTCAGATGCTTTTATTCTCCATTATCTACCTCCTGAGGTCGGGCGAGCCCGAGCAGACAGATTTCTACGTATTGAGCAGGGCAGCATGAGTGTTCAAGAGTACTGTGTGTATTTCGATTCTATGGCTAGATATGCCCCTGCCATGGTAGCTGAGATGGAGGACAGAGTTCACCGCTTTGTGGCTGGTCTAGGGCCACATTTGATAGATGCTTGTACGGCTACCGTCGAACTACGACCCGACATGAATATCTCCCGTATACAGGCATATGCACAGAATCTGAAAGATCGCAAGCATCAGAGGGGGGCAGAGCGTGACCGTGACCGAGGCCTTGGTAAGAGGGCTAGGTCCTTCGACATAGGGAGTGAGTCCAGGGAAGGACAGAGGCAGCAGCATTCCCAGTATTCATATCATTTGGTAGGGAGTGCAACTCCGCGATTTTCAGGTCTGAGGTTTGATCGACCTTCTCATTCAGGAGCGGGCTAGAGTTCTAGAGCATCAGACTCCTAGTACAGACTAGAGTCAGGACAGATGAGGCCACCCTTGCCACGGTGTGCCCAGTGTAGTAGGTTACATATCGGGCGATCTTGGTCAGAGATCGAATGCCTATTATTCTTGTGGCCGACCAGGTCATATGATGAGGAATTATCCGTTAGAAGGTGGCATGGGCACTGTTCAACCTACAGGGCTTGTGGCTGGCTCTTCTTCTGTAGTACGCCCTTCAGGGCAAGTTTTTTGTCACGACCCAACCCCGTAGGCCGTGACTAGTGCCCGAATTGGGCACCCAAACACAATCACAAATCCGAGTCGCAAACAGATGGCTTATACAGACACAAATATCAAACGCTGTCTCGATTATATATCCGCGCAAACACATCTCAAACACAACCGTATATATATATATCAAAGCGGCAAGGCTATCAAATGGCGCAACGACCCAAAACATATACAAATGCAAGCCGACGAAGGTGCTACGGCGAATGGGATCGCCCGAACATATATCATACAAACACAACTATACGAATGGGCATAACCCACATACATGTCCACGGACCTCTCAAACGGACAAAACGAGAATCATATGACGGGAGAGGGCCTCGCCGTACCCACCGAACAAATATATACAAATGCAACGAACGAATTTATACCAAAATGTGGCTCCGGAATAAGGGAGCACTCCAAACGACGAAGAGGGTGTCCTAAGGCGGTGGATCACCAAGCTGTGCGTCGTACTGCGGGCATGAAACGCGACCCCGAAGAAAGGGGGTCGATGAAATATGTACTAGTATGCAAAGCAGAAAATGTAGTATACAAATCTGAGTCGTAACCGAAATAGAGGTACAGAAAATAAATGCATTTCCAAAATACCAAAATGTTTACTTAACAAAAATACGAATCATGCATAGGGCAAAGAAAATATGGTCGCCCGCCTGTCGATGGCGCCATAACACAGCATAACACCAGAAAGTTTCAAATCTCCGTATCCCCGTCACACATCATAACACAGCATAACGCCATACACAGCATAACACCAAATATAAGCGGAACCCGGCCCTCGAGCGAGGGGCTCGGTGAACCATAATCACAGCATAACACCGGAGTATAACAAAGCGCGCACGACAACAGAACCGGCCGGGACTAGGCGAAAGATATAACAGAATGCACGAACGGAGTCGTGAGTAACCATATGCATAAGATCATTATCATAGACTCAAATGATAAGTAAAATGGCCATATTTAAAATCGGGATATTAGTCATATCATGTTTTGTCAAAAGTCATCAGAATTACAAAAAGAAGAGTCGCGGGGCCCACGGACGGGTGTTGACCCGAGTCGGGCCCGCCTATGAAAAACATACTTATCATACATCATACAATCTCCTACGAGCATATCGAGGCAATCCGAGCCTTTCTGTGAAAGATACGAGCGTTCGTAGTTACGGAACTTTTTAAAGGCCAAACTTTTTTATGCAAAAGTTAAAAATCAAATATTTCAAAACATAAAGGCCAATATTTCATCATATCAACATACGAATTCCAAGAAACGAATAAGAGTCATAAATATGCTCGGATTGCGAGAATCGAATTTCCTCGAAGCTCGTGTCATAGCCTACTTGAAGCTAAGGCATGCCAAAAGAAGAAAGGATTGGGCTTTACATACCTCGTACGCACTCAACGCTGGCTCAAACTCAAGATAAATCCAACTTACGTCTCGGGCTGCCCAAGGTCTACAAACAAGCCATAATATGCCAAACATTAGCTAGAGACATTTGGGCACTTAATTCCAATTTAGCCCTTAATTCTATAGAAATTTGGGCAGCATTTCCCCTATAAATAGGCCAACCCCCAGAATTTAACTCGGCCAAATCAACAACAACAACAACAACAACCAACCTAGCAACATTAATAATCAATCCGAAAAGCATTCTAACATTAAATACTCTCTTTTACACCATTCAACAACATTCATAATATTCAATTCAAAGGCTTACCTTCAAGCCAACATCAACGCTTATACATTCAAATGCTAACCCGAACCCATACCAACAACATCCAAAGATATTGCAATCAATTCATACAACATTTCCAACAATCCAAAAATTGCTCCAATCTACCCGAAAACAGCCCCCAAACCCGAGAACACCACTATAACATATTCCTCATTTCCAAATCATGATTTGCACCAACAATTCACATTCTAACAATGTCATACTCATAATTATACAAGTTACATTAAATGTGCAATAATCTCCAAATCAGTCCGCAACAATTACAAAATCAATTTGAGTCATTAAATGCTCATTTCCATCTTAGAATTCATAACGACAACACTAAAACATTAAGCGATATTAATTCATTTCTTGTCACATAAATGGCCTACATTTGGCCAACACCTCCTACAAACATATATAGATGATTCTCATTCATTTCTCCACTCTACAACAATCACAACATGCTAACTAGGCTTTAAGTCATTACTTCAATACAACACAACACAAACACACCTCACACGGCTAACACCCCATACACACAACTCACTTCCAACATCCCCTATTTCATGATTTTCATCCATTTTAACATAATACAACATGCATACAACCTTTATAACACATAAAACATAATCAATTCTTACCTTTTTTCTTCAGCTCCACAATTTGCCTAGGGTTTGCGATCTACACAACGGATGGTTGGATGACCCGAACAACGCTTCCACGCTACTTAGGGACCTCAACTTAGTGGGTTTGCATCAAAAAAATAATTTTGGGATGGCTAGAATTGATCTTGGTTTTCTCCTCTCATGTAGAAAGAGCAAGCTTGTTGTTCTTCAACTTTCTTGTTTTTTTTTCTAAGTGTTGGAAATGAAAAGAGATGACTTAGAAGTCATCTCTTTTGCAATTATATGAGTAGTGTACAAGTGTCCTTGGCCCACACATATGTTGGACCAATTAAAATTGTCCACAATTTGTGTGAGCCATCCACCACACCACACGGCCAAGAGGACAAAAATGCATGATTTTCCACTTCCATAAATTCTAATTTTGGTCCCAAATTTTCCTAATTGTTCCATACCAACAAATTCATGAACAACTTATGACTCAAAATAAAATCGAAGGTCAAAAATCCCGACTTTGCATCCCGGAATGGTTTTGGCCCTAACTTATCATAGTTACACCGAATTGTCCCGATGTACAAAATATGGGACATAACATTTTTCAAACGCCAGCAGGGCGAGGGTAGAGGGAAGAGTGGAGCATCCATCTCAAGTGATCCTCAGCACGGCGTGTATGCATTGGCTGGTAGACAGGACCGCGAGATGTCTCCTGATGTTGTTACAAGTATATTATCAGTTTCCTCCCATGATGTTTATGCACTGATTGATCCAGGTTCCACTTTATCATATGTTACACCATTTGTTACTGGCAAGTTTGGGATAGAGCCTGAGTTGATCAAACCTTTCGAGGTGTCTACGCCAGTCGGTGATCCGGTTATAGCTAGGCGAGTATACCGGGACTGTGTTGTTATAGTTTGTGACCGCCACACCGTAGAAAATTTGATGAGTTAGATATGATTGATTTTGATGTTATTATGGGCATGGACTGGCGAGCTTCTTATTATGCTGATGTTGACTGTAGAGCAACGATGGTTCGATTTCAGTTCCTAGACGAACCTGTCTTAGAGTGGAAGGGCAATGCTGCTTCGCCTAGGGGTGGGTTTATTTCCTACCTTAAGGCCGAGAAGATGATCAGAAAAGGGTATATTTTTCATCTAGTTCGAGTTCAAGATTGACAAGCAGAGTCACCGACTCTTCAGTCTATTCCTGTGGTTAATGAGTTCCTAGAAGTGTTTCCAGATGAGCTTCCAGGCATTCCCCCAGAGAGGGAGATTGATTTTACTATTGATATATTTCCATACACTCCTAATATATTCCTCCAGGGGTGGGCCCGGGGGTTGAAGGA